>NC_134355.1:481807546-482147189 GCF_048569485.1 Anomaloglossus baeobatrachus
TATGACCTGCGTATGTTAGCCGTGTGTGCGTGTGTAATGCCCATGTGTGCGTGTGATTTGTAACTGACGTGTGAAGGTTTTTTCCATGTGAAATGTTCCGTGTTTAATGTAAAATGTCGTGTTTGATTACACGCTAACAGCAGAGTCGCGCGCTGAGAATGAACTTGGGTGAACTTCACCCGACTTCATTTTCATCCCGCGGCTCTGTCTGTGTCGCGTCCTGATTAGTGGTCACCCGTGAAGGACTCACCGGTGACCGCTAATCCCCTGAGTCACTGAAGTGAGCAGCGCAATTAGCGCTGCCGTCACTCAGGTTACCTGCGGCCAGCTGGATCCTCCCCCCATGACCGCAACTCACCTGTGACTTCATCGCTGTCACTCGGGCGACTTGCAGTCACAGTTGATGAATCCAGCGGTGGCCGCGAGTAACCTCAGTGACAGCTTAGCTAATCGCGATACTTGCATCAGTTGCTGCGTGGAGCTGTCAGGAGCGGCGGTGTTCTTCTGCAGCTCCTGTCACCTTCATGCAGCAGAGCTGGAAGCATCGTGGGACCTCCATGGATTACGCCGGACATGGATGGGTATTTGGGGCATAATAAAGTGGTGAACGAGGGTTTTTTTTACTGTTTATTATTTCAAATAAAGGATTTTTCGTTGTGTGTGTTTATTTACTGTAATTTACAGATTAATCATGGAAGGTATCTTGGTGAGACGCCTGCCATGATTAATCTAGGACTTATTGGCAGCTATGAGCTGCTATTAACTCCTTATTACCCCGATTGCCAACGCACCAGGGCAAATCGGGAAGAGCCGGGTAGAGTCCCAGAACTGTCGCATCTAATGGATGCGACATTTCTGGGCGGCTGCTGGCTGATATTGTTAGGCTGGGGGGCTCCCCATAACGTGGAGCTCCCCATCCTGAGAATACCAGCCTTCAGCCGTGTGGCTTTACCCTGGTTGGTATCAAAATGGGGGGGACCGCACGTCATTTTTTTTTAATTATTTATTATTTTTTTTACTGCACAGTATAGACCCGCCCACCGGCGGCTGTGATTGGTTGCAGTGAGACAGCTGTCACTCAGCGTGTGAGCGTGTCTAACTGCAACCAATCATAAGCGCCGGTGGGCGTGGAAAGCAGGGAATACGAGATTGATTAATGAGCGGCCGGCTTTTTCAAAATAGTAAAAGCTGCTGGAGCAGTGTGAACGCCGTGAACACCGTGCAGCGCCGTGCCGGTGATCAAGGATCGGTAAGTATGAAAGAGGGGGGAGACTGACCGACAAACAGAGAGACGGACAGACAAGACAGAGAGAGAGACAGACAGAGATAGACCGACCGACAGACTGAGGGAGATTGACCGACATAGACAGAAAAAGAAAGAATAGCCGACATCGCTACAAAAAAGTACAAAACGTACACGGAGCATACAGAGATGCATCCGTGTCACGTACGTGTGCGCACCAAACCATTGACTTTCATGGTGTCCGTGTGTGCGTGTTCCGTGCAGGAAACGGACATGCTGCCATGAAAAACAGAAACACATACGGATCACAGAGACGGACACACGGACATGATGAAAAACGCAAGTTTGACCACAAACATAGATTAACATTGGTGTACGTTTGTCCGTGTCTCCGGTATATACGGAAACGGACAAAACATGCCCGTTTTTAACGGATGTGTGTCGGAGGCCTTATAAAAACCCATCCTCCTCTAACCTTCAGCCAAAAACCTGCAGTCAAGGGTTCTTCTAAGTATTTCTGAAAATGAAAATGGTGGAGGTCCACAAAGCAGGAGAAGGCTATGAGAAGATAGCAAAGCGTTTTCAAATTGCCTAATCCTCAGTTCAAAACATAATTAAGAAAGGACAGTTAACAGGAGCAAGTTAGGTAAGGTCTGTTAGAGCAGGCAAAATTTCTCTGAGAGCTGCTCATGGAAGCCTAGAGAGACAAATCAGATCCCCCTTGACTGCAAAACACCTTCAGGAAGATTTAGCTGACTCTGGAGTTTGCGGTACATTGTTCTATTCTTCAGAGACACCTGCACGAATATGACATTCATGGAAAAGTCATCAAAAGAAAACCTCTACTGTGTCCTCACTATATAATTCAGCATCAGAAGTATGCAAAAGAATATCTAAAGAAGCCTGATGCATTTTAGAAACAAGTGCTGTGGACAGATGAGTATAGATGAGTGGACCCATGTATATTCCGGTTCACCAAGTCCACACGGACTTGAAAAATAAGTTTGGTTCAGGAATCATACGTGACCAGAACTTAACCCTGGACAACGTAATTCATACAAGTCAATAGGGATCCAAATTTATGTGCTCAAAAATGGCTGTTAAATTGTTGTAGTAAGTTCTAGAGAGCTGCAAAAGGAAGCAAAATCTGGGTAAGAGCAGGATAGTTAGACATACCATGTTTCCTTGAAGATAACACTTCAGTCAGACTCTTTTCTGGGTCTGCTCATTAAGCTTCATGAATATTCACTGCTTCCCCCAACCACCTCTGTGTCTGCATCTGTGATTGGTTGCAGACCAGATTGCTATATCGTAGTGTAAAAATAAATAAATAAATAATTTAAAATAAATGGATTGGGCTCCTGCGCTATTTTTAATAACCAGTGTGGGTAAAACAATGGTCTGGCTTGCCGTAGCCGGTTATTACAAATAGCAAGGATGCCACAGTGTTTTTTTTTAGATTATTTAAATAAATAACTTTTAAAAAATGGCGTGGGGTCCCCTCCTTTATTGATAACTAGCCAAGATAAAGCTAACAGCTGGAGGTTGGTACTATCAGGCAAGGAAGAGCCATGGTTATTGGGCTCTCCCAGACTAAAATACTAGCCATCAACTGCTCTGAATTGGCTCTTTACCTGGCTCATCCCAAATGTTCTGGTTCAATGGCAATTAGCGTAATGATTTATGGGGTTGATTATTGTTGTGAATTGTCAAAAAAACCCTAGGTTAGTGATGGGGAGGTGTCTATGAGACCCCAGATAACGCATTACATTGTGCTTATAAACTCTGACAGTGTGACCTGCGGGGATTTTGCTGTACCCTGCCTCCATCGGCGGACCTGTGATGCGGTCACAGGGTGCCAATGACTTTCCATGACAGTGTGTGATAGGATTAGAACTCCTATTGCTGTAATGACCACTTCCTGTGAATGCCAGGGGGATCCCACACGAGATCATCACTTCTTCTGTTTAAAGGGATGCTAAAGCATCGCTTTGATCAGCAGGAGCGATCGGATAGTGCAGTCATAAAGTCTCCTTGGAGGACTAGTAAAATTAATGAAAAATGTAAAAAAAGTTTTTAAAAATAGGTAAAAATAGTTTTTAAAAATAAATAAAAAATTTTAAATCAATCCACTTTAGCCCCAATGAAAATAAAGCAATAAAAAATACACATATTTGGTATTGCCCCATTCAGAAATGCCCAATCAATGAAAATACAAAATCAATAAATCTGATTGGTAAGGGGCATAGCTAGAAATAAAATCAAAATGCTAGACTTACATTATTTTGGTCATCGCAACAATGCATTAAATTGCAATAACAGGCAATAACTATTATAATAATTGTATAACTAAAAACAACAGCAAAAAGATAAGCCATCACTAAACCCAATATCTTGAAAAATGAGAATGCTATGGGTCTCGGAAAAAGGCGACAATAGTGCAATTCTTTTTTTTTTACAAACTTCTCAATTGTTTTTTCACCACTTCGATAAAACTATAACTATACATGTTTGGCATCTACGAACTCATACTGACCTGGAGAATCATATCAATAGGTCAGTTTTACCATATACAGAACATGGCAAATAAAAAAAAGCAATCATGCATTTGTACTTTTTTTGATATTTTACCGCACTTGGGAATTTTTTTTTCACATTTTCCAGTACAATATGGGGCAGAATGATTGGTGGAAAAATTTTGGAGGAAAATGAGGGGTGTGTCTTAAGATCCGAATGTAGCTTTCCGGGAGGTGGAGAATGGGCACTGTGCTGGCTGCCGTGCGAGCTGCAGCGGGGCCTGTCTGTCTGTGTGGGTGGCTGTCTGTAAATGCGGCTGTCTGCGTGGGCGGCTGTCTGTCTGTGTGGGCAGTTGGCTGTCTGTGTCGGCATCTGGCTGTCTGGCTGTCTGTGCGAGCAGCTGTCTGCCTGCCTGTGTGAGCGGCTGTTTGCCTGCCTGCCTGTGCGGGCGGCTGTCTGTGTGTCTGTATGGAGGCCTGTGTGGAGCAGGGCGGTGCAGCGGTTGTCTCAGATGCTCTGGCTTCAAATAATGGAGCCCAGAGTTGGCACGTGTGCAGATAGAGCTCTCGACTTTTCATTGAGCCAAGAGCTCAATCTGCGCATGAGCCAACTTCGGGCACCATTTTTTTTAAGTCTGCACCGCCAACAAAGCATCTGTGACACTCGCCACACCGCCCTGCTCCACACAGCCAGCACGGCCCACACTGCTGCCATCACAACCCCTACCATTGCCCCACTGCCAGTACAGTCTGAACCGCTGCCAGCACAGACCTCACCATTGCCATCACAGCTCCCATCTTTGCCATCACAGCTCCCACTGCTGCCATCACAGCCCCCACTGCTGCCAGTACAGACCTTATCACCGCCAGCACAGCCCCCACTGCTTCCAGAACAGACCCACACCGCAGCACCTGCAGCATCACCCTGCTCCACCACCACCCCTGCCTCACTACTGCTGCCACACTCTCCGGTAAGACACTACATGACTATAAGACAAACCCCCTTTTCTTTCTTCTACCTATGTCATCTCTAAATTTGAGGTGCGTCTTATAATCTAGTGTGTCTTATAAAACAAAAATAAGGTACATAGTTACATAGGTTGAAAAAAGACCTAGGTCCATCTAGTTCAACTTTCCTCCACCAATTATATATTTTGTCATTAAATCATTTATAACCAACGATGTTGTGTGTAGAGAGAAAATCATCCATCCCTTTTTTAAAAGTTGTTATAGTGTCAGCCATTACTATTTCTTTTGATCAAAGCATTCCACAACCTGATGACACTAACTGTAAAGAACTCATTCCTATTTAGCTGCCGGAATTGCCTTTCTTCCACTTGCAGTGAGTGCCCCCTGGTCCTCAGTATTGACTTTGGAAGGAATAAGTCATGTTCTAGTCCTTTATATTGACCACACATGTATTTATACATATAAATATGATTTCCTCTTAGATGTCTTTTTTCTAAGCTAAACAAATCCAACTTGGTCAACCTCTCATCATATGGGAGGCCTTTCATTCCTTGCAATAATCCAATTGTCCGCCTTTGAACTGACTCTATCTTCTTAGTATCTTTTTTTAAAATGTGGAGCCCAAAACTGAATCCCATATTCTAGATGTGGCCTTACAAGTGACTTATAGATTGGTAACAATGTGTTGGAATCACAGGAGGATCTAGGATCTCTTTTTATACACTCTAAAATCTTGTTTGCTTTTGCCACTGCTGCTTGACATTGAGTGCTGCCGCTTAGCTTACCTGTAATCAGAATACCTAAGTCTTTCTCCTGTTCTGTAGTCCTGGAATTACTTCCATTTAATGTATATGCAGCTATGGATTGCTCCATCCTAGGTGCATCACTTTACATTCATGAACAACTAGCTGTACTACCCGGCTTTGCCTGGGTTAATAACTGCTGTTAACAAAATAGAATGTATTAAACAAAAAATGTATTCTGCACACAAAAAACACAAAACAAATAGATATAAATGTAATTATAATGTCTGTCTCCCCCTCTGTATATATCTCTCTTTCTCTCTCTCTATCTCTTTCCCTGTCTGTTTCTTTCCCTGTCTGTCTCTTTCCCTCTCTTTCCCTGTCTGTCTCTTTCCCTCTCTTTTCCTATCTGTCTCTTTCCTACTTCCCCTCTGTCTTTTTCCCTGTGTCTGTATCTTTGTCTGTCTATTTACCTGTCTTTGTCTGTCTCTTACCCTGTCTGTCTCTTTCCCTCTCTTTCCCTGTCTGTCTGTTTCCCTGTCTCTGTCTCTGTCTCTTTGTCTGTGTCTTTCTCTTTACCTGTCTGTGTCTGTCTCTCAACCTGTCTCTCTCTTTCCCTCTCTTTTCCTGTCTGTCTCTTTCCCTGTCAGTCTGTCTCTTTGTCTGTCTCTTTGTGTCTGTCTCTTGCCCTGTCTATGTCTCTTTCTTACCCTGTCTGTGTCTGCCTCTTTCCCTGTCTATGTCTGTCTCTTTCCCTAGCTGCATTGTGACACGCCAACATTTAAGGGCGTGGCTGCGCATTCTTCTGACGTTCTGGCTGCACTGTGGCTCCCAGCTCCATTCGCTTTAATGGAGGCAGGTTTTTTGGTGAATAACTGTAAAGCTCGGGTTTAAAATTTCCCCTCAAAACATAGCTTATGACGCTCTCGGGGTCCAGAAGTGTGAGTGTGCAAAATATTGTGGCTGTAGCTGCAATGGTGCAGATGCCAATCCCAGACATACACACACACACACATACACACACACACACACACACACACACACATACACACATTCAGCTTTATATATTAGATAAATCTCATTTGCCAAGTGTCTGCCCATTTCGAAATCTTATCCAGATCACTTTGTAATAATGTATTATCAAGGTCCGTTTTTAGTATCCTACATAGTTTGGTGTCGTCAGCAAAGAGTCACACTTTACTATCAATCCCATCCACAAGGTCATTAATAAAGAGATTAAAAAAAATCAGTCCTAGCACAGATCCCTGCGATACCCCACTGCTGACTATAGCCCATTTAGAGAATGTACCATTTATGACTACTCTTTGTTTCCTATCTTTTAGCCAATTCCTTACCCAGTTGCATATAGTTTCCCCTAGTCCTTGCTTCTGGAGCCTTAGTATAAGGCTATTATGTGGTACAGTATCAAATGCCTTTGTAATGTTCAAATAAATCACATCAGCTGCATTACCAATATCCAGATTTGCACTAACCTCCTCATAGAAATCCAACATATTAGTTAGACATGACTTATCTTTCATGAATCCATGCTGGTTATCAATCACTTTATTATTCTCTCTAATACATCATTGCATGTTATCTTTTAAAATGCCCTCAGAAACCTTGCATACCACTGTCTCAGAAGAGATCTCATTTATATGTATAAATACATGTGTGGTCAATACAAAGGACTGGCACATGACTTAATGACTTATTTCTTCCAAAAACAATACTAATGACCAGGGGGCTGTTACTTCGAGTGGAAGAAAGGTGATTCTGGCAGCTAAATAGGAAAGGGTTCTTTACAGTTAAAATAGTCAGATTGTCCTACCACAAGAGATAGTAATGGATGACACGATAACTTTTAAAAAAGGGCTGGATGATTTCCTCAGTATACACAACAATGTCAGCTATAAATTATGTAGTGGCAAAATGTTTTATTGATGGAGAAAGGTTGATTTGATGGACTTATATCTTTTTTCAACCTATGTAACTATGTATGTATGCGAAACATGTGCTCTCAACTTTTTTGGTTGAGCATGGAGAGGCTTGTTCTGAGTGGAACCTGTCTTGTTAAAGCGCTGTATAGTCTTGGCCACTGTGCTGCAGCTCAGTTTCAGGGTATTGGCAATCTTTTTATAGCCTATGTTATCTTTATGTAGAGCAACCATTTTTTTTTCTGCTGCTCAGAGAATTCTTTGCTATGAGATGCCATGTTGAAATTCCAGTGACCAGTATGAGAGAGTGTATGAGCGATAACACCAAATATAACACACCTGCTCCCCATTCATAAGCGAGACCACTTAAAATGAATATGGCTATTTAAGAACAATTTGGCCATTTTTACTTATGGGTGTACTCACTTTTGCTGCCAGCTGTTTTGACAATAATGGCTGCTAAGTTATTTAAAGGGCACACTAAATTCATACTGTTGTACAAGCTGTAGAGTAACTAGAGTGTCATATCTTCAGTGTTGTCCAATGGAAAGATATAATATATCCACAGAAATGTGAGAGCTGTATTCCCTTTTGTAATAATAATGTAAGAAAATCATGGAATTCAATGGTCTAAAACATTGGATTGCAGATATCAAGGTATCCTATTATTCAGCTTCCTATGACCTACATGCCCATATAGATTACTAAAGATGGTTAATCCTACTTACAGATTACCTTTAAGGTCAAACTTCACTATAGCTGGGTTTACACACTGCAACATCTCAAACGACATCGCTGTAACGTCACCGGTTTTGTGACGCAATAGCGATGTTGTTTGCGATGTTGCAGTGTGTGAAACCTATCAGCGACCCGGCCCCTGCTGTGAAGTTGCTGGAAGTTGCTGATCACTACAAATCGTTCAGGACCATTCCTAGGTCCTTTGTTTCCCGCTGTGCAGCATGAAGTTTCAGTGTGTGAATCCTTTTCAGCGACTTTGTTAGCAACTTCCCTTTCAAAAGGCTGCTTATCAACGTCCCCAACAACCAGCTAGGTCGCTCTGCAGGTCCGGATCGCTGGTAAGTTGTTGGCCAGGTTTGCCGGGTTGAACGCTCACCAGAGACTTAGCAGAGACTTATGGAGATCGCTATTGCGTCACCAAACCGGTGACGTTACAGCGATGTCCTTTGCGATGTTGCAGCGTGTAAACCCAGCTTATGTCACTAAGGGATTAAGAGATAAAGACATTTTTGACCACACTCACTGTTTAAGAAGTGAAGTAAATTGGTTTTGCGATCTTTAAAATTTGTGCACAAATTCTTTAAGTAGATTATCATTGATCGCTAATGAAGTATCCGTAGCTTGAATGCCTCTGTTAACTACCGTAATAAATGGCTACATAAACATGCTCTTAGCATTTGTCTCCTGCTTTTGAGAGGTTCTGAACCATTGATGGACACAGACAGAAGAGGGCTCAAGTGCAAAAACAATATATGGACCCATTACAGTCTCATCTCAGTCCTGTTGCTCATCATTATGTACAATTCCACCTGTTTTGGAGGTGTAAATGCACCACTACTCAGGCCCCTGTGCAGCTACATTGCTGGACTAGAGATATGTCTGCCCCTGCAAAGAATGTGTGGTTATCTCTTTCTTGATGAAAAGAACATCACATAGCCTGTCTTTTTCTGTGCCTACTGTCTAAGCTCCTCTCTGGCTATCTTACTTCTACAATCTCTTGCTCCCAGTCTCTGGAGTGTTTTATATGTTGGGCAATATGCAATAATCCTTGTCATTGCTGTATGTCCTGATGAAAGGGGCTGAGTCCTTCGAAACGCATTGACCTGTACCTGGTTAAATTTAATAAAGACATGGAATAATTTCCATGCCTTCGTCGAATGGTGAATAGTGCGGCAAGACACCCGGCTTTCTCCTTATAATTCTGCTTGATATTTTTGAGGCTGTGGCTGTTCCACATAGCCTACATGTGATTAAAGGAGTTGTGACTGACACAACCCCTCCAGGTAAGTTTACCTTACTTGTAAGTATTGGTTTTAATCTGTTAAGACCCTATTACACTACCTCTCCACAGCTCCATCATTCCTAGCAAGTCTGTGAAGACAGGAAATAGGTACAGTACCATGTATCTTATAAGACAAGGAATTGTCTAACAGGAAGAGTAACTGTAGGTAATAATAGTCTTTTACACCGTGTGCAGAATTATTAGGCAAGTTGTATTTTAGAGGATTTTTTTTTATTATTGATCAACAACTATGTTCTCAATCAACACAAAAGATTAATAAGTATCAAACCTTAATATTTTTGGAAGTTGGAGTGGGCTTTTTTTTAGATTTGGCTATCTTAGGAGGATATCTGTTTGTGCAGGTAACTGTTACTGTGTAGAATTATTAGGCAACGTAATAAAAACCAAATATATTCCCATCTCACTTGTTTATTTTCACCAGGAAAACCGATATAATTGCACAAAATTTAGAAATAAACATTTCTGACATGCAAAAACAAAACCCCAAAAAATTAGTGACCAATATAGTCACCTTTCTTTATGATGACACTCAACAGCCTACCATCCATAGATTCTGTCAGTTGCTTGATCTGTTTACGATCAACATTGCGTGCAGCAGCCACCACAGCCTCCCAGACACTGTTCCGAGACGTGTACTGTTTTCCCTCCCTGTAGATCTCACATTTTATGAGGGACCACAGGTTCTCTATGGGGTTCAGATCAGGTGAACAAAGGGGCCATGTCATTATTTTTTCATCATTTAAACCTTTACTGGCCAGCCATGCTGTGGAGTAGTTGGATGCATGTGATGGAACATTCTCCTGCATGAAAATCATGTTTTTCTTGAACGATACTGACTTCTTCCTGTACCACTGCTTAAAGACGTTGTTTTCCAGAAACTGGCAGTAGGTTTGGGAGTTGAGCTTCACTCCATCCTCAACCCGAAAAGGTCCCACAAGTTCATCTTTGATTTTACCAGCCCATACCAGTACCCCACCTCCACTTTGCTGCCGTCTGAGTCGGAGTGGAGTTCTCTGCCCTTTACTGATCCAGCCTCTGGCCCATCCATCTGGCCTTCAAGAGTCAAGCTCATTTCATCAGTCCCTAAAACCTTTGAAAAATCAGTCTTAAGATATTTCTTGGCCCAGTCTTGATGTTTTATTTTATGTTTCTTGTTCAAAGGTGGTCGTTTTTCAGCCTTCCTTACCTTGGTCATGCCCCTGAGTATGGCATACCTTATGCTTTTTGATACTCCAGTAGCATTGCAGCTCTGAAATATGGCCAAATTGGTGGCAAATGGCATCTTGGCAGGTTACGCTTGATTTTCCTCAACTCACTCAACTCATGTGCAGTCATTTTGGCCCTTTTTTGTCCAACACGCTTCTTGCGACCCTGTTGGCTATTTGCCATGAAACGCTTGATTGTTTGGTGATCATGCTTCAAAAGTTTGGCAATTTCAAAACTCCTGCATCCCTCTGCAAGACATCTCACAATTTTAGACTTTTCAGAGCCCATCAAATCTCTCTTCTGACCCACTTTGCCAAAGGAAAGGAAGTTGCCTAATAGTTAAGCACACCTTACATAGGGTGTTGATGTCATTACACCACACCCCTCTACATTACAGAGATGCACATCACCTGATTTAATTAATTGGTAGTTGTCTCTCAAGCCTATATAGCTTGGAGTAGGACAATATGTATAAAAATTATCATGTAATCAAAATACTCATTTGCCTAATAATTCTGTCATGATTGACTGCTGGCTCAGCTGGACCTGAGCCTTTTTTTTTGTTTCACTTCTAATGCAGGTCAAGTTAGGGGTTAATCCTTTCTGCCTCGTTCTGGAGGTCAGGCTGCTTTATTACGGCACTGTTTCTCTTGGACTTTGCCAGTGATATTTTTGGCTCTGCTGTGTTCTGCTCTTGAGTGACCTGTTGTCTGCCCTGACCCCTCCTGACCTCCGTGTTCACCTGACCTGTTAACCTCCTCTGTTGTCTGTTTCCATCAGTGTCTCTCCCGCTGTCTCCCTGTTCGTTCCTTATCTGTATACCTTAATTCTGTCTTGTCTTCCCACTCCCCCTCGCTTCTAGGCTCTCATCTCCCGGCTACTGACTATTTGCTTCCCTCTGACTACGTTTAGACTTTGCCCTTGTGTATTTACAAGACCTCATGTTGTGACACGGCTTTCTGACGATTCTACTGCCATCTGGTGGGCTTGACTAGTATTACCTCTGCTAGGGAATTCCCTGCTCATATGTTTCCTCCACTTTTACGCCCCCTAGTGGTTTACCAGCTAACTACCTTCTCAGATAGTTTCAGGAATCCTCTCAGTCCCACATTACTGCGCTGTACTGCTATTGTACATCTTAGAGTACAGCGTGACAAATTTTGCACACAGTGTATATTGGTAACACTGTTTATACCAAGTTTTAGCAGAATAAATCCAAATGTGGTGCACAGTACTAGGTACTATTCTAGGACTATTCTCTGACTTGTTTTATCCACTGCCTCTATTTACTGTACAATAGGCAAACTTCTTTAATTTTTAATTATTCCCTGACATTGACCAGCATGTATACATACACATCTTCAATTCCAAAAAAGTTGGGATGCTGTTTAAAATTGGAAGAAAACACAAAGACGAGGATTTGGAAGTTCCTAATATGTTTATTTTATTTAAAACAGAAGCAAAATCATTTATTAAAAGTTGAAAGTTAGCAATTTTTCCATTTTATTTGAAAAAAATTAACTCAATTAGGAATTGATAGCAGCAATGAGTCAATTGAAAAGCCTGCACTTCTGTATCTCTGATGGAAAGGGGTTGCATTAGTGCCTATGGCAGGAGCAGCGTAAACATTTGAAATGTACTATCCATGGTGATCATTATATAGAGGTTTTAGATAATGTCTATTTCAGGGAAGGCTTTGCGAATTTTAGCAAGACAATGGTAAACTACATAGTGCATCCATTAAAACAGAATGGCTTCACTGAAGATTTGGGGTTACGAACTGGCCGCCTTCAGTCCAGACCTTTCACCAAGAGAAAACATTTCCACATTGTGAAACAAAAACTCCAGCAAAGAAGACCAAGGACTGAGAAGCAGCTAGAATCCTACATCATACAAAAAAGAACAACATCCAGCAATTGGTCTCCTTACTTCCCTTACAAACTGCTGCAAAAATCAGATTGGATGTTATAAAATTATATATATGGCCCCTTCCCAACTCCTTTTTAGATGTTTTGGTTACATCAATTTCTAAATTACTTAATATTTTCAAATTAAATGGAAAATATCTAACTTTCACCGTCCAACATATGTTCTATCTTCTGTTGTAAATAAAATATGACTTTTTTGTACATACATATATATTAATACTGTATATGTGTAAGTGTATAAATAAACACATTTAGCAATTTGCTACATACCCTCATATATAAGATACAATATACATATATAGGGTATATTTTTTCCTTTTTTTCCTTTTTGAACAGACCAACAATGATAAAAAATGATAAAGGCAATGCATCATTTAAACTGATCAGATGAACCTTCTGAGAATATGTTATTACCTTTTTTGTTCTTGATTTAATGTGCAGTAATGACCTTGCATGAAAAGATATCTTTGTACTCAAATGACCATATCTCTTTTAGTGAATTTTACATTTGTCTTATTTCTCTGCGCTAGAGAGCATTGAGTAATTACCCTTCATTGTGAGTATGTGAAAAATCTGACTTATATCAGTGGAACAGCTGCAAAATTACGTGATTATTTATACAATATCAGCAGTTACAAAGTTTCCTTCCAGTTATATATGTTGAGGGTTATGCTATTCTTATTTTCCTATTTTCCATAACCCAAATATATGCCCAATCAAAGTATGTAATCAGCAGCATTTAATATTCTAAAATATGCAGAGGATGCCCTATATCTGAATGAGTCATTCAATAAAATATGCCCATTTAAATGTCACTTGTAGTATTGATTAAATGAAACACGAAAGGTACTAAGGTATCTCTGTAATTGTAATATTCAGCGACATTTAATAATTTTGTAGGGTCTAGTTTTCAGTTTTTTTCATAACTAGCTTGTTTTCTATTTATGTTTTTTTCATAAGTTTTTACGTCCCAAAAGCTAGAAGCCCCAAATAAAGCAAGAAGAAATCCATCATAATATAGCAATCATTTATGTAAGTAATGAGCAGATTGCTTTAAATTCTAAATTACTGGTTTCTCCGAATTTTCACCAAAAATTCTCTCTGAAGCAAATAAATGTACATACAGTCATGGCCAGAAATATTTGGACAGTGACACAAGTTTTGTTATTTTAGCTGTTTACAAAAACATGTTCAGAAATACAATTATATATATAATATGGGCTGAAAGTGCACACTCCCAGCTGCAATATGAGAGTTTTCACATCCAAATCGGAGAAAGGGTTTAGGAATCATAGCTCTGTAATGCATAGCCTCCTCTTTTTCAAGGGACCAAAAGTAATTGGACAAGGGACTCTAAGGGCTGCAATTAACTCTGAAGGCATCTCCCTCGTTAACCTGTAATCAATGAAGTAGTTAAAAGGTCTGGGGTTGATTACAGATGTGTGGTTTTGCATTTGGAAGCTGTTGCTGTGACCAGACAACATGCGGTCTAAGGAACTCTCAATTGAGGTGAAGCAGAACATCCTGAGGCTGAAAAAAAAGAAAAAATCCATCAGAGAGATAGCAGACATGCTTGGAGTAGCAAAATCAACAGTCGGGTACATTCTGAGAAAAAAGGAATTGACTGGTGAGCTTGGGAACTCAAAAATGCCTGGGCGTCCACGGATGACAACAGTGATGGATGATCGCCGCATACTTTCTTTGGTGAAGAAGAACCCGTTCACAACATCAACTGAAGTCCAGAACACTCTCAGTGAAGTAGGTGTATCTGTCTCTAAGTCAACAGTAAAGAGAAAACTCCATGAAAGTAAATACAAAGGGTTCACATCTAGATGCAAACCATTCATCAATTCCAAAAATAGACAGACCAGAGTTAAATTTGCTGAAAAACACCTCATGAAGCCAGCTCAGTTCTGGAAAAGTATTCTATGGACAGATGAGACAAAGATCAACCTGTACCAGAATGATGGGAAGAAAAAAGTTTGTAGAAGAAAGGGAACGGCACATGATCCAAGGCACACCATATCCTCTGTAAAACATGGTGGAGGCAACGTGATGGCATGGGCATGCAAAACTTTCAATGGCACTGGGTCACTTGTGTTTATTAATGACATAACCGCAGACAAGAGTAGCCGGATGAATTCTGAAGTGTACAGGGATATACTTTCAGCCCAGATTCAGCCAAATGCCGCAAAGTTGATCGGACGGCGCTTCATAGTACAGATGGACAATGACCCCAAGCATACAGCCAAAGCTACCCAGGAGTTCATGAGTGCAAAAAAGTGGAACATTCTGCAATGGCCAAGTCAATCACCAGATCTTAACCCAATTGAGCATGCATTTCACTTGTTCAAATCCAGACATAAGACGGAAAGACAAACAAACAAGCAAGACCTGAAGGCTGCGGCTGTAAAGGCCTGGCAAAGCATTAAGAAGGAGGAAACCCAGCGTTTGGTGATGTCCATGGGTTCCAGACTTAAGGCAGTGATTGCCTCCAAAGGATTCGCAACAAAATATTGAAAATAAAAATATTTTGTTTGGGTTTGGTTTATTTGTCCAATTACTTTTGACCTCCTAAAATGTGGAGTGTTTGTAAAGAAATGTGTACAATTCCTACAATTTCTATCAGATATTTTTGTTCAAACCTTCAAATTAAACGTTACAATCTGCACTTGAATTCTGTTGTAGAGGTTTCATTTCAAATCCAATGTGGTGGCATGCAGAGCCCAACTCACGAAAATTGTGTCACTGTCCAAATATTTCTGGACCTAACTGTAGATCTCAATACTGGAGAGAGGGCTTTGGGGGGAGAGTGAGGCTGAAGTCACTCTTGCGAGTGACTAGGGCAAGGATCACATTGCCCGGATCGGCCGGCGGCTCTTCTGAGAGGAGTGTGCAGCTTTATGAATATCTTTGCAGCTGACAAGCTTCGGTCAGGAGAGCAGGCGGCTTGTCCCAGTGATGTGATGCAATCCTAGAGTGAGTCAAATGCAAGCCTGAGATTGAGACAGGGGAAAAAAAGAGACCAAAAGAGAAATACATGGCATTTCAATATGATCTGTATAATTCCCTTATCTAGTAAATGTGAAGATTGAAACCAACTCATTAGTTCTCCACCTCACTGTGCTCTGTTGGGAATTGATGATCTCCAATGACTCACTGGTCTACTGACTACCACTGTATAAGGTAGGATAATCAGCTTGATAAACTGGGATGTAATGTTATAACTGTTGTGCATTATGCAGAAGCCTGCATGGCTACATAAAACAATGCTAGCCTGCTTTCTGATGCTTTCCTTGCAGGAAATGGTGCTTGCTGATATTTTTTTTTCTTGAGATTCAGTGTATAATTTGTATGGAGCCATGCATACAAGAAATTTGAATCAGAGATGATACTGCACAGATTGATCCATTTATGCCTAATATATTTTCTGCTGGATCTTTCCTCCAATCTATGTACGCAGTAAGATATAAGAAGTACACTCCTATCCCCTGATCTATGTACTCTGCAATTTTGAACTATCTGTTGGGGTCTAAGGACTAGAGATGAGCGAACCTTTCATAGTTTGGTTCTCCGATCTTTGGCGAACTTCCCATTGCTCGCCGAATGGTTCGCTGAACGGCTCAAAGAACGTTTTTGAACCCCATTGGATTAAATGAGAGGCCAAACCTAAGGCAGGGAAACACCTTTTTAAGGGGGTCGAAAAGCTTCAAAACAGCAAAAATACATTTTGCAGTGCAGCCTTACTGTTTTGGCACAGACATTAGCGTCCTATATTATTAACATAAGAAATATTGCGGTGGATGAGAAAAAGGTGTAGGGCCGGTAGTCCCACACCCCTGCTAGCACAGACAAGATACAACTTGGAGACCCATCTTGGTGTCTTGATCTTTAAGAACATTTCAGGCAGACAGCAGGACAATGGCATCAATTTCCGCCTCAATTCCCAATTGTGTTTTTGTACAGCAGTCAGGTTTGGTCCATGCAACATACAGGCTGTAGCCTAGCATTTCCATTTTTAAAATCAAGAGGGGTATGAGTGACAGGATTAGGCCTCTTGCTCCCCTGGCACTACAGGCAAAAGACAATTTGGAGACCCGATTTAGCGTTTCCACATTTACTAAAGTTAAGGTCAGACAACAGGAAAAGTGGCAACAGTTGGCATAGATTACAAATAGTCAAACACCATAATATAGATGCATAGGATCGACCCTGAACAAGGCCTGAACCAGCATTTCTACCTTCACTAGAGACAGCAAGATGACAGACAGGTATAGGGCTGGGGCTCCCAGATCCCTGGCACTAGAGGCAAAAGACAATTTGGAGACCCGACTTGGAGTCTCCACATTTCTAAAAATTAAGGTCAGGCAACAGGAAAAGTGGCAACAATTGGCAGACAGTACAAATAGTCGAATGCCGCAACATTGATGCGTGAGACAGGACCTGTAACAAGGCCTGAACCAGCATTTTTACCTTCACTAAAGACAGCAAGATGACAGATAGGCATAGAGCTGGTGCTCCCAGACCCCTAGCACTACATCAACGCTTAGTCTGCACAGTCTGGGACTGGGGTGGCAAAGTAATCCACGATGTGATGGTGAGATATGGGGGGTTGTGTATCATTTTGTGTAGGTTCGTATTTTAGAAGCCTTGCTTCATTCAATCTGTGTATTGCTTGTCCTGTTTGCAGGTTAATTAGCTCAGCTCAGTTACCATTTACTTGCTTTGTGTGTACATTGTCCTATTTGCAAGTTAATCACCTCCTGCCGGGCTTTTGTCCCTACGTCTGGGGGAGGGGGGCCTGGAATCCACCAAACCTTTCTGCTTACCTGCTGGAGGATTATTTAGTCTGTCTGAGAAGGAGAAGAGAGAAGCAGGAAGATTCATCCTGTGCGCGAGAAGCTGTGGCTACAGGCAGCATCCCAGAGAGACTTAGAGAAACCCCAATTTCCCTGGAAAAAGACTGCTGGAGGATTGTGACTCATCCCCGGGACATTTATCCCATTACTGGACTACTTTACCCTTTGTGTGGTGGATTATTTTATGGATCTTTCAGTTTGCATGGAATAAAGGATCTTTGGATAGTTCCCTCATCTCTCACTCTGTTAATTGTGTGATAAGGTAGAAGGACCCTGTGACACATGATTTATTCATTTTTATGAAAGTTAGGCAGTCTACACCATAATTACACTGCCAACAGCACTGCAGACATGTTTTGAGTTAACGCTGGCTGCCGGGCAGGCCAAAACATCCAAGGCATGACTGGCAAGATAATGCCACTCTTTCTCTTCTGAAGACCAAAATACAAAAGGATCCAATCCCTCCCTTATGACATCAATATTGAGCTCTAGTTACTCCTGCACCATCCTCTTCAGTCATTGACTATGTGTCAGACATGTACTCTGTTCTGCTGGTGCATGCGATGGTCTGAAAAATGTGTGCCAAACCTCACAGAAATTACTTCTTCCACTTGAAATGCTGCTCTTAATGTTTCTGCAATTGTGACGCCCTGGACTATCAGGTTGTCACAGGGTACTGTGCAACATGCCCTTGTGCACAGTATCCAAATCCTCCTTGGTTATAGATCCTTGGCCTTTGGTGTTGCTAAGAGCAGAGCCAGTCAAAACCCTAGGAACACCACACCCACCAGACACACCATTGGGGAGCCTGAAGTGAATAGGGCTGCCAACTTGGGGGGTTGGTAAGGTAGGGTCAGAGGTGTTAGGAGCAGGGAGAGTCAGAAAGTGTGAGGAGCAGGAGAGAGGAGGTCAGGAGCAGGGCTCCATGAAAATACTAGGTGGCAGACATTGGTCTGGACCTGGTAGGAGCTGGAACCCCGGTCGCAGGTGATCGTGGCAAGGGGCACAGATCTGCCAAGGAGGGCAGCCGGCGGCCTTGTGCCATCTCCGGGCAGGCTCCAGGGCACGACGGGGTACGTGGACCCTAGGCCGGGAAGTAGCTTCACGCATCCCGGTAATTTACCCGACGAGGGTGAAGTCTTCAAGATTCATCCTCCACCCGCTCCAAAATCGGGGTACCAGCGCAATGATGGGATAGGACTTTCCCAATACATAGTCCAGAAAATCCCAAGCATGAACCCTGAGAGCAAGCCGACTCCGTTAACCATATGGGTCAGCGGGACCCGACTAGTTCCACACTACAGGGTCCAAATAGTGAAGAAAGTGCCACGGAAAAGGTTACAGGCTAACAAACAACACCAAGGGACACGGATCCATGCGTGCTCCCTCCCTGCTGCAGCGGTGCTCAGAATTCTGGTTTACAAGTTGTTGGTGTCAGTATTTTTGGACTGAAGTCAGTATGCAGAAAACCCTTTCCTCCCCAACGGCACCCCTTCACTATCATCACCGGGCCCCGGGGCAAACCCCCTACCCACGGAGGGATCAAACACCTTGCTGCCATACCACTGCCACCGGGCGCTCCCAACAACAGCAGTGGTACTTCAGCTTACCACGCACCGTGGGGGGCGTCACGAACTTCTAACCTCCCTGTACATATCCCCCTTTTTAAATTCGAGTGTTCACACAACCCCCCTCCGGGTCCGGAGACCCCTCGAGCCATCGTGGTTCTGGATCCGAGGGGCTCGGCCACTGACACGGAGGCGGTACACAATGACAATGCAATGTTCCCATGGTTGGAATTCTAGGACTGCGCCTCACTAATGTCTTGTGGAAAACTACTGTTAAGATGGCCTACAAGCTTGTTTCGATACTCCAGCAACCACATGTCTCTTTTCAGGAGAGAAGCATCTTGCTAAAATTACTCTTGTACCATGTACTTATATCTAACAGAGTGGCAACCCAGTGGTCAGCACTATTTAAAATCCTAGTAACACGGATATCATGTTGCAGATAGTGCAGCAAGAAGGCGCTCATGTGTTGGACGCTTTCATGAGGTACAAGTCCATGTGCTGGTGGCAGGGTAATGCTCAAACTTGCCTCCTCCATCCACTCCCACTAACCACAGACAACAGAGACAATAGATCAATATCTTTTTCATGTCCAGAGTTTTCTGTGCCCATCACCTCTTCCATTTGTTCCTTGGCTCCTGCACCTTCACTATCACTTTGTCTGTTACCATGAGGCTGCCTCAATGAATGGACTTCAACCTCCTGTGACACCCGCCTGTGCAAAAACTGTCCGGCCCTTACAGGAATTGGTATTCTTTCCTCATTCTCCTCTGCTTCCTCCTCTTCTTCTGCGAAAATCATCTCCTCCTGCAGACTATTCAATGTGTGCTCCAAAATGTAGATGAAAGATGGAATAGGGATGCTGAGGACAGCATCGTCAGCACTAACCATCTTTGTAGCCATTTCAAAACTGTGCAAGTGGGTGTAGAGGTTCTTCATCTGTGTCCACTCCAAAACGTGATTTGCTCCACATCTGCACTGCAGTATCCCAGGCTATGCATAATGACACAGTGCACCAGGGTTAATTGCTGCTGCCACAGTTGCTGCAACATGTGCAGAGTGGAATGAATTCCACCATGTCGGCACATCACATATCAACCGGTTAACCGGTAGGCCAAAAAGCCTTTGTAGCAAAGCAAGTCAATTACTGCGGGGTGCAAATGGCGAAATAGAGCACACAGCAAGCGTGCCTTCTGCAGTAGCGTAAACAGGCTGGAATAGTGGCCTAGAAATTTCTGTACAACCAGCTGAAGGATGTGAACTATGCAAGGTATACTTGTGATGTGGCGTTGGGCCGCCACCAGGTTCACACAC
The DNA here is from genome assembly GCF_048569485.1 of Anomaloglossus baeobatrachus. Lineage (NCBI taxonomy): Eukaryota > Metazoa > Chordata > Amphibia > Anura > Aromobatidae > Anomaloglossus > Anomaloglossus baeobatrachus. The sequence goes on from NC_134355.1 coordinate 481,827,871, forward strand.
TTATTGCACACGGGCTTCCCTGGATCCAGTTTCTGTGGAGTCAGCCATTGATAAAACTCGGCCAGGATAGCAGTCTACAACTCAGCAGCTCTGTGACTGCATTCTCCAATACATATTAATTTCAGCACTGCCTGATTGTATTGAGCCCTGGCTGTGCTTCTACGCAGATGGGGGGATTTTCTCTGTACTGTTGAAATGCATGCTACATCAAGCGAGAGGTTGTGGGCACACGTGTAGGCCATAGAGGAGGTGGAGGAAGCAGAAATAGTGAAGGAAATAGTAGATCCAGAGGTTCGTCCCTCAAACCTTGGGAATTCCAAGACTTGGAAAGCAGCCCCTTCCGTGCCTGCCCCTGTAGCCACCAGTACCCAGTCAGCAAGATGTACTGCCCATGGCCATGCTTGCTTGTCCAGTTGTCAGTGGTGAAATGCACCTTGAGAGACAGAGTTTTTCAAGGAAAAGGTAATGTTGTCTGCAACATAATGGTGTAGCGCAGACACAGCTTTATAAGAGAAGTAATGGCGACTGGGCAACAGATACTGGTAGACTGCCATGGACATCAGCTTTCAGAAACCCTCTTTATCCACCAGGTGGAAGGGTTGAATTTCCAAGGCCAACAGATTGAATATGGTGAAGTTCAACCTCTTAGCTTTGGCATGCGTAGGGGAAGAAAATATTTTCCATGACCAGAAATGCAGGACCGAGGCTATGCTTAGAGAGGTCGGAATAGGTTGTACATGACAAACTGGTGGACTGCAAGGGAGGTGCAGGCAAAGATGTTATGGTGGTCTGTGAGATTCATCAAAATCCATAGGCATGTCCACTTCCATGGCAACTAACAGGCTCTCACTCACCCCAACTGTAGTTGGTAAACAAGTGCAGGTTCTGCAGGCAGTGACCTGGGTGAGAACAGTTTCGAGGGTGACAGAAGCATCAGATGCGGTTCATGGGTTGTTGGGTGGTTGGAAATGCCCACTAGACCACATTTTAGCGCAGTAAAATTCCCAGACTATGTTGGTTGGTTGGTTGGTTGGTCATATGACGGTTCATGCAAGTAGTTGACTAATTATCTGTATTTCTGCCTCTACTGAATCATATTTTACAAAGTTTGCGGAGAACATGAGTTGGGTCATTCATTACGGTTGCCCACACTAGGCAATCCTTGCTACCCACGCAAAATGTAGACCTGCCATCGCTGCTGAAACAGCCAGAGTTGTGACTGATGTGGTTGTCCAGGTTGCATCACTCTGTGTTTGTGCGGAAAGCACCTTGCCTTCCTTCTCCTCAACTTCTACTGCTGAGCTACTCAGCTGCGTACTTCTGGGTTCACATCAAGTTGGATCTACAACTTCATCATCATCCTTCCTGTCATACCACTCCTCACCCTGACAGTCACCCTTCTCCTCTTTCTGACCTAAAATCACAGTACAGAACACAGGCATCTGAGTTTGATCATCATCACCGCCACCACTGGGAATTAACATCTGTTGATGAGGGTCTGAATCATGCTCGGACCCTATTTCGGCCAGGCCAGAATACAACTGACAAAAATCTTGTGCATTGGTGTAGATGCTTTCCTCCTCTTCAGTCTGTGAATCTTTGGAGTAGACCTCTGATGCCAATGGGATAGAATGTGTGACTAGCTCTGCAGACACGTCCATGTGTGGTTCCCCACAGTCAGTTGGGCGGTTGGAGAGTTGTGACTCAGGAGGAAACAAGTGTAATTGGAGTGGCATATCTGAGGAATAAACTGTGTGTGATGTTGAGGTGCATGAAAAAGACGAGAAGCCACTTGATGCAGTACTTGCCATTCACTCTAGGACATGCTGTTTCTGGCCCTTTAAAAGTTGAAGCGATGTGTGGCTGCCAAAGAAATGGTGTGGAGTAGCCCATCCAGAAAGGGATTATTCTCAGTTCTCTTCGTATAGGACGAGCCTGTGTTTGCTCTGCATAGCTTTGACTAACATTAGAACGTCCCCTATGTACACTACACCTCAAACACCCGCCTATTCCCCCTTCCACCACAACCTCATGATTTACCACTCACGTTTTATGTACCTTTCCCCTTTAAAAAGAAGTTTTGCCACCATAGGCCCAAATTTGTCAGACACTTGACACAAAATTAAAATTCTGTATTTATTGGCTGAGATGGCAATATTGGGATAGCCCACAGCAGTATCAATACTTATTGAGATTGTTCACTGGCAATTTTTTAGCAGGTACTATAAAGTAGCAATACCTATTGAGATGGTTCCCTGGCATATTTTTAGCAGACACTAAAAAGTAGCAATACCTGATTAGATGGTTCAGTAGCAAATTTTTAGCAGGCACTAAAATGAAGCTATACCTAGTGAGATGGTTCACTGGCAAATTTTTAGCAGGCGCTAAAAAGTAGCAATATCTATTGAGATGGTTTAGTGACAAATTACCGTGTTTCCCCGAAAGTAAGACAGCGTCTTACATTCTTTTTACCCCCAAAAGTGCCACTATGTCTTATTTTTGGGGTATGTCTTATATTGGAAAAAATCCCACAGCAATCGCAGCAAGTCTCCATGCAATGTACCGTATGGGGACTTGCCGCGATTGCGCCCTAAGTGTACCGCAAGTTAAGGAAACTTAACCACCAGTGGCTGCACATGAGGGCACTGAGGCTGCGTGATTTTGTATGTTGTCCATGGTCCTGATGGACCACGGACAACATTACTGCAACATTTCAACATTTCTCGGTAGCTGAGCGTTCAGCTGAGCGCCCGACCGCCGGCATGTGTCAGCTCTCAGCTGAGCGCTCAGCCGCCGGCATGTCAGAGTGTGGCATGTCAGGGATCTCAGCTGAGAGCTGTCACATGCCGGCGGCATGTCAGGGCGCTCAGCTGAGCGCTCGGCCGCCGGCATGTTAGGGCGCTCAGCTGAGCGCTTTGCCGCCGGCAAGTCAGGGCGCTCAGCTGAGAGCTGTCACATGCCGGCGGCATGTCAGGGCGCTCAGCTGAGCGCTCGGCCGCCGTCATGTTAGGGCACTCAGCTGAGCGCTTTGCCGCCGGCAAGTCAGGGTGCTCAGCTGAGCGCTTTGCCGCCGGCAAGTCAGGGCGCTCAGCTGAGAGCTGTCACATGCCGGCGGCATGTCAGGGCGCTCAGCTGAGCGCTCGGCCGCCGGCAAGTCAGGGCACTCAGCTGAGAGCTGTCACATGCCGGCGGCATGTCAGGGCGCTCAGCTTAGCGCTCGGCCACCGGCATGTTAGGGCGCTCAGCTGAGCGCTTTGCCGCCGGCATGTCAGGGCTCTCAGCTGAGAGCTGTCACATGCCGGCGGCATGTCAGGGCGCTCAGCTGAGCGCTCGGCCGCCGGCATGTTAGGGCGCTCAGCTGAGCGCTTTGCCGCCGGCAAGTCAGGGCGCTTAGCTGAGCGCTTTGCCGCCGGCAAGTCAGGGCGCTCAGCTGAGAGCTGTCACATGCTGGCGGCATGTCAGGGCGCTCAGCTGAGCACTCGGCCGCCGGCATGTTAGGGTGCTCAGCTGAGCGCTTTGCCGCCGGCAAGTCAGGGTGCTCAGCTGAGCGCTTTGCCGCCGGCAAGTCAGGGCGCTCAGCTGAGAGCTGTCACATGCCGGCGGCATGTCAGGGCTCTCAGCTGAGTGCTCGGCCGCTGTAACTGTACTGTAAAGAAGAAAAAAAAAAATAAATTAATTTTTACTACGTCTTACTTTCGGGGTACGTCTTACATTAGCCGACCCCCCCAAAACCCCCACTACGTCTTACTATTGGGGGTGTCTTACTATCGGGGAAACACGGTATTAGCAGGCACTAAAAAGTAGCAATACCTATTGAGATGGTTCACTGGCAGAGCAGTAGAGCAGCTCCATATATCTGTGCAGCTGTGGGAGTGGGGAGCTAGCTGCCAGAAATATCTGGATTCCCCATAAAGAAGTTATAATTTGTTACCATTTCTTCCTTCTTTATGAAACTAAACAAGTGCTGCATGCACAGCATATTGGAAGTGTTAACAGTGTTTCCACCTCTGAAGCAAGCATTCATGTGATCACTGGGAGTAGGAAGGCAGCAGAATCTGCTGGTCCTATCAGACCTAGCCAGCTCAAATATGCAGATAAGAGGCTGAATTTCCCCTTTAACTAATGCTAATAATCCAGACCCAGTTACAGGCAAATTAAGAAAAAAAATAAAGGTATTTAAGTATTAAAGTGCACAAATGTGTTATTTATGATCTATTGGGGGGCACACTATGCTATGTAAAATAAATAAATGCAAGTGATACACACTTCAGTTCAGGGATAGTTGATGTAAGAGGAAGAGATTAGAATTGAGCATGCCTATAGGCAGGGTTGTAAACTTTCACCCTTTAGTGCCATTCATCTGGTAGTAAAGGGTGTTTTAAGGCTAGTTTAAAGTAATTATTAAAAAAAATAATAATTATAAAAAAGACATGTGGCCTCCCCCTATTTTTGATAATCAGCCAAGGTAAAGAAGAAATCTGTGTGCTGATATTATCAGGCTCGGTAAGTAGATTATATTATTTGGCCCCTCCCAGCTTAAAAATAGCTGCCTGGCCACCCAAGAATTCGTACATCCAGTTCTTGTGCTTTGTCCCAGCTCTTCCCGATTGCCCTGGTACAGTGGCAATGAGGATAATATTTGGGGGGTTAATGTCAGCTATAAATTGTCAGCTGGCATCAAGCCCAGGAAGTTTTAGGCTTGGAAGGGCCAAATAACCATGGACCTTCACAGACTGATAATATTAGCTGTCAGCTTTACCTTGGCTGGTTATCAAAAATACGGGGAACTCATACTGTTTTTTTGTTGTTTTTTTTTTAAATTATTTATTTATTAGGTTAAACCAAGCAAAACAGAATTTAGTCTGGTTTAACCTAATAAATAAATAAATAAATAAATAAAATGTTGTGGAGTCCCTCCTATGTTGATCAGCAGTCAAGGTACAGTAGACCACTGCGGATTGGTATTAACAAACTGGGCAGATCCATGGTTATTTGGCACTTCCTAGGTTAAAAATACCAGCCCGTAGCTGCCCTAGAATTGGTGCATCATGATAGGTGGGCCAATTCTGGCACTTTGCCATGATTTTTCCCGATTACCCTGGTGCAATGGCAATTGAGCTAATATTTTGGAGTTTATGTCAGCTGTGTAATGTTAGTTGACATCGCGCCTAGGGTTTAGTAATGGACAGGCATCTATCAGACACCCCCATTACTAACCCAGTAAGCGTAAAGTGAAAACACACACACAGGAAAAAATTGTTTATTTCCATAAAGACACTATCCCTTGTTCAGTACTTAATTATCAAAAATGTTCTAATGAAGTTTTGTCGTAGTCCACGTTCCCTGAATGCAGATGCAGCAACTGTGAATACGCAGTACAGAACAGCTATTCTCAGGTACCAATTAGTGAGACAATGCTCATAAGAACCCCTGGCTCACCACTGCACTCAGCAAGACCCGGCAGCTGAGATGAGCATTGCATTGACTACCTGGCATCTGTGAATAGATGTACTTTACTGCTATTCACTGTCCCTGGACCTGTATTCATTGATTGTGAATTATTACAGAGCTTACTGGGTTAGTAATGGGGTGTTTGATATATGTTTATCAATTGCTAACCCCTGCGCTAATAATACACAGCTGACAACAATCCCGTAAAGTATTACACTGATAGCCACAGTATCCTGGCAGTCAGGAAGAGTTGGGGCAAAGCACCAGAATTGGTGCATCTAATGTGCTGGTGGCTGCTATTTTAAGGTTGTGAAGGAGCAAATAGTCATACACTTTCTCAGCCTGATAATATCAGTCCCTATCTACCTGCTACAACATGATTAGGGATCAAAAATAGGGGACTCCACAACATTTATTTAATTAATAATGTATTTATTTATATACCAATAGCATCCTGGGAGTCCAGGTGTCTTCTCCTTGCTGTTCACATTACATTTGAGCGTGTTTCCATCCATTTCAGCAATTTTAACCCCCATGGGGTCTGCCTGAACAATGATTGATTTTCCCATTGACTTCCATTATACTTGTTACTGGAGTCGAGCCCATCCAAGCATCGGACCTACTCGAATTTAAGTAATGAGCACTCGAGCAGTTTAGTGCTCACTCAGCACTAAGAAATGCATATATAATTAAAAAAGCAGTAAGTAAAGGCTGCTGTAAATCCAAATCATTGTTGCTTGCCTCACAACATTAAAGAAACATGTTTGATAATTGTTATGGAAATAGTATCAAAATTGAAAATGTATTTCAGTGGTCTGTTTAGGTCAGTGATCCCCAATTCCCGTCCTCAGGAACCACTAACAGGGCATGTTTTCAGGATTTCCAGGGTATTACAAGGGTGATAATATAATCACCTGTGCAATACTAAGGAAATCCTGAAAACATGCATTGTTGGTGGCTTTTGTGGACTGGAATTGGGGATCACTGGTTTAGGCTATAAAAATGTTTTAAACAATGTAAAAAACAAAAATTTGTCCTTTACTTTCCCACCAACATATCCTGACATTGTCTAAAAAAAAGTGTGAGTGTGAGAACAACATCAAAATAATGCCCTACGTACAGGGCTGCCACCAGGAATTTCAGGGCCCCATACTGGCAACATTTTTGGGCCCCCTTTGGACTCCGCCCAGGCTCCACCCCAGCTCCGCCTCCACCCCTCACTGCCACCCTTGGAAAAACGTGTGTGTGTATATATATATATATATATATATATATATATATATATAATAATATGAATATATATACCCACCCCCCCTGGGCACATGCGGGTATATATGTTCCCAGCCTGGTTTCTGACCCTTCCTGGTGAATATGTCCTCCTCCCGGTATATATGTCAACAGATTGGTAAATCATATACATCATGTAGGAGATGCTGAGGGCACGTACATCACAGAAGGGACTGGGGGCATATATATATACACATCACAGGAGGGCCTGGGGGCATATATATACATCACAGGAGGGGCTGTAGACATACAAACACATCACAGCAGGGGGGGTTGGGGACATGTATATACATCACAGGAGGGGCTGGGGACATATACACACATCACAGCAGGAGGGACTGGGGGCATATACACATCACAGGAGGGGCTGGGGCTTGGACAGGACTGGCGGTGGCACAGACAACACTAGAGGGGCACAAACAGGACTGGAGGACATGAACAGGACTGAGGGGAGGGTGGCTCACAACATCGGGAGACAGGAGGCCCACAGCAGGGAGGCAGGAGGCCCACATGAGGGAAGCAGGAGGCCCACATGAGAGAGGCAGGAAGCCCACAGGAGAGGGGCAGGAGGCCCACAGGAGAGGGGCAGGAGGCCCACATCAGAGGTGCAGGAGGCCCACAGCAGAGGGGCAGGAGGCCCACAGGAGAGGGGCAGGAGGCCCACAGGAGAGGGGCAAGAGGCCCACAGGAGAAGGGCAGGAGTCCCATAGGAGAGGGGCAGGAGGCCCACAGGAGAGGGGCAGGAGGCCGACAGCAGAGGGGCAGGAGGCCCACAGCAGGGAGGCATGAGACCACGGGCCGGAGGTTTCCCACTCCTGATCTAGCTGAAGCAAGGCAGGGGTCAGCAGGCCTGCAGTCGGGGGGCCTGTGGTCGGCGGGCTTGCGGCCAGTGGGTCTGTGGTTGGCGGGCTTGTGGTCGGCGGGACCTGTGGTTGGTGAGTCTGCGGGCTTGCGGTCGGCGGGTCTGCAGTCGGCGGGACCTGTGGTCGGCGGGTCTGCGATCCGGCAGTCGGTGGGTCTGCGGGCGGCCCCAGGCAGAGCTTAGCGGGCCCCCCTCGGGCTGGGATAAGCACCTCACCACCCCGACGATCGTCTTCAGCTTACAGCGCTTACCTGTCCCCGCCGGATGCCAGGTCCTTCCCATCTACGCATTGTACGCAGCACTGTGATGAGGCGCAGAGTGATGACCTCATCACAGTGCTGTGTGATGATGCGCCGCCTCCCTGCTCTACTCGCTTCCAGCCACATGGCTAATTTGCATGCAATGTACTAGAAGGGCTTCGCCTGCAATTTAGCCGTGTGTGCAGTGGAAGAAACGACACGGCCGGGCCCCTCTGCTGCGCCTGTGACTGGGGCCCGGTGAAGAGAAGGAGCTCGTCCTGCCTGGGGCTTAACAAACCCAAGTAATTACCCCGGGCCTGACCGGGCCCCCTCTCTTCACTAGGCCCGGTACACCAGGCACAGTTGTAATGCCCTGATGGCGGCCCTGCCTACGTACCACATAAAGAAGATATAAAACTTATTTGAACTTTGCAACGACAAAACTTTCAAAATTCATAACATAGCATGTACAATAAACCCGAAAATGTACCTGGTCATGGATGAAGGGGAAATGGCCTGGTGTTTTTCAATTTAACACCATAAATCTGCCGTTTATTAGTACTAATTATAATATAATATTTTCTTGCAAAGCCTAAAGGATAAAGATCTGGGTCTGATGTTTGTGCTGAAGCTGTGATGTAGTCATGATATGATGAAGAATTGCGGCAGCAAGGTGCCACTAGGATTTTTTTAATTGCCTATTAAACATTTCTCTGATTTTTGGTTGAAAACAGTTGTTTCTTCTACAAAACTGAAGTCAATAGTCGTTTCCTTGCTTTTTTTTATTTTAAATGTCTTAAAATAAAACAGTTAAGATAAAAATAAAAATTCAGTTGCAGTTATTCAGTTATTCTGTTCAGTTTTTCGTTTATTTATGGCACAAATACTATTTTATGTCATCACTTTAGTATTTATTCATGTAGAAAAGTCTAACCATCCTGAACTCTGACCAAATGCATAATGTCCCCTTGCTGCTTAATATTATGCTAATATGTCATGGATTTATGTTTTTTGTAATGATATCATTTTATTGATTACAGTCATTCTGAAACAGGAGCAGAACAGAACTGGATGACTTACATTTTGTTTTTCTTGATTACCACAATTTAAATGTATTACCACAGACACACATCTTTATCATTGTCCAGTTACACATAATAACGCTGCTGAAATTCAATCTTTTCTTGGTTGTTCATAATCTTGTTGCTTACCTTAACATTGTTGAGTTTTTTTTCTGTAAAATATCATTATGATGACATCTGGAGGTTACTGGAAATGATGTGCTAAGGATTAATTATTCCTTGACACGTATCTATACAGAAAGATGTTGCTCATTACAAGAGATGAGATTCTTTTCCCCTAAATGTCCTTTGTTAAACTTATAGTTTATCTCATAAAAAGTACAAGATTGTTTCTTTGATTTTTTTTTTAATAAAAGTTTCCTGTTTTGCTGCTGAACCTATTAGCATGACATTATTTTAATGATTTTCTTATTGTCAATGCTTGCTGAGGACAAACTAAAGGGCACAGTTTAGTGTTTATTATCGGCGCTGATAGAATAGAGAGAATATTTACTACAATGGTTTTTGTATTTTTTTGGGAAACATGTATGATTCTCATGAGTTGACAAGAAATCTTTATATCAATGAAAATATGTAAATTAAGTAACACAAGGTAAGGAAGACAAGTTTGGAAAAATACTCCAGATCTTGAACTAAATGTTAGAAGGAAGGTATAAGATAATCCACTAATGAGTGTTGTCTTGGTATGTTGGCCTTGAAAGAAAATGAATAATAAAATATTCCTTATAGATAAAAAATAAATTGTTTAAAAGTCATTGGCTCCAATTTACTAAGGGTGGCTTTACACGCTGCGACATCGTTAGCCGATGCTAGTGATGGTGAGCGTGATAGCACCCGCCCCTATCGTTATGCCGATATGTGAAGATCGCTACAACAGCGTCACACGTACATACCTGCTCGGCGACGTCGCTGTGACCGGCGAACCACCTCCTTTCTAAGGGGGCGGTTCGCTCGGCGTCACAGCAACGTCACTAAGCGGCTGCCTATTCAAAGCGGAGGGGCGGAGATGAGCGGGACGAGCATCCCGCCCACCTTCTTCCTTCTTCATTGTTGGCATGTGGCAGGTAAGGAGAGGTTCCTCATTCCTGCGGCGTCACACGTAGCGATGTGTGCTGCGGCAGGGACGAGGATCAACTTCGCCCAAGCGACAGCAGCGATAATTGGAAAAGGACCCCTATGTGAACAAGGAGCGTTTTTGGACATTTTTGCAACGATCCAAAATTGCTCCTAGGAGTCACACACAACGAGATCGCTACAGCGGCCGGATGTGCATCACAAAATCCGTGACCTCAACGAGATCGCTGTAGCCCGCTTAAAACTGCTGCTATTCATGCCAATCTTGAAGAGGGGCGAGTTGGAGTCATAAGCACCTGATTGAATAAGAGGCATCTTAAAATTGACTTGCACCTCCATGCACCCTGATACAAATAAAACTCAAGTTGGGGGCTGAAATAAGATTTGTGGCATAAGGCATGTCACCGCTCATCACGAATTAGATAAAAATGGTGTCCCACCCCCATTTCACCTCAGCGCCACCCATTTTGGTGTAATTAGCCAAAACTGATGTGAGAATGCCAAAAGCTGCACAACCACATCAAATATTTTGAGACTTTCAAAAGTGTTTTACAAAAGATTTCTGGCATAAAAACAATGATGAATCAGGGCTATAAACTTTGTTAGCACTCAAAAAAAGATCCCCACAATCTTCGTAGAAATATCCTGAGTAATTTCACCTGTATATTTTATGTTGAACTTTTTTGAGCACATTAAGGGCTTTTTTGAGCACAGTCAGGGCCAGAAATATTTGGACAGTGACACAAGTTTTGTTATTTTAGCTGTTTACAAAAACATGTTCAGAAATACAATTATATATATAATATGGGCTGAAAGTGCACACTCCCAGCTGCAATATGAGAGTTTTCACATCCAAATCGGAGAAAGGGTTTAGGAATCATAGCTCTGTAATGCATAGCCTCCTCTTTTTCAAGGGACCAAAAGTAATTGGACAAGGGACTCTAAGGGCTGCAATTAACTCTGAAGGCATCTCCCTCGTTAACCTGTAATCAATGAAGTAGTTAAAAGGTCTGGGGTTGATTACAGGTGTGTGGTTTTGCATTTGGAAGCTGTTGCTGTGACCAGACAACATGCGGTCTAAGGAACTCTCAATTGAGGTGAAGCAGAACATCCTGAGGCTGAAAAAAAAAGAAAAAATCCATCAGAGAGATAGCAGACATGCTTGGAGTAGCAAAATCAACAGTCGGGTACATTCTGAGAAAAAAGGAATTGACTGGTGAGCTTGGGAACTCAAAAAGGCCTGGGCGTCCACGGATGACAACAGTGGTGGATGATCGCCGCATACTTTCTTTGGTAAAAAAGAACCCGTTCACAACATCAACTGAAGTCCAGAACACTCTCAGTGAAGTAGGTGTATCTGTCTCTAAGTCAACAGTAAAGAGAAGACTCCATGAAAGTAAATACAAAGGGTTCACATCTAGATGCAAACCATTCATCAATTCCAAAAATAGACAGGTCAGAGTTAAATTTGCTGAAAAACACCTCATGAAGCCAGCTCAGTTCTGGAAAAGTATTCTATGGACAGATGAGACAAAGATCAACCTGTACCAGAATGATGTGAAGAAAAAAGTTTGGAGAAGAAAGGGAACGGCACATGATCCAAGGCACACCACATCCTCTGTAAAACATGGTGGAGGCAACGTGATGGCATGGGCATGCATGGCTTTCAATGGCACTGGGTCACTTGTGTTTATTGATGACATAACAGCAGACTAGAGTAGCCGGATGAATTCTGAAGTGTACCGGGATATACTTTCAGCCCAGATTCAGCCAAATGCCGCAAAGTTGATCGGACGGCGCTTCATAATACAGATGGACAATGACCCCAAGCATACAGCCAAAGCTACCCAGGAGTTCATGAGTGCAAAAAAGTGGAACATTCTGCAATGGCCAAGTCAATCACCAGATCTTAACCCAATTGAGCATGCATTTCACTTGCTCAAATCCAGACTTAAGACGGAAAGACCCACAAACAAGCAAGACCTGAAGGCTGCGGCTGTAAAGGCCTGGCAAAGCATTAAGAAGGAGGAAACCCAGCGTTTGGTGATGTCCATGGGTTCCAGACTTAAGGCAGTGATTGCCTCCAAAGGATTTGCAACAAAATATTGAAAATAAAACTATTTTGTTTGGGTTTGGTTTATTTGTCCAATTACTTTTGACCTCCTAAAATGTGGAGTGTTTGTAAAGAAATGTGTACAATTCCTACAATTTCTATCAGATATTTTTGTTCAAACCTTCAAATTAAACGTTACAATCTGCACTTGAATTCTGTTGTAGAAGTTTCATTTCAAATCCAATGTGGTGGCATGCAGAGCTCAACTCGCGAAAATTGTGTCACTGTCCAAATATTTCTGGACCTAACTGTATATACAGTATATGACATTAAGAAAATCATTACATTCCTTACCTAAATTAAAGAAGCACTCCCATGAATTTTAAGGTGTGTAGCAAAATGTTAGAAATGTTCTACCAGTCTGTAGTGGCAAGTGCCATATTGTTTGCACTCATATGCTGGGGTAGTAGTGTGCAGGTCTCTGATGCTAATAAGCTGAATAAGCTTATCAAGAAGGCAAGCTCTGCTGTTGGCTGCAATCTTGACTCTTTTGAGGAGGTAGTGGAGAGAAGAACTCTGAAAAAGTGTATGGCGATTATGAATAATAATGCACATCCATTATATGAGCTATTCATGAGACAGAAGAGCACCTTCCTTATGGCTAATCTTTCTGAGGTGTAAGAAGGAAAAATATAGGAAATTATTTGTGCCAACTGCTATGGGAATGTACGACAATAACATTAGTGTTAAATCATCAAGGTGAATGTTTCCTTCTTTATTTCTTCTACTTCTCAGTTTACCCGCTATGTCCTAATCTAATGTATAATGTTCTTCTGTGAACTCTACTGTCTTGTTAATTAAGTAATTCATGTTATTATTTAAGTTGTGCTGCGGTGATATCATAATTTCCCACGGGATCAATAAAGTGTATCGTATCGTATCATAGTATCATAGTATCATAGTTTTTAAGGTTGAAGGGAGACTCTAAGTCCATCTAGTTCAACCTGTAGCCTAACATGTTGATCCAGAGGAAGGCAAAAAAAAACCAATGTGGCAAACAAGTTCCAATGGGGAAAAAATGTCCTTATCGTATCGTATGAACTTTTTTATTTTCACTAAATCTGTGTATATGTGCATGCAGTGTAGTGTTAGTGAGTTACTCTGCTCAATTACTGCGGCTTTCTTCGGTATCCAATGCTGCGCCAGTCCTCTTCTGACTGAAGTTACTATTGTGTGTGACCCAAATGTGGCTTTTGCAATACAAGCCTATAGAGCATCAGAACAAGACTCCATATGCCTAAGTTAGTCACATACATCCAATTCACACACAGAGTAAGCCGCATATCCACTTAAAAGACGTCCGAAGAGTTGTTGGATACGACAGCTTAATGAAAGTATATTAACATACACAACGTACACATTTAGACAGATTTAGTGCTGAAAAAAAATAATAGGAGTGACACTTTAAAGGAAATCTGTCACCAGGTTTTTGCAGGCCCATCTGAGATCAGAATGTAAGGGCAGCAACACGGAGCAAATGACAGGCAGCCCATGACATCACTGTTATGCACAGCCTGTGACTGGCATGCCAACATCAGCTGCTGGTCTCTTATGGGCCGAAAATGTGTACTGCAGTGCAGGGACCTAGCAGGTCTTTGCACCACAATACGATTAGGCCTGTGCATCCTTCAGCACGTGCTTGTTTGCAGTTGCACCTTTTGCTACCATGATTGTAACACCTCTGCTTGGCACCATATGTGCTTACCAAAATACCCCACCTCAGAGACAAGCTATGTTCTAGGATAAACCAAAACCTTAAAATCAACTGACTTGATGGAATGATATGGGTTTTTTTCTCCATATATTACATATTATTATGTCACGGTATATGATGCCTATATTACAATAGTCTGGGCATGCTCAGAATCACCGCTGATTAAGTCAGTCCTATGATTATACACATGTGATCTTAAACCCTACATGACACTTTAACAAATTAGCTCTTTCTTTATTTTGAGTATATGTAATGCAATTTATTTGTGGCTTTTTATGCACATGGAATTGAAGTAATAGCACAATTCATACTTAAATTAAATGGAAACTTTTTTGATGCAAAATTATTTGATATTATGAATGTGCCTTTTCTCTTCAATTTGTGGCTATATCATTATTCACATACATTGACATGCCCTCCGAAAAAGGTATAATGTGGTGCTTACTCTTTTAAGCTATTGTTAACTTATTGTTCTCTTGACTTGTCAGAAGATGCCTATGAGTCTAGAGTGGGAAAAACAAGTATTTGATACACTGCTAATTTTACAAGTTTCCCACCTACAAATAATGGAGCGGTCTGTAATTTTTTATCATAGTTAAGGGTACTTTACACGCTGCGTTCTCGCTAGCGAGATCACAAACGATCATACCCGCCCCGTCGGTTCTGCGACATGGGCAAATTGCTGCCCGTGGCGTACAACCTTGCTTACACGGGTCACATGGACTTACCTGCCCTGCGACGTCGCTCTGGCTGGCAAACCGCCTCCTTTCTAAGGGGGCGGTTTGTGCGGCGTCACAGCGACATCACACGGCAGGCGTCCAATAGAAGCGGAGGGGCGGAGATGAGCGGGACGTAACATCCCACCCACCTCCTTCCTTCCGCATTGCCGGTGGAGGCAGGTAAGGAGATGTTCGTCGCTCCTGCGGTGTCACACACAGCGATGTGTGGTGCCGCAGGAACGAGGAACAACATTGCTAATAAGCAGAGAACGATTTTTGGTTTCAGGATGACCTCTCTGCGGCAAACGATTTTGACCGCTTATTCGATCGTTTAAGGTCGCTTGTACTTGTCACACACTGCGATATCGTTAATGACGCCGGATGTGTGTCACAAACACCATGACCCCGACGATAATTCACTAACGATATTGCAGCGTGTAAAGTACCCTTTACACTTCAACTGTGACAGATGGAATAAAAAAAAAATCCAGGAAATCCCATTATATGAATTTTAAATAATTAATTTGCTTTTATTGCATGAAATAAGTATTTGATCACCTACCAACCAACAACAATTCTGGTTCTCACAGACCTGTTATTTTTTCTTTAAGAAGCCCTCCCACTTTACACTTATTAGCTGTAATAATTGCACCTCTCTGAACTCATTACCTGTATAACTGACACCTGTCCACACACTCAATCAATCACGCTACAACTTCTCCACTATGACCAATACCAAAGAACTGTCTAAGGACACCAGGAACAAAATTGTAGACATGCACAAGGCTGGGATGGACCACAGGACAATAGGCAAGAAGTTTGGTGAGACGGCAGCAACTGTTGTTATTATTAGAAAATGAAAGAAACACAAGATGATTATTTCTTGTACTCAGTCTGCGGCTCCATGCAAGATCTTGCCTCATGTGGTATGGATGATTCTGAGAAAGGTCAAGATTCAGCCCAGAACTTGGGCAATGACCTGAAGAGAACGCACCACAGTCTGAAAGAGAACCATTAGCAACACATTATGCCGTCATAAATTAAAATCCTGCATGGTACCCAAGATTCCTGTTACGAACCGGCGCCGCCATAGCTGCAAGCAGCCTGCTGCGGTTCCTGTTGCGCCCAGGCACCGGCTGCCGTTCTTGGCCGTGCCTCGGGTCGTCCAGTTGGCTGTTCCTTCCACCACGTCTAAGTGTGGAGAGGTGGCTAGTGCGCATGCGTGCGCCAATTTACCCCAGCCAGAGTTGAAGCCGGGTGTTTTGCCTAGTGAGCATGCTCAGCCTGATTGTGTTATGTCTGAGACTAAGTCCTCAGTTCAGGCTACTGAGCATGCTCCCACAATTAACCCTAACAGCCTCTTTGCACAGGTACTTGGACTTCGTGCTGTGTCTAAGTGCTGGGATGTGCCTACTGAGCATGCTCAAACTGATAGTCTGCTTTCTGAGCCTGTTGCTCAGGCTACTGGGCATGCTCAGGCACTTAGTGCACCAGAGGCTAGGTCCGGTAAGGACCTCACTGAGCATGTCCGTGAGGTGGCAGGCCCTAATAGGGCAGAGGGTGTCAGGTGTCCTGATGACGTGGCAACTCCGGACTGGCTCGCAGAGGCCCGCCCCTATGATCTGGCACCTCAGTATTGGTCGTCAGACGATGACTGGTGAAGTGTTTGGGGCGTGGCTGCCATGAGGTCATCAATGACGTGGCGGTTCCGGATAGGTCGCATGTGATGTCACTGATGACATGGCACTCTGCTATTGGACCTTGGTGGTTTCACCCTGGGTTTGGGGCGGACCCAGGTTATAAAAGGGGCTGGAGACAACATGGAGGTGCGCAGTCTTCACATTTGCTCAGTCAGAGCACACCTCCATGTTAGAGCCTCATTGCGGCATAAGTCTATGTTGGGAAGCGGTAGGTAGGGTTAGGCGAACGGTGCCTGTCACGCCAAGATTCGTGGCTCGGCACATCAGGGTCAGGCGCCGTGCTTCCCTCCTGCCGTTCCAGTCTTGCTATAGCAGCCCAGTGGCGTTAACTGGGTTGCTGCTGCTGTGCTTCCTGTCCGATTGTGCCCCCTACGCACACGGACAACGCACCTGCTGCGCCACCTGTCCGATTGTGCCCCCTACGCACACGGACAACGCACCTGCTGTGCCACCTGTCCGATTGTGTCCCCTACGCACACGGACAACGCACCTGCTGCGCCACCTGTCCGGTTGTGCCCCCTACGCGCACGGACAGTGTACCCCAGGACCCCTGTGGAGTTAACAGGGTGTTCCTTATCCTCCTCGGCTTCCCGGTCAACGCTACTGGTGTACCCATCTGGCCTGACGTGTCCTACACACACGTGGCCAGTCGTGAGGTGGCCAGAAACGCTAATCGGAGGACCGCTCGGCCTGACGTGTCCCACACACGTGGCCGACAGGGCGCTTTCGTGGCGGTCTTCCGGTCAACGCTACCTGGTTACCACCCGGCCTGACGTGTTTCCTGCACACGTGGTTGGTGTAGCGCTAGGTGCACCAAAACGCTAATCGGGTTGTCGTCCGGTCTGACGTGTCCCAACACACGTGACCGGTTCCCAGAGTTCCTGGGTTATCTCAGAGCCATCCAGCTCTATAGTCTCCGCCTAACCCTCAGGTGCCAGCAGCTCCTTTGTCATCTGGAGCACGGTGGGCCCCGACTGGCGATTAGGATATATACCCCCTGGTCCTAATCTGCCGGTCCCCCCGTAACAATTCCCCTGCTCATGCCAGCACATGTCCAGGCCCATTCAAACTTTGCTAATGACAATCTGGATGATCCAGAAGAGGCATGGAAGAAGGTCAAGTGGTCAAATGAGACCAAAATAGAACTTTCTGGTATCAACTGCAATCACCATTTTTTCAGGAAGTAGAAGGATGAGTACAACTCCAAGAACATTGTCCCAACTGTGAAGCATGGGGGTGGAAACATCATACTTTGGAGGTGCTTTTCTGCAAAGGGGACAGGACAACTGTAGTGTATTGAAGGGAGGATGGATGGGGTCATGTATTGCGAGATTTAAGCCATCCTCCTCCTCCTTCCCTCAGTAAAAGCTGAAGATGGGTTGTGGCTGGGTCTTCCGTCAGGACAATGACTAAAAACATGCAGCCAGGACAACTAAGAAATGGTTCTGTAAGAAACATTTCAAGGTCCTGGAGTAGCCTTGCTAGTCTTCAGACCTGAACTCAAAAATAAATATTTGAAGGGATATGAATCTCAATGTTCCCCGGAGCAAGCCCGGAAACCTAAAAGACCTGGAGAAGATCTGTATGGAGGAGTGGGCTAAAATCGCTGCTGCAGTGCGTGCAAAGTTGGTCATAAACTACTGGAAACATCTTCCTCTGTAATTGCAAACAAAGGTTTCTGTACCAAATATTAAGTTCTGTTTTTATATTGTATCAAATACTTATTTCCTGCATTTAAAATGCAAATTAATTATTAAAAAATTGTCCAATTTGATTTACAGACCCCCTCTCCATTCTTTGTAAGTGGGAAAACTTGCGAAATGAGCAGTGTATCAATTAATTATTTTCCCCACTGTATATGCTCGATCCTTCAGTTGGATGGATACATTTTATTAAATTCAATAAAAATTAATCAATTGGAGGAATCAATCTAATGAAGGGGTTAGCATAATAAAAATCTGGCTAAATAAGGGATATTACTGGGTAATAACTGATGAGGTCTAAATATTATTTAGAAGCAATAAAAATGATGAAAAAATGTTTGATAGTCTGTGTCCCTTAAATAGTAGCTGATCTGCTGTTGTGATTCTATTGATAATGTATTCTATTGATAGGTAATCAGTAGAGATGAGCAAATCTTTAGAGATTTGATTTTGTCAGATTTGTCAAATTTTCCCAATAGTTATAAAATTATGTATTCTTTTTTTCTTCTTAAACTAAACTTCTTAATTTCTGTACTGCAACACACTATATGTACATTTTCTTCAGTGATTTATGGTTTTCTCTCCCTATCTGTATGGAAAAGCTGTGAGCTGTAATTTCACCTCAATATCCCGATTCAATGCAGAATGGCTTCTGTATTTCCTGCATCAGATTTTACACAGATTATTGTAGACCCATTTTATTGGCTGCGCTTTACCATGTGATGTGATAGCTTCAAGGCATTTTCTGGATAAGGGCCATGTAATCTTTTCTGGCTGAGCAATATTTAATGTTGGGCAAAATAGTGGTCCCTGTTTTAGGCAACAACCCAGGTAAACAGCAAATTGTTCATATTTGTTGGGTTCAGTAAATTCCTTAAACTGCAACACATTTGCATTGCATTGAATTGTTTTTTTCATCTCAAGAAATCGGTTTTGAAGGCCCACAAACCCCTTTTAATTGCTTTGCTATAGAAATATGTGGTCATTTGTAGAGGAGAAAGCGAGAACTGATTTAAAACATTTCCCGCCTAATGACTTACTATTGCCTCACAAAATAAAGTTTCTTAATACGTATTACTGTGTGGTAATAGAACCACCAAATGAACTGTTCTAGTGCTATCGTTTGCATTATAAAATACCGCTAACTCAAAACTAACATGTAACCCCTTAGATATTACAGTCAATGTTGACCATGGAATCTAAGCGGTCTCACAGAAAGAGAGGCTTCCTCTATCAACGCATTGACTTCTTCACTCAATCAGATTTATGAATCTAGGCTTGTTTGGTTTTTTTTTCAACAGATTCAGATACTTGCTGTGAAAATGTAGGCAAATATGTACTAATTTGTTTAGCATTGACTGTTGCATCGACTTCATATTGGCATTTTCTGATTTAAGACTTTGCAGTTTCTTGCAAGCTATTTCTTCTGTTAAAACTACCAGAATCTCAGGGAACCATTTATGAATCAGTGCCAAGATTCAATGGGAATTTTTTTTAAATTAAAAAAGTCACAAAGGAAGTGTTCCAGGGTATCTCTAACAGTCCATACAATTTGAATAGAGAGACAAAGTCCATACACTGCGCTATGCAGAAAAGAAACTTGAGACCATTTTTCTGTCAAATTGCTACAATACTACTGAACATAAATGATTGTGAGTTACTATTGCTAACGGATAAGCTTGACTGAAAAGAATATAATCATTATTACAGGGAACCTGTCACGTGGAAAAATTCTATTAACCTTCAGGTAAGGGGATAATCTGCAGGTTAATAGCATTCTGTACCTTCCTGGCACCTTTACATTAATCCACACTGCTGGGAGGAAATTAACTTTAATCCTCCAGGCAGTGTTCTGGTTTTAGTCATAAAAGTGGCACATGCGCCGATTCAGTCACCACTGTTTGGACAGAGAGGCGGTTATAACCACTAGACATGAGCGGTTCCGTCAAGCCTCGGTTCGCCAGAAGCAAATTAGCCTAGCTTCACAGTCTCGAGTTTCACCCGAACCGCAGATCAAGTCACTGAATGGCAGTTTGAGTTTCCGCCTATATATAACCACCAATACAGACGCCGCTCTCCATATACAGATTGATGACTGAATCTGCACCGGCACCACCCCTGTGACTGAAACTGGAGTGCTGCTGTGAGGATTAAAGTTCATTTAATGTTTAATGTGCAGGTGCCAGTCAGGTTCAGAATGCTATTAACATGCAAATTAAACCAACATCTGCAGGCTAATAGAATTTTTCCATGTGACAGATTTCCTTTAATCTCCAATGACAGTCACATGGAATGCTGAATGATGAATTCAACTTATTATTCAGAATTGCACAAGAGCCATAACTAATCCCAATTCCATATCATATGCTTTTAGCACAACTGTTCCGTCATGCTGCAAAGGCTACAAGAATTGGTGTTGTCATGACCACTGCAGCCCTTATTACTACATGCTGACTTGGAACAAATAATGGCTCACAATAAAGGAAACTAAAATCATGGCCTATTTATTGAAACAAATAATAAGTAAAACTGGCAAAACAGCTAAAAAATATTATAATGTTAATGTACTTTACAAAGGCAATAATTTCTAAAATCACAACCTTTTCTAAGTACTGCACTCAAGATCAAGTGCATTCATTAACAAAATTGCTAAAATGCGAAAAGTTTTTGCAATATTTATTTGCCACATATATTAGACTAATGTGAGGTGCAAATTGGGTGTAATTTACTAGAAAAGCCACAGTTATAATAACAGCTTTATTTTATGTACTTTTTCACCCAGACTTGAAAGTCTTTTCTCAATGGTTCTATTTGATGGGACCAAAGTCTAAAAAAAACCCATTATTTGTATTCTTTTATTCATTGCTAAACCGCCTATTTTAGAATATTTTAAATGTAATGGTTTGGAATACATTGTACATACAGTAATGAAATTGTAACTGCTTATTCACAAATCCAGGATGTACAGGCAACTTATTTTGTTATTCACTTAAAAGGTTGTTCTTATATTATAAAATTGGTATAGTTTGCGTGAAATTAGGAAATTTTGCAATTGACTTACTTTTTCTGTCTGCTGTCTTTCAACTGCTTTAAAAGCTTTTATCTTACATAGTTTACATGCTTTTTTTTTTACCAAAGAGATTGACCAACAGAGCCTGGCCTTGTGTGCAAAGTAGTTACATGGAAGGATGAGGAGTTAACTCCAGAGTACAATTTACATCTCATCAGCCCATTCGTAACTATGCAGCAGTTAGTTGCTCAACTCCTCCCTCTTCTTGATCACACCCACTTTTCAGTTACTGACCTGTTATTAGACCTGCAAAATTACAACCCCCACCCTCCACTGCCCTTACAATAGGCAGGTTGTTCAAGAGTACCGATATCTCTATACAAAAATAGAATTCTGCCTTATGATGAGATGTTGAAAAAGTTGGAATTGTTTAGGTTAGAAAAAAGACCATCTTAGAGGAGATCTCACTTATCTGTATAAATATATGTGTGGTTAATACAAAGGACTAACAGATGACTTATTCCTTCCAAAGACAGTACTAAGGACCAGGGGGCACTCACTGCAAGTGGGAGAATGGCGATTCCAGCAGCTAAAAAGGAAAGGGTTCTTTACAGTTAGATCAGTCAGATTGTGGAATGCCCTACCACAAGAGGTAGTAATGGCAGATACTATAAAAAGACTGAATGATTTCCTCAGCACACACAACATTGTTGGTTCTAAATGATTTAGTGACAAAATGAATAATTGACGGAGGAAGATTGAACTAGATGAACTTAGTGTAACGCTAGCAAGGGGAAGTACCAAGCAAATGGTGAAAGGGAAGGGGAGTGGCTTCATTCTCCACTGAATATCACTCCCCTGACATCTGCGAACATTAGCAGACTTTTTGAATGCCACTACACTTTATCTAGGTGATTAGATTACAAGCAAAAAGAGAGGGAAGCCAGCACATCTGAGAGTGGCATGCATCAAGAAAAAGTATAAATTCACAGATTTATTCCAACTGAACTATAATACAAAATGAGATTTTTAGCAAACAATTGATCAATTTTTTGAGCCACCCTGCTATGTCACAGCAAGTCTATATAGGGGGTTCCTACTGTATATTTTATATTTCATTGTGCCATGTGGCCTCCTAGATAAGTTAAAACCAGAACCATATTAGAGCAACACATACCTGTGACCTTTATATAATCGCTTCCATGTTGCAAAAAGAGGCAACTGTGGATAAAAGGCAGCCCAAGTCCCAGCATGTGCACCAGACTCCACACACATCAGTACAATGTCAGAATTGACCTTTACAGTGCCCGACCAGCAACCATAAACAAAGGCGGACCAGACCCAAGTATGGTGCTTAATTAGCAATGCCTGTGAAAAAGGGTGAGGTGGCTGAATGTGAACAGCCACCAACAGGAGGAATATTTGCAAACCAACATCAGGTATGCAAAGCATGGTGGTGATCAGCCACTGGACCAATGTAGCATAATTACAAGCAAAAAGAGAGGGGAGCCAGCACATTTGAGAGTGGCATGCATCAAATAAAGTGGAATTCACAGATTTATTTCAACTATACTATAATACAAAATGAGATTTTTAGCAAACAATTGATTAATTTATTGAGCCACCCCTGCCACGTCACATCATGCCTGATGTGGCGAACATTCAGCCATCTCATCCTTTTTCAGTATTTTTTTGCATTGTCCTGTTGGAAAAACCAGTCCTCAGAGTTGGGGAACATTGCCTGAGCAGAAGGAAGCAACTGTTTTTAGAGGATAACTTTGTATGTGGCTTGATTCATACGTCCTTCGCAAAGATGTTTGTTGAATTTTCTTTACCTAATTTTCAGCTTTGCCCA
Organism: Anomaloglossus baeobatrachus; assembly: GCF_048569485.1. Classification (NCBI taxonomy): domain Eukaryota; kingdom Metazoa; phylum Chordata; class Amphibia; order Anura; family Aromobatidae; genus Anomaloglossus; species Anomaloglossus baeobatrachus. Next base: position 481,850,680 of record NC_134355.1, read on the forward strand.
ACACCTGGTCATCTAATGGTTAGAAGGAGACCTGGAGAGACGTACAAGCCATAGTGTCTTCCCCCCTGTGAAATTTGGTGGAGGTGATAATCTGGGGATGCTTCAGCAAGGCTGGAATTGGGCAGGTTAATCTTTGCAAAGGAAGTATGAATCAAGCTGCATACAAGGCTATCTTATAAAAACAGTTGCTTCCTTCTGCTCAGGCAATGTTCCCCAACTCTGAGGACTGTTTTTTTCCAGCAAGACAATGCGCCATGCCACACAGCTAGGTCAATCAATGTGTGGATGAAGGACCACCACATTAAAACCCTGTCATGGCCAGCCCAATCTCCAGACCTGAATTCCATTCAAAACCTCTGGAATGTAATCAAGAAGACGATGGATAGTTACAAGCCATCAAACAAAAAGAACTGCTTACATTTTTGCATCAGGAGTTGCATAAGGTCACCCAAAAGCAGCAGTGTGAAAGACTGGTGGAAATCATGCCAAGACGCATGAAAGCTGTGATTTAAAATCATGGTTATTCCACAAAATATTGAATTCTGAATTCTTCCTGACTTAAAACATTAGTATTGTTGTTTCTAAATGATTATGAAAATAAAAGAAAAATTTACATTTCACTCAAAAATATACAATACCTGTAAAGGGAAGAATCAGAAAAACTGACAATTTGGAAGTGGTCTCTTAATTTTTGCCAGAACTTTATATATAATTTGCTTCTGCACAGATTCAGCAAAATGGCAGATGTCGGCTTTCATTTTTTTCTCAACCATATGGGGCTATGAAAAGGTTAAAAATAATAAAGAAGGTCAAATTCAAGAAAGACCACAGTCAAAATATTTTGTCACTGTCATGGCCTGTAAGGTCAATTCAGCAAATTTTAAACATTTGTTGGAAGTATGAATTAAAGGTTTTATGAGTGTTGGAAGGTTTTATTTCAGTATATCTAGACTTTATATTGTGCTCCTGAGTAGAAAATACATTACATTTTTGTAATTTTAGTATATCGTGTCTCTGTATTGGAATTAAGTATGAGATGAGAGTCGTCTGCATATCTATCCATATGAACATCGTGATCAAGTCAAGATGAACTGATTGTTTTGTTAAATAATGGGAGGTTTTGTTATAGATTTTAATCGTGCGTATTGCCTCTTGTGACAGTCCCAGGACTGTCATAACAGACAATTCGCATGAATTTCGTGTACACGCTATGCACATTATTATTTTGTATATTATTATATTATTTTTTATGAATAATATTTTTACTAATTTTTCACTTTATGTTTTCACACAGTATACTATGACTTTTATATGTATATTTATTGTCACATGTATTATAATAATCTTTGAATAATTTACCTGTGGGGTTACATCCATGCGTGCCATAGTTACAATTTGGCATGTTTGGATAATTAGCACAGGTATTTATTCATACACATTTTACTCACAATACATTATAATAATGAAGGAGTTCCGTATATATATTTTTGTGTGAAAAAATTCCTATCACTGTCACTCTAACACATTTTTCACTAGTAATTTGCACTAACTGTAACTGACTCTCAGACAATCATTGTTTCAATGTGTGTATGGTATAATTAACTACATTTTAATTGTATATTTCTATTCTTCTATATGAGGTTTTTCTGTATGGATTTCATATATTGTATTTATGCTGATGATAGGATGTATAATCTATTGTACATATTTGTACTAATAATGCCTTAATACATCTATGATCTAGCATGGATACAAATGACATGCTCTCTATTAATATGTATACATATTATGCATGCAAATAACTATGCGTGGATATAGGAATTATATGTAGATTGTACGAATCCCAAACAGGAGCACTTTTTTCTAAATGTTAGAATATCCACATTTAGTCTCTTGATGCCGACATTGCCTCCTGTGCTGAGCGCATGTTTATGGTTGCGGTGCTATTACCTCCGATCAGTGATATAATATGACGCTACGGGGCCTCCGTTGTCTGGTGACTAATGGAACGCAGCGTGCGTCTCACCTTCACTGACCGGAGGTGATTTGTCCATCTAGCCCCGTGACCTGAACTATGCGCCGCATTACACAGCTGTAGGCAATGCCGATTCTCAGGAGACACGCTATAAAAAGACCATAGTCTCACCCAAAACATACGCCCCCCGAAGAAGAAAAGGCGAAACATGTTGGGGTGACGGGACATGGAGGGAGTTAAAGTAAGTACTGTGCCGGTTTTTTATGCCTTCTATGTGTTTATGGTGAACACGGCTGGTCCGTCACTTGTAACAGGGAGTAGCGTATATCCTGCACATTGTACTTAATCAGCAATAAGCTTTCAATTTTGGGTGATCTAGACACTGCAGTTGCTGGTCTGTTATAACATATGCATGGTGAGCGACTATATGGAATTGTTGAGCCTGAGTATCTCTGGGGAATCCTTAATGATGTGAACCATATTACATAGAATATATGTTTCTGCACTTATTTAAAAATTTGGTGAATAATTATATAAAACTAAGCACTCTATAAGTAGTGCAGTTTATTTATTTATTTATATACACCTTATTATATTTTTCTATTTATTTATTTATTTAAATTAATTGGTTCACGTGATTGAAGTGAGTTTAACCAGAGATATTTATGCTTATTTATATATACATTAATTATATGCATATTTAATTATATTTATAGAACAGACTGATCACTCATTGGGATATATATTATTAAATAAATTATTAAAATCTATTTATATGAGTAATTAATATATATTCCTTATTAACCCCTCGTGTCCCTTGTTGTATTAAAGTGGAACTCCTTTGGAAATTTTATTATTGTATGTATTAATATACTTTTTGATATTTGTAATAAAAATTATTTTAATGAGATACTGATTTCTATAGCTTTTTTTGGTTTGGGAATTAACTAAACCAAATCATAGTGTTTTGTATCAATGTTTTGAAGCTGGACCACTTAGTGGGGAAATAGAATTTATATGGGCATATGGTAAATGTAGAAAATACATTGGTCTAAAGACTCTTGTACAAAATGTTGCCAAATTTCGCAAAGTAATAGTTATTCATAGAAGAGAAGAAATTGAATGTAAACTCTGTTCAGTTTTCCATTCCTCCACATAATAAAGATTAACTGAAGATTTAAAATTAAAATGAAAGACTCCGCTTGGATTCCTGTCTTATTTTATTTAAAACTGACCTTCTTTTTGTGATTTATCAGCGGAGAAAGCTATTATTCTGAGAAAAAGCACTAAAGATACATATTCTAACTAAATGAAGTACCGCCACCAGCCTAGAAAACTTTTTCTAGTGCTTCTTTCCTGTTTACTGATAAACAAAACATTTCTTTACAAATGAAATTAAAATAATTAATACTCCTATACATCAGGACTATGAGGTTTTTTTTACTTTCATATTGCTTTAGAAGACGAAGAGCAAAGCAGACCTTCTGCCTAGACGGAAAGAATATTGCTTTAAATATGCTATTTTTAAATTCTTTAATATGCTCGAACATTCCCTGCAGGTTTAACGTATAATGATGTATGAAATATTCCCAGAAAACTACTCCTCTCACCTATTTCTCATTAGAAAGAGGCTTAGCTGAGACATTAATGTCAAGGGCAGTCTACCGAGACTCGTGACATGACAGAAAGGTTCTATCAAGAGATTATCTACCTGGACATAAAATGTATAATCAAAATGCCCATTAATCAGAAATACAACATCCATGGTCACTCTTCATATTTACTATTTTGCTATTACTTGCTATACTTCTGAGACCATTGCAGCTACCATTGAAGGATGTTTAGTTGGAGTTGAAAATGATGAATAATATTTATTATTTTAAACAGCATTAGAACAGCAACATATTACAACATATCACCTATCGATATGATTGATCTATGCATTATAAATCTAGGCAATTTATGAAAATGTTCAGGAAGCCACTGATAAAATTTCAAAAGGCAACAAATCATGGCATGCAATCTTTGTAAAGTGCAGAATTGATATAAAACTCTTCCCATCTTGTACTAAGTACATTAATCCATACATAATATCCTTCTGTGAGATGCAGATGTCTCATATTATAATGGAATCATTCTCAGATGTGACTATGTGTGATTTGTTATCCGTAATATTTCCTTGGCTATACTAGATATATTAGATGTTCTATGCATCAGGAATATTTGTTATTTCTATGTAATCATGTTCGATTTAAAATAAAATCAATGAGAAATGAACTTTAAAACCTGTAATTTCCCAGTCCCCTGGATATTTGATGAGCACTATAACATTCATTTGTTTTCACACATACTGTGTTTGCATTATTCTACTTCTAAATGGTGGATTTGTTGAAGTTGATTTTACCACTTGGAGGAACTACTGCTCTAGATTGCAAAGACTATAAATGTATATCTTTACACCAAGAAACAATTCAGTTCCCTGTAGTGTCCTGAGGTTTTTAGGGGCACTACATTAGCCTAAACATTTTTATTTTTAACAATTTTTTCTCCAGCTGGTCATCACAGAGGATTCCTTGGCTTACAGCAGCTCTACTTGCACTATAGCGCCGGAGTGCAATTTTTATAATAAAAAAAATAATGTAGAACATGTTGATCACTCTGGGAACAAATATCTCACTAAAGGCCCCGTTACACGCTACGATATATCGGGTGGTATGTCGTCGGGGTCACGGAATCCATGATGCACATCCGGCATCGTTTGACATATCGTAGCATGTGACAGCTACAAGCGACTGTTAACGAGCAAAAATACTCACCTTATCGTTGCTCGTTGACACGTCGTTCATTTTCAAAATATCGGTCACATTCCTGGATGCAGGTTGTTCGTCGTTCCTGAGGCAGCACACATCGCTCCAAGTGACACCTTGGGAATGACGAACACAGATTACCTGTGTCCCGCCGGCAATAAGGAAGTAAGGAGGTGGGCGGGATGTTACGTCCCGCTCATCTCCGCCCCTCCGCTTCTATTGGGCGGCCTCTGTGTGATGTCGCTGTGACACCGAACGTCCCTCCCACTTCAGGAAGAGGATGTTCGCTGCCCACAGCGAGGTTGTTCGGGAGGTAAGTACGTGTGACAGGGGTGACCGACTTTGTGCGACACGGGCAACAAATTGCCCGTGATGCACAAACGATTGGGGCAGGTGCGATCGCACATGTGATCGCATGATAAATCAACGCGTGTAACAGGGCCTTAAGCCAGAAGGACAACTAAGGAGTGGTATGCTCTGCAGTTGAGATCATTTCTTTAACCACTTTAAGATGGGGCAATATACCATTTTTGAAGCTTAGTTTTTTCTTCCCCTAATTTCCAGAGATAACATTTTTTAATTTTTCCATCCATATAGACATGTAAGGATTTAATTTTGCAGGATGAGTTGTACTTTTGAATGACACCATTCATTTTACCACATAGTGTTCTGGAAAAGAGGAGACATTTCAAACGGGGAGAAATTGTGAAAAAAACACAATGCTGGCATGGCTTTTTGGGAATTGTTATTTACAATGTACATTATGTGGTAAAATAGACCTTGGAATAAGATCATACTCATCAGTACGATTACGACGATACCAAACATGTTGAGTTTCTTTATTCATTTAGTGGTGAGAAAAAAATTTGGTTTGCTGTAATAAAAATAGGGGGGTGAGGTTTTGTCACCATTTACCAAGATTCAAAATGTTTGTTTTTATTTTTTAGTCAATGAAGAAAGGTCATGGCTTTTCTTTGTGGGGCAAGACAATGTTTTTATTGATACCATTTTAAGACAGATATGATGATTGATCGCTTGTTACAGCATTTTTTGTGTTATTGTAGCAACCCAAAAAACATACATTTGTTATTCTTGAATTGACAGTATTTACTGATCTAGTTAATTATTTTTTTAATTAACTGGGCTGCATGGTGGCTCAGTGGTTAGCACTGCAGGCTTGCAGTGCTAGGGTCCTGGGTTCAAATCCCATGAAATACCGCATCTACAAGGAGTTTGTATGTTCTCTCTGTGCTTATGAAGGTTTCCTCCAGGTACCTTGGTTTTCTCCCACACTCCAAAGACATACAGATAGGGAACGGAGAATAAAGATTATTATTATTTTCATAGATCAGACTTTTCTGAACTCGACAATACCACATATGTGTATTTATCTTATATTTTTTGGGGCAAAATGGGGGTTTCAACTTTTGTATTTTTTCTATTTTTTTTTTTAAACTTTCACTATTTTTAATAATCCCCTTATAATATTTGAAGCTGCAATCATCTGATCGCTTGTAACATACATTGCCATAGCATGGTCCTTTGTAGCCCAGCCAAAGGAAGGGTGTCAAAGGAGTAGTGCAATAAAAAGCACAGAGGTCTTCAGCAATGCTCTCACTGTCATAGCAACCCATCAGCGACCCATGATCACAAAAAGAGTGGGGTGATGGCAGCTTAAAATGTCACAATGACACACACCCTTGCTGGTTCATGGTAAATCCCAATGTTAGAGTTTGACAGAGGGATTTAACAGGTTTAACAATCATGGGTGGAGCTCCACCCTTGATTGTTAGAGGCAGGTCCTAACTGTAATACTCAGCCATTACCTGTCGAGTATGGATTGACCTCTTTCTGTGCACCTGTTCCATACACCCGCTTCCAACTTTAACTACATGTACGTCGCATATAGTTAAAGGGTTACACCTTTTATGCATTTTTAGACTCCCTGCCCCTTGCACAAAAGTAAGGACTAATAAAGTACATGCACACTCTCTCCTGTATTTGTGAAGAGGGGCAGCAGAGCCGCAGGCTAACTCAGCCCTTGTGCTGTGGATAGGCCCTTCCTTTACTTTGGCCCATCATCCGGTCCTCTACAAAGAGCAAGGGGACAGAGCTGGTTGGCAGGGTACGTGGTGGAGTGTGTGGACTTTGTATATGCAAGCCATACCTCTGCTCAGGCCCTCGTTCAACCCAGGAGTCTCCCGTTGGGGATTAAAGGGTTTATCCAGCTTATTTTGCTTATTTTTTGTTATTTCAGTATTGGGCTACATATGGGCATGTAGCTAGATAGCAATTACCTACCTGCCCTGCTGTCAGCCCCTCTCCCCAGACTCAGAGCAGTCATGTGACCACTCATGCTGGTTTTTCTGTAATGTACATCGACAGGCGCAGAAGCTTATGCTCTCCTTGTTCACAGCCGACATAATGTTGCCGCCCTGCTGCTACGTGGGGCAGGCACAGTGCGTCAGAGTCCTTGCCCCCCGTTCCCCTTTACTCTCCTATACATTCTATAGTGCAGTGCTCTCAATGACATGGTCTGTGGGCTGCTTGCGGCCCCTTATACTTCTTGTGGATTGCAGCCGCCTTGATGATCGCTGACTGTGCTGGGGGCCCGCAAAGTCAGCGCTTTATTTCAGATGAGAGATTTCCGGCGCTGCACAGATGCAAGCTCTCTATACAGCTACTCCAATGATCAGCCGCCAGCCAATCAAAGGCCAGCGACTGATCATTGGAGTAGCTGTATAAAGAACTCACCCCCGTAAAGAAGTCATCTGATACAAAGCTCTGTCAGTGGTGGCCCACTGCAATGGCAGTGTTCATCAAGAGGGCTGCAGGCTACAAGAAGCAGGAAACAGGACACCGAAGTAACAGAGGACATGTGAGAAGAATTTGTTTTTGTTTTTTGTGTGTGTGTGAAGAATCAAAGAATAAGAGAAAATTCTACAGGATGGAGCATTGATACAAGAAGAGTAGTAGGAAAGGGAACATTACTACAAGATAAGCAGAAGGATGGGCACAATACTACAGGATGAGCACATTATTACAGGATGGGCACAAGGCTGGGGCACATTACTATAGGATGGGGACAAGGATCGGCACATTACTACAGGATGGGCACAAGAATGGGTCACATTACTATAGGATGGGGACAAGATGGGCACATTACTACAGAATGGGCACAAGTATGGGGCACATTACTATAGGATGAGGACAAGGATGGGCATATTACTACATGATGGGGACAAGGATGGGCACATTACTACAGGATGGGCACAATTTTGGGTACATTCCTATATGATGGGAATAAGGATGGGCACATTACTACATTATATGTGCCCATATTGTCCTCTGTAGTAATGTGCCCATCTTGTCCCCTGTAGTATTGTGCCCATCTTGTCCCCTGTAGTATTGTGTCCATATTGTGCCCTGTAGTAATGTGCCCATATTGTTCCCTGTAGTAATTTACCAGTATTGTTTTCTTTAGTTATGTGCCCATATTGCCCCTGTAGTAATGTGGCCATCCTTTAGTAATGTCCTCATTCTGGTCCACTTCTTGTCCAATATTATGCTGTTGTTCACACACACACAAAAAAGTTATTCTGACCTGACCTCCATTCCCACGGTGTCCTCTTACCTGCTTCTTGCGGACCGCAAGCACATAGACCACTTGGTGATCACAGCCGGTGCAGGGGCGGTCGCTGTTGTCGTCAACACTTTACCTCACTTGAATGATTTGCGGCCCCACAAAACATTCAATTGAAGTAAATCACTGATAAAGTGCAGAGTGGGTGCAGAAAATAAAATAATAATTCAAGAGGAAAATAATTCAAGTTAGAAAAAAAAATAATGTAGGGGTGTTTTAGTTGACAATACAGCACAGATTAGATAAAAAATATTGTTGGAGTTTATGGTTGGACAACTTCTTTAATGAACACGGATGCTTTAATCTCATTGAACATTCTTTTTCTGATGGTTACACACAGAATTTTAGTCTCATCATTACTGTGGGCACAACATTTGAACATTGTAGGAAGGGTACATTTTACTTAAAAGCACACTTGTACTGCAGACTGATCAATAATTCTTGACACTACTGCTGCTGTTTCACTGTCCTTTCCTATACTTTCTGACACTGTGGGGTTCCACCCAGTAAAGTCATGGAGTTGCATCCAACCCTTAGGTTCCCATTTCTGCCAACCTGTTTCCCCAAGTCTAAGCCAAGTCTCCACTAGTACCGCTGAAAACAGTTGTAACCCGAGATACCAGGGTTAGTCTGGTACTTATTACGGTGGTGTAGAGTACTCTGCTATTCCATCCTTTGTTGCCGTTTCTAATTCTGTTTTGGGCCTTGCCATAACACCCATTCTCTGGCCTTTGTTATTCAAAAGGCTTTCACTCTATTTGTTCAACTTAACTCTAACTCAACTCTTTTCCTAACTGCTGTATATTTTGTGTCTGCATCTATATCTTAGATGCAACTTCTCCCATTATTCCTAACTATACACAAACTCACTGCTCCTGTCGCTAAGAAACCTCCAATACATTCCTAAGGAGCATTATCTAAAACTGGCCACTAGATGGCCACATACATGAAATAAGCATTGACACATTATTCACATCATCACTGACTTGTGGCGATGATTGACATTTTCATGGCGGGGCCTACATAACCTAGCACCCCATTACCTTTGCTTTAATAAAGCTTCTGCCAGCTGTTATAACATTATACTGCTGTTCATTTTTAGTCGTTGGACAAAAAGGACAAAAAAAAGAGAAAAATAAAAAATGTGACAGTGAAAAAAGCAAGACAAAAATATATGTAGACATCCTGTACTGCCTTCACGCAGCATTACAATATATTAAGTAATTATACATTTCAGACACTACATCAACAATGAAAATTAGAACTATTTTATTTTAATCTTTTTTTTTCACTTGCAACATATCATCAATATTCAGTCTGCACAACAAATATCACCTTAGATAGTTTTGCATCATAATTATGAATTGGTCTGCGATTCCTGGTGTACCATAATGTTATGAAATAAAAAGTTTAAATAGGGTTTTAAGACTTTTTCACATAGCATTTTCAGATATCTAATGTGCGTAATTCTGCACTTACTGTTTCTTATCATTAATTTGCAAACAACAAAGTAATTGGCTTTGCAAAGTAAATGTAATCTTCCTAATAGCAAACATTACTTTGTCTTTGGCCCCTGTGAAAAGCTGATTTTGCGCCATCAACTATTCCTCTTGTTTTAGCCATTCATTTTCTGTCATTGTCACCTGCCATTTCCATGTCAACAATGCGCTAATGACTTTGGTCAATCATGTCTGGAAGACAATGTGGATGGAAACCATGACAGTTTAGGATTATTCAACAGATATTTATTAGAGAATTTATGGAATAAATATACTAAATACACTAAGAAAATTCTAAATAAACTTAAAATGCCAAAATGAATAATTTCCTTGAAAAAAAGTTGAATAATATATTATAAAGTCGTCTTAAAGATCCCCTATTAGGAAAAAAAAACACCCAAAAAATTCTGTCTACAAAATTTTACAATTTAAACTTGGGTACACCATTAAATAGATCTCTTAGGCCTGATTAAGTTGGTGTTCATACTGTGACTATATAATATTTTTGGAAGTTTAAACTTTTTCTTTGTCCATCTAGCCAACTTAACCTCCCTTCAGAGTTTATCATCCCAACTGCTTCTGCTGAAATTTTACACTGCACAGAAGAAGCTGTCAATCAGAAGAATTCTAAGCCAAGAAAATTCCACAAGTCACAATAAGGTACTCTATTTTACATTACTGATAGTTTTAAAGTATTGAAAATCAACAATGGAGAGTTATGAACTTAGTTGGACCCAATGGTGTGAGGTGTGGGTTTCTCAGTATCCCCTCTCCTTAGTTTAGCTCTATGTCTGCCTATATTAATAATTATTTATAATTGTTATCTTGTTTTACAGCCAAAAATGATGGCCATTCCTCTGAATTAATTGTATATTGAGGAGAGGTGAAATTTGAAGGGATCTTATATGCTTCCGATTTAGAAGTTAGGGTCATTACATGGTTAGGTTACACTTATCCATCCTTCCCTATCGTTATATATATCCTTTTGGTGTTACCTATGAAAAAGGAATTATGTTCATGAGTTTTGGATAGATAATGGAAAGGATTAGAGGTTTTACAGATGAGCATGCTGCTGCATGAGATGAGATGTTTCACACTACAAAGTTGATACAAGTAGTTTTGTTTCACGTTTCTGTTTCGCAACAAACACATTTTCAAAACAAACTAGAGATAATATGCTTATCTGTAGTTTGTATTTGAGAATAAACTCAGTTGGAGCCAGAAATTCTGTTCTACTTAGCATAAAAAAGTGCAAGAAGCAATGGGATAGATCTAAGAGGAAGGCAATACAGATTAGACATTAGGGAAAACTTTCTGAAAGTGAGGGCAGTCAGAGAGTTGAACAGGCTACCACTGGAGGTAATGAGAGGAGTTAGCGAGTGGAACAGGCTACCACGAGAGGTAGTGAGGACAGTCAGAGAGTGGAACAGGCTACCACTGGAAGTACTGAGGGCAGTCACAGAGTGAAACAGACTACCATAGGAGGTAGTGAGAGCAGTCAGAGAGTGGAACAGGCTACCGTGGGAGGTAAGGAGGGCAGTCAGAGAGTGGAACAGGCTACCATGGAAGGTAGTGAGGGCAGTCGGAGGGGGGAATAGGCTACCACAGGAGATTGTGAGGGCAAACTGAGAAGGGAGTAGGCTACCACGGGAGGTAGTGAACTCTCCATCAATGGAAATCTTCAAGCGGAAACTGGATAAGATATAGCTGGGAAAATTTCGGAATACCTATATTCACAGGAGGTTGTACCCGATGGCTCTTGAGGCTCTTTCCAACTCTAACATTCTATGATTCTATGAGAAATGCATAATAATACTGCTTACCAGTATGTGAATAAAGATGAAACTTGAAAAATTTTAACTTCATTTGGATAGTGGAATGGATGGATGAATCAACGTTTGTTTTTTTAATCATTATATTTCACTTTTTAACATTACAGTGCTGCTTCTGTGCACCAAGCCTCGACAGGCAACCTTCTAAGCAGTGACATAACTACAATAGGTACAGGAGTTACAATCGCACCTGGGCCCTGAAGCATAAATGTCACCAAATGTCTTTTTGGCTTTAATAAAACAGCCAATACTATTAAAAACATCCAATATAATTGGGTGCCCGCAGGAGCTTTTTCATTGGGGCCCCTGAGCTCCAAGTATTGCCAATGTTTCTAGGATTAAAACTTGTGGCTAGCCTATACTCAACAAAGTACTGTATGTGAATTTATTTTTTATACTACTTATCTAAACTAGACCAATGTTTCATCATATCATTCCCTTTTTTCCCTCCTTTTTAGTTAGAGAGCTGATATTTAACATCACTTTAAGCTTTAAAACAAGATTTTTTTTCAAACGTCGCCTATCTGATCAATTATTGTCACTGATAGAGATTAGCGATTCAACGTTTATCAAATTTAATGAAAGTTGAGATTCCATGCAGATTCGAATAATTTACTATTCAAATTGTGCAAATTGCCAAAATAATACTGGCTTCCATTCTACACATTGCAGAAGATAAAAGAAAATGTAAAACAAAAACATTTGCAATGAATGTGGGAGCTGCTAGTGTTAAGGAGAAATTCCATAGTTTTGGAAATCCTTCTTAACAGTGAATGTCTGCTGAACTCTCAAATCGAGCGTTACGGAATGCTAGCAGGAGAAATTCAAACCACACAAAATGTTGCTGGTATAAGCTCCTTGTTCAGTATTATAAGGAGGTGCACACCAAAATGCGTTGTTATTATTATTATTATTATTATTATTACACAAGCCTTTGTAGAGCAATAGTAGGTTGATCTCATAGAAAAACTCCCAGCAGTATGCCATTGGTAAAACTAGAAGCACATGCAAAAGCATATGAGGTTTATGTCCATATTTGGGAATTTCCTCTTCTGCTCTCCATAACTTACAGGGTCCTTATCACGCAGCCGCACAGATGCAGTCAGTCATCATTATTATCTTCTTTCTGTTTCCTTGTATCAGACAGGCTTTTAGGCTCCATCTTGCTCATATACAAAAGAAAGTTTGGTTATAGAAAAGCATATAGAAAAATATATATATTGTACTCTCACAGTAGAAAAGCATATAGAAAAATATTTTGTATTCTCACAGTCCCCCCTAAAAAACTTTTCTATCTGATTCCCTAAGTCTATCCCTACCTGAATTATCTTTGAATTGGACTGGTTTCCAGTGGGGGGAAGGGGAGTCTTCACCGGTTTGAGATTAATGATCCCTTTTGGAGTACTCCCCTTTGAAGCCAGATTTCTCAGGACCAGGGAATTCCCATTATCCCTGTTGGTTCCCTGTACTGTTCTTGTTTTCATTTGGCATCAATATGAACTTCGGGGTCTAAAGATCCCTTGATCTCTACTTCCCTCCTATTTTTATATATACCGATAGACTGTGAGGCTCCTGCTCCCTTATGATCAGGCTCTGAAGGGTTGGCCAGCCTGCAGTCACCCCAGGGACGTCTGGTGTCGTTCTCCTAAGTCTCCGTTCCTTCCTGGAGCGATTTATTCACGGCACCATCTGTTAAGGAGAAGCTCTGTAGTTTTGGAAATCTCCTTCTTTACAGTGAATGTCTGCTGAAATCTCAAATAGGGCATTACTGAATGCTAACAGGAGGAATTCAAACCACTGGTTTGTTGCTGGTATAAGTTCCTTGTTTATTATACAGTATTATAAGGAGGTGCACATCCAAGTATTTTATTATTATTACACAAGCCTTTGTAGAGCAATAGAAGGTTGATCTCTTAGAAAAATTCAGAGCAGTATGCCATTGGTAACACTAGAAGCACATGCAAAAGCATATGAGGTTTATGTCCATATTTGTGAATTTCCTCTTCTGCTCTCAATAACTTACAGGGTCCTTATCATGCAGTCATGCAGATGCAGTCAGTCATCATTATTATCAATCTCTTCATTCTGTTTCCTTGTATCAGACATCAGCTGCAGACTTTTAGACTTCATCTTACTCCTCATATACAAAAGAAAGCTTGGTTATAGAAAACCATATAGAAAAAAAAATAATTTTATATATATATATATATATATATATATATATATATACATATATATATATATATATATATATCTATATCTATATATATATATATATATATATTCTATTCTTACAGTAGAAAAGCCTGGCATCAGTCATACGGGCAGTGGCACCACTAAATACAGGTCTTATTTGACCTTCTTTTTCTCATGAAAACATATTAGTGGTTAGCAAACAGAAGGCATTATAGAATTTATAGCATCTCATTTCCTCAGTCACAGCAAGATGATGTTAATTCTGAGGGTGACACTATCAGTTTGAGTTAGTGCTCATAACAGAATAGTCTACTTACCATAAAAGACTGGGCATTTGAATGGACCTGGTGAAAGTGCAGCTCACGAACCACATGCTGGAAGTGGTTGCCTTTAACTGCATCTCAATTTCACTGGTGAATGTAATGATGGAAAAATAAGCCATAAGTTCCACCTTCAGCCTCTGCATCTGATGATGTCACTAAATGAAACTGGCTATGCAGAGCCTCAGTAGACTGCACTAGAGATGAGCCACCCTTTAGATGCTCGAGTTCGGTTCGGTTCGTCGAACGGAGGCCGCTTTCGAGTTCAGTTCCGTGAGCCGTTCGACGAACCTCTCGAACCCCATTGAAACCAATGGGAGGCAAACACAAACACATAAAAACACATTATAAATGTACACATACAGTTAATAAACATTGCCATAACACTTACCTGTCCCCGCGATGCGTCCTGCACTCTGTCTCCTGACGCTTTTCCTTCCTATAATTGCTGCGTCCTCCCGGTAACCAGCACCAGCATAGGACCTATCGTGACGTCAAAATAGCCATGTGACCAGTCACGTGTCTATTATCTCATTGGCTACAGACTGGTCACATGGCTAGACGTCACTGCTAGGTCCTGTCAGTACATCTCTCCGGTACGTGGTGATCGTTTGTGCATCTCCGTGTACCGGCGATATGCTCTGGCACGTGATCGGCTCCCCGTTCTGCTTCCCCATTCCATTATTCACCAGCTGCCACAGCTGGTCAATAATGGAGATCACCATTGCTATAACAATGCGCCTGTCAGTGTTGACGTCACCGCTTACAGCACGCAGCTGCTGCTCACTCACTGAGTGATATAGACTGTACGGGAAGCAGCGTCTTCCCCCATGCAGTGCTGTCTGATTTAGCAGCGCTGCATGGGTTGAAGGAGAAAGAAGACAAAAGAGCAGGATCGTGGAGGGCTGACAGGCAGTAATAAACATGGAGTCTCTAATGTGTCTGTGTATTTATTTCTATTAAAGTATTTTTTCTCTGTGTGGTGTGTTTTTTTTAACCCTTTATTGGAGATTCTTAATGGCCGAGTCAAACTTGCCTGCCATTAAGAATCTCTGGCTTAATACTAGCTAGTAAAACAAAGCTAGTATTAGCTCATAATTACCCAGCGAGCCACCGTCACCAGGGCAGCTGGAAGAGTTGGATACAGCGCCAGATGATGACGCTTCTATGAAAGCGCCATTTTTTGGGGCGGCTGTGGACTGCAATTCCGTCTGTAGTATGCTTTCTCAGCCCTCCCTGAAACACTTTCTTCCCTCTCCTTGGGAGACAGAGAGAAAAAGAGAGCGTGAGAAAGAGAGAGAGAAAGAGAGAGAGAGAAAGAGAGAGAAAGAGAGAAAGAGAGAGAAAGAGAGAAGAGAAAGAGAGAAGAGAGAAAGAAGAGAGAGAAGAGAGAGAGGAGAGAGGAGAAAGCAATGCAGCATCATTCTGTGAACTGCTCCGATTTTAGAGGTGTGCCCCGCGGCTCACAACTGATGTCCGGCTACTCCCCTCAGTGCAAATTAAATTAAATTATAATTATAAATATATAATTATAATTTAAAATTAAAAAAAAAAATCTTTATCAGGACCGGGATTAGAACTCCTGAAGTTATACTGATACAGCGCGATCGTGTTCTACGGTGTTGCTGCAGCTTCATGTAGTTGAGCTGACCGTGTCGTGTGTATTACGTCGGACCTGGAGGGGTATTTGGTGATTAATAAAGAGGTAAATGAGGTGTTTTTTTGTCTTTTATTCCAAATAAAGGATTTTTTTCTGTGTGTTTGTTTACTTTCACTTTCAGGTTGATCATAGAAGGTGTCTCTTGGAGACGCCTGGCAAGATTAACCCCGTTATTACCTCGATTGCCACTGCACCAGGGCAATTCGGGATGAGCTGGGTGGAGTCCCAGGACTGTCGCATCTAATGGATGCGGCGATTCCGGGCGGCTGCTGGGTGATATTGTTAGGGTGGTGGGCTCCCGATAACGTGGTGCTCTCCATCCTGACAATACCAGCCTCCAGCCATGTGGCTTTATCCTGGCTGGTATCAAATATGCGGGGAACCGCATGTTTTTTTTTTTTTATTATTATTTATTTATTTATTTTACTGCATGATATAGACCTGTCCGCCGGCGGCTGTGATTGGTTGCAGTGAGACAGCTATCACTCAGCTTGGCGACGTGTCTGACTGCAACAAATCATGGGCGCCGGTGGGCGGGGAAAGCACGAAATAACTAATTGACTAATGAAGTGGCAGCCATTTTCTAAAGAGGAAAAGACGCTGCAGAAATGTGACAGACGTGGAGCGAGGCGCCCGTGATCGGTGAGTAGGAAAGGGAGAGGGATTGTGCTGGGGACACAGGACGCATGCAGATAGCAACGTGTGCACATAGCCTTACTGTGAAAAGCCACATTTATGTTGATCGAACCATTCTCGAACCTAACTCGAACTGTCAAGCTTTTAGCAGAAAGCTTGAGTTCGAGTTCGATCTCGAGCACCCCGCAAAATCACTCGAACATGAAATTGGCGAACCTCAAACATCGCTCAACTCTACAGTGTACAGACCACAGCACCAAAAGAATA
Organism: Anomaloglossus baeobatrachus; assembly: GCF_048569485.1. Classification (NCBI taxonomy): domain Eukaryota; kingdom Metazoa; phylum Chordata; class Amphibia; order Anura; family Aromobatidae; genus Anomaloglossus; species Anomaloglossus baeobatrachus. Next base: position 481,867,515 of record NC_134355.1, read on the forward strand.
GGGTTACGTAGGTAAATATGAGGACATCATAGTGTGTGGAGTCTGCGTGTTGACATCATACTGTATGGGGAACTTTGTAGAGACATTGACTGCTTGAGGGATTATGTGGGGACATTTAACTACATGGGAGGCTTTGTGGGAACTTCATACTGTAAAGAGGGCTTTATGGGAAAATCATACTGTGAGGTTAACTTTATGGAGGCATCATTCTGCATGAGTAGCTTTGTGGAAACATCATACTGCATTGGGGGGCTTTATAGGAATATAATACTGCATGGGGAGAAACTTTGCACATACATTATATGGTATAGAGGGTTTACTAGGACGTCATGTGTGAGTGAGGCTTTGTTGGTACATCTTTTACGACCAAACAAAAAAACCCTTATAAAATATAACTTGTAATAAATGCATTTAAAAGTTAAAAAACACATTCAGAAATATTAATAGTGGTGGAAGAGAGAAACTCTAAGGGCAAAATATCTTGAGTGAGAAAAAACATTAACCAATACATATATAATTAGTGAAAGATATGGCGCATTAATAACCCTGTTATGCCCTAGTGTTCCCTACCTAGCAATAGAGTGTATGATGCCCTAAAGTTTGGTAGAACCCTATTCACCGACAGGACTCCATCGATAGCCCTATTAAGTGTCTACTCTCACCGCAATAGAACACGTGACAAATTAGTGAGAAATTGAATAAATATACAATCAGTTACTCATCTTTAGTCCCATGTCCCGATGCATTTTCCCCCACGATATTCAGGGTTCATCAGGGGAAAATTGAAGATATTGTCAGGTGTCTTCAATATAACATCCCAGACACAGAGAGGACAATCCCTCAGGGATCTCTGTCCTCTCGCTCTCCCATCTCTATTAATATATCTGAATGTGTTTTTTAACTTTTAAATGCATTTTTACAAGTTATATTTTGTAGGGTTTTTTACTGTTTGGTTATAAAATAAGTGTGACCCTTGTAGTTATTGAGTGTAGCTTTTCAGTTTTTCAATTTGCTGGGACATCATAATGTGGGAGGGGGCTTTGTGGAGACATTTTGGTTGAGGCTTTGTGTGAACATAGTTCAGTGTGGGGAAACATCTTACTCAATGAGGTACTTAGTGGACATACCACACAGTGCGGGGGCTTCGCGGGCACATGTTACATTATGAAGGCTTTGTGGGGACATTATACTATGTGTGGGGGAGCTTTGTGGTGATTTCATACTGTTTCAGGAGCCATGTGGGAACATCATACTCTGTGGGAGAATTGTGAAGGCATCATATTGTATTGGAAGCTGTTGATCATAGTACAAGAGGTGAATAACAGAAGCAGTAGAATTTCTATTTTCTTAAGAACTTTATGAAAAGCAGTAAATTATACGGTTACTATCAATAAAAAAAATTTGATACAATAATTCCATTGTATCATGTATTAGCAGTAGAAGCTAGTCAGCATACTTAATTCTGCTCAAAATAAAGTAATAAAATGTAATATAAATAATAGTAATAATGAGCCGAATTAAGTTTGTCCTATTGGTTGGCCCTTCATCACAATTACGGTTTCTCATGTGGGAAAAGGTTGATTGCAATTAGCAGGTTACCATTTGTTTCTACACTGAGGTCAATTTGACATTTCAAAGGCTGGTTTTGTGTTGAGCTTAAAAGTGACAGATCTTGGATACTTAAGAGTGTTTCACATGTCTTTTCAATAGTTTAACAAGACAGGTTTAACTCAGAACAGGCCTCATCATGGTCGATCAAAGGAGTGGAGTGCACATGCTTAACGTTGTATCCAGAGATTGTCTTTTCAAAATAGACAAATGAGGGCTGCAAGCATTTGCAGAGGTTACAGTTGTGGGGTGGCAGCCTGTCAGAGCTCAGACAATGAGCCACACACTGCAACAACATGATTTGCATCACTGTCATTCCAGAAGGAAGCCTCCTCTAAAGATGATGCACAAGAAAACCAGCAGTTTGCTGAAGACAAGCAAACTAAGGACATGGATTACTTGATAATAGAAATAAGATAAACTTATTTGGATCAGATGATGTCAAGCTTATGTGTCGACAACCAGGGAAGGAGTACAAAGACAAGTGTATCTTGCCTACAGTCAAGCATGGTGGTGGGAGTGTCATGGTTTGGGGTGTATGAGTCTTGCCTGCTGCGGAGAACTACAGTTCACTTGGGAAAACATGGATGCTTACATATACTGAAACAGAGCATGATCCCCCCATTTGTAAATTGGGCCGCAGTTCAGTATTGCAGCATCATAATGACATCAAATACAACCTCAAGATGACCCCTACCTTACTGAAAAAACTTAGGGTAAAAAGTGTTAGATCTGAACCCTATTTAGCACCTGTGAGGTATCCTCAAATGGAAGGTTGAGGAGCACAAGGTCTCTAACATCCAGATCCACAATGTCCTCATGGAGGAGTGGAAGAGGATTCCAGTGGCTAATGTGAAGCTCTAGTGAACTCCATGCCAAAGAAAGTTATGGCAGTTCTTGAAAGTAATGGTGGCCACACAAAATATTAAAACTTTGGGCACAATTTGGCCATTTGCACCTAAGATTGTACTCACTTTTGCTGCCAATAGTTTAGACATTAATGGCTGTGTGTTCAAATATTTAGAGAACACATCAAATTGACACTGTTATACAAGCTGCACACCGGCTACTTTACATTGTATTAAAGTTTCATCTCTTTAGTGTTGTCCCATGAAAAGATGGAATAAAATATTTACAAAAATGTGAGGGATGTATTCACTTTTGTGGTATACTGGATATGTATAACAATAAAATCTGATGCAGCTCACATGGTCAATTCTCCATCCAGAGCTGAAAATGATCTTGTGGATATACCATCAATAAAGATGGGAATACCACTTTTAATCTTTAACATAGTGGGGGACACACAGAAATTCCCAGAACATGCCACCAACTTTTGTGAGTAGATTTAGTGTAGTCATTCTTGCCCCTTAATATATATAGTACGAAGGTGAAATCACTTTAAGTATGAGAAGGATCCATATTTTCATGTATGTGTCATTTTTTTTTTCTTTTAACCACTCTCTTCTCATTATCTTCTTGCACATTTAAGTATCAAACCAGTACCGGGTCAATGTAGCAGTAATTGACAGATAGTGCTGTAACTGCTAGAACTGGGACACACAGAAGTATATTTAATAACCCTGTAGGCACATTGATTTTTAGCACACTTATAAAATCTAGAGCGTCTTTTAATATATTTACAGGGCTACTATTTTGCAAAGTTCAATGGAAAAGAAGGGTATTCATTATATATGAAAGCGCTAAATGGATGGAAACGCAGAGATCAATGCTCCTGTAATTGTTGTCATAATTATTTATTTTTTCTCATATTCTTACTGGACTTAATTTGTTCAAATTCATATACAATTTAAACAAACATAGAACATTTCTTTTTTTGTTAATATTCTCCAAATGTCAGTGTGGCTTTCTATAAACATGGAAAATTGAAAAATTGTACACATAATAAATAGCAATTTTGTAATCCACAACGTGGTTATTTGAAATTAATATGCATAGGGCCTTTACTTTACCTCTGTATACCTATGTTTTTTTAAGATCAATGCATATGGAGGTTTTAACTGTTGAATTCAAAATAACAGAAAAAAGTCATGGCTGATGAAGGATATGAAAGCGATACTAAAGTATTATCGTTTATTATAAAAAGTTTCAAAAGATCGATGGTTAAACAGAATATAATAAAAATACAAAATAAATAACAAAAAGCAAAACTTTATTTTTGGTCACCCTGGTTCCCCAAAATATTTGCAAAAATTATCAATAACAAAAAAGATCATATTTACCAAGTTATTTGTCATGTTATCAAAACTATAGCTCTGCCTTGAAATATAAGACTTCATTCACCTCTATTGACTGAAAAATAAAAATATATATGGGTCTCAGAAAAATACAAAAGAAACTAAATTGTATTTTTTTCTTTATAAAAAGACTTTTTAAATAGTTAAACATAACAAGCTATATTCTTTTGAATTTGCTGTTATTGCATTGACCTGTGAAATAAAGTTATCATGCTACGTTTTATAACAATATAATTATCCTTGTACTTGCTGTTAAAATGTAATACAATGTGCCCAGGAAAAAATATAATATATAGAGAAGACATTTTCCTGTATTGCACAAAAATATTTTGTAGACAATATACTTGAAAATAAAGTCTATTTTATTGTGGCCAATGCATTCAAAGAAAACCAAACCAACGTTTTGACATCAGAGCCTTTTCAATGTTTTATCTATATGTACAGAAAAATAAAGATCATCACATGTATGTTCATAATGTAAGATAAGGCATAAAGAAATAAACATACATACAATAAATAATAAATAATTGAAGTCAAAATGATATGACAACAGATAATCAAACGAGTAAAGATATGTCAAAAGATGATTATAGAAAAAAAACCAAAATACGAAAATCCTCACGATACAGTACAATAATCAATAATACAGTGGAAGCCATAAAGCAAAAACAAGATCTGCTGAAGGGCAAATGATACTTTGATACCTAGAAGTGAAGGTCATGTGAATTAAAAGACTTGTTTGAATGCAGAGTGAAGATTCACAAGCTACAGAATAAAAACAAAATTAAGATTAGAATAAGCAATCAGTGGATAAATTGACATCAGGATGCCAATATACTTGTGTATACATATTACTATGTACTGCTTGTAAAAGAGCATACAGTGGGGGAAAAAAGTATTTAGTCAGCCACCAACTGTGCAACTTTTCCCACTTAAAAAGATGAGAGAGGTCTGTAATTGACATCATAGGTAGACCACAACTATGAGAGACAAAATGAGAAAACAAATCCAGAAACTCACCTTGTCTGATTTTGCAAGATTATTTTTGCAAATTATGGTGGAAAAAAAGTATTTAGTCATCTAAAACATGCAAGATTTCTGGCTCTCGCAGACCTGTAACTTCTTCTTTAAGAGTCTCCTCTGTCCTCCACTGATTACCTGTAGTAATGGCACCTTTTTGAACTTGTTATCAGTATAAAAGACACCTGTCTACAACCTCAAACAGTCACACTCCAAACTCCATTATGATGAAGACCAAATAGCTGTTGAAGGACACCAGAAACAAAATTGTAGCCCTGCACCAGGCTGGGAAGACTGAATCTGCAATAGTCAAGCAGGTTGGTGTGATGAAATCAAATGTGGGAGCAATAATAAGAAAATGGAAGACATACAAGACCACTGATAATCTCCCTCGATCTGGGGCTCCATGCAAGATCTCATTCCATGGGGTCAAAATGATAACAAGAATGATGAGCAGAAATCCCAGAAACACACAATAGGACCTAATGAATGACCTACATAGAGCTGGGACCACCGTAATAAAGGCTAGCATCAGAAACACACTACGCTGCCAGGGACTCAGATCCTGCAGTGCCAGACATGTTCCCTGCTTAAGCCAGTAAAGGTTTGGGCCCGTCTGAAGTTTGTTAAAGAGATCTTGGATAATCCAGAAGAGTATTGGGAGAATGTCATATGGTCTGATGAAACCAATGTAGAAATGTTTGGTAGAAACACAACTTGTTGTGTTTGGAGGAGACAAAATGCTGAGTTGCATCCAAAGAACACCATACCTACTGTGAAGCGTGAGGGTGGCAACATCATGCTTTAGGGCTGTTTCTCTGCAAAGTGACCAGTATGACTGACCGTGTATATGAAAGAATGAATGAGGATATGTAGAGTGCAAACCTCCTTCCATCAGCAAGGGCATTGAAGATAAAATGTGGCTGGGCATGATAATTATCCCAAGCACACCACCAGGTCAATGAAAGAGTGGCTTCATAACAAGCATGAAAGTCCTGGAGTGGCCTAGCCAGTCTCCAAGTTCTTAACTCCATTTTAAACCTTTGGAGGGAGTTGAAAGTCCGTGCTGCCCAGCAACAGGCCCAAAACATCCCTGCTCTTGAGGAGATATGCATGGCGGAATGGGCCAACATACTACCAACAGTGTGTGCCAACCTTATGAAGACTTACAGAAAACATTTGACCTCTGCCATTGCCAACAAAGTATATATAACAAAACATTGAGATGAACTTTTGTTATTGACCAAATAAATACTTGTTTTCCACCCTAATTTGTAAAAAAAAATCTTGCCAAATCAGATAAGGTAATTTTCTGAATTTGTTTTCTCATTTTGTCTCTCATAGTTGGTCTACCTATGATGTCAATTACAGGCCTCTCTCATGTTTTTAAGTGGGAGAACTTGCTCTATTGGTGCCTGACTAAATACTTTTTTCAAAAAAGAGAGTATGGCACTCTGTTATTAAGGTGGTGCCAGAATAGGGTCCAAACCCTATATACTAGAAAAAGGAATCCGGCACTCACAGATGCTTGCAAAACAGAAATTCTTTATTTAATGGCTGGTATGTGTGAAAACTAGATTTGATATTCTTAAATTAATACAGATGACGTTTCGGTCACATAAGACCGTCATTAAATTAAATTCATACAGTAACGAATGACCAAGGGACAATGAAGCAATGAGTGCTAGTGTGTACATGCGTTTGCCACATTTTGCCTGGCGTGGCAAACGCATGTACACACTAGCGCTCATTGCTTCATTGTCCCTTGGTCATTCGTTACTGTGTGAATTTAATCTGATGAAGGTCTTATGTGACCAAATCAGTGGAAATAGTGCCATTTTCTGGCCTGTGTGTCCAAGAAATTAATCGTTTAATTATATAATGTAATGTAAAGTTAAGGTCAGACAAACTAGTGTCCTCAGTGAGTTGTAGTCACTTTTCCAAATCATAAATATGTCATCAATAAACTGTTTCAAGGTGACAACCTGTCAAACCAGTGTATATGTATATACAAAGTTATCCTCAAAGGATGCCATATAAATATTGGTGTAAGGGGAGGCCATATTTGAACCCATTGCTGTCCCCCATTTTTGGTAATAAAATTGATCACTAAAGAAAAAGAAATTGTTATGCAGAAATCCATCTGTGAGTTGTCAAAGGATATTTTCTGCTGTAAAAAGTTTTTACAGCTGTAATGCCTACCATATGGTCTATACCGGTATAAAGACTACACATCCAGTGCAGCCAAAAGACAAAGACAAAAGACAAAACTTAAAGTTTTTAAATCGGTCAAAAATTGCGACGCATCCTTAAGGTAAAAAGGTATAGTGGGTATCAATGGAGTTAGAATTTTTACTAAAACAATAGGAAGTGAAGCAAGGATGGAGTCTGTAAAGACAACTATTGGACAAAGGATTGTGTAAATCTTTAAGGTGGCTTTACACACTGCAACATCGCAAACGACATCACTGTAACGTCACCGGTTTTGTGACGTAATAGCGACCTCCCCAGCGACATTGCAGTGTGTGAAACACATCAGCGACCTGGCCCCTGCTGTGAAGTTGCTGATCGCTACAAATCGTTCAGGACCATTCTTTGGTCCTTTGTTTCCCGCTGTGCAGCATGATCGCTAGAAAGTCTTAGTGTGTAAAGGGGACTTAAATGTGCAGGCAGCAGGAGCCGGCTTCTGCGGACACTGTTAACCACGGTAAACATCGAGTAACCAAGAAGCCCTGTCCTTGGTTAACCGATATTTACCTTCGTTACTAGCCTCCGCCGCTCTCACTGTCAGTGCCGGCTCCTGCTCCTTGCACATGTAGCAGAGTACACATCGGATAATTAACCCCATGTGTGCTGTAACTAGGAGAGCAGGGAGCCAGCGCTAAGCAGTGTGCGCTGCTCCCTGCTCTCTGCACGTGTAGCTACAGCACACATCGGGTAATTAACCCGACGTGTGCTGTAACTAGGAGAGCAGGGAGCCAGCGCTAAGCAGTGCTACAGCACACATCGGGTAATTAACCCGATGTGTACTGTAGCTAGGAGAGCAGGGAGCCAGCGCTAAGCAGTGTGCATGGCTCCTGCTCTTTGCACATGTAGCTGCAGCACACATCGGGTAATTAACCCGATGTGTACTGTAGCTAAGAGAGCAGGGAGCCAGCGTTAAGCAGTGTGCGCTGCTCCCTGCTCTCTGCACGTGTAGCTGCGTGCGCTGGTAACCAAGGTAAATATCGGGTTGGTTACCCGATATTTACCTTAGTTACCAAGCGCAGCATCGCTTCAGTGCGTCGCTGCTGGCTGGGGGCTGGTCACTGGTTGCTGGTGACAGCTCACCAGCAACCCGTGTAGCGATGCTCCAGCGATCCCTGCCAGGTCAGGTTGCTGGTGGGATCACTGGAGCATCTGACTGTGTGACCTCTCACCAGCAACCTCCTAGCAACTTACCAGCGATCCCTATCAGGTTGTATCGTTGTTGGGATCGCTGGTAAGTTGTTTAGTGTGACGGTACCTGATTCTTTGGCAAGGAAAAAATACGAGTGTAATGGGATGATGGTTGACTAACAATTCAGCTAATTTGTTGTCAATAACCTGCCTTTGTAGTCTTCTACCAAGCCCCTAATATGAGTGGCAATCTTGGTGGTCGAATTACTAGGAATCGGCTCATAATTTTTTCTGTTGCTAAGTTGAGATAGAATCTCAGAAATATAATATAAGCAATCCATGACCAATTACGAGCTCCCTTTGTCAGTAGGCTTCACTAGTAATGCCTGATTACTCTTCAAATCTCTGAGGGCACTGGACTCCTCAATTAACAGATTATGTTTTAGCGACCGTTTTCCTTGACAAATGCCCTCTATTTCTTTATCCACATATTTTTGGACTAAAGCGATATAAGTTTCTATAGGATAATAAGTACGTGGGTAGGGTAATACCGCTCTTTATTTGAAGCTTTAGAGGCTTAAGGGAAAAATGATCACTCTCAGGAGTCTTTACTAGAGTTGAGCGCGGTTCGCGGTTCGAGGTTCTCCAGTTCAAGGCTCGAGTGATTTTGGGGGCTGTTCTAGATCGAACTAGAACTCGAGCTTTTTGCAAAAGCTCGATAGTTCTAGATACGTTCGAGAACGGTTCTAGCAGCAAAAAAACAGCTAATTCCTAGCTGGCTTTCCGCTGTAATAGTGTAAGTAACTCTGTGAATCACACTATTATGACATTTCAGTGTATAGTGTGCGGGAACAGCGCATTCAGATCACTGCTGTTTGGATCGCCATTTTTTTTTTTTTTTCCTTGTCTTCCTTCCCTAAGCGCGCGCGTGTAGTGAGGAGGGCCAGCATGTCAGCCAATCCCAGACACACACACAGCTAAGTGGACTTTTAGCCAGAGAAGCAACGGCATGTGTGATAGGATGTCCATGTCACATGTCCCTGCATTATAAAACCGAACATTTTCCTCCAGCACGCCATTATCTGCCTTCTGCGTCCTTGGTGTCAGACATCACTGGCGCAGCTTTTATCGCCGATACTGCTGTATACGCTCAATACACAGCGCTGTACAGCTTAGGGATAGCACTTTCTATCAGTCCTTTTAAGGGCTCATACCAGCAGGGTCAGAGCCATAGGTGACAGGTCCTAAAAACAGAGTTTAACAGCTACACAAGATGACAGCGTCTGTGTAGCTAAGGTCAGGGATTTCCTCGCTGCATTTCCCCATTAGGAGGGATAGAAAGGCAGGCTTCCTTTCCTCTACCCAGAGACCAACAACCCTGGCACTGTACCCTCCTGTCCTTTGCACACTCCAACTCATTGTTACTAAGCCATTATACTAGCAAACACTGAGTGTACTTAGTGGCATCCTTAACGTGGCTGTTGGACTGCTGTATTGCCCCAGTAGTGCAAAGATATTTGCAGCACATCTGCCTGCATTGCACACTCAAATTCATTATAACTAAGCCATTATACTAGCAAACACTGAGTGAACCTAGTGGCATCCTTAACGTGGCTATTGGACTTCTGTATAGTCCCACTAGTGCAAAGATATTTGCAGCACCTCTGCCTGAATTGCACACTCAAACTCATTGTTACTAAGCCATTATACTAGCAAACACTGATTGAACCTAGTGGCATCCTAAACGTGGCTATTGGACTTCTGTATAGTCCCACTAGTGCAAAGATATTTGCAGCAGCTCTGCCTGCATTGCACACTCCAACTCATTGTTACTAAGCCATTATACTAGCAAACACTGAGTGAACTTAGTGGCATCCTTAACGTGGCTGTTGGACTGCTGTATTGCCCCAGTAGTGCAAAGATATTTGCAGCACGTCTGCCTGCATTGCACACTCAAACTCATTGTAGCTAAGCCATTATACTAGCAAACACTGAGTGAACCTAGTGGCATCCTAAACGTGGCTATTGGACTTCTGTATAGTCCCACTAGTGCAAAGATATTTGCAGCACCTCTGCCTGCATTGCACAATCAAACTCATTGTTACTAAGCCATTATACTAGCAAATACTGAGTGAACCTAGTGGCATCCTAAACGTGGCTATTGGACTTCTGTATAGTCCCAAGAGTGCAAAAATATTTGCAGCACCTCTGCCTGCATTGGACACTCAAACTCATTATAACTAAGCCATTATACTAGCAAACACTGAGTGAACTTAGTGGCATCCTTAACGTGGCTGTTGGACTACTGTATTGCCCCAGTAGTGCAAAGATATTTGCAGCACGTCTGCCTGCATTGCACACTCAAACTCATTGTTACTTACTAAGACGTTATAATACCAAAAATTGAGTAAACTTAGTGGCATACAAGAAGTGGCTGTTGTACTCCATTAGTGCCACACTGGTGCCAAGCTATTTCTAGCACTTGTGCAGGACACTCTCCTGCTCTGTTTTTAATAAGCTATAATGATAGCAAAAAATACTGCCATTTAGTGGCATCATAGAACTGGCTGTTGTATTCCTTTATTGTCCCACTGGTGCCAAGCTATTTCTAGCACCTGTGCAGGACACCCTCCTGCTCTGTGTTTGATAAGCTATAATGATAGCAAAAAATACTGCCATTTAGTGGCATCATAGAACTGGCTGTTGTATTCCATTAGTGCCCCACTGGTGGCAAGCTATTTCTAGCACCTGTGAAGGACACCCTCCTGCTCTGTTTTTAATAAGCTATAATGATAGCAAAAAATACTGCCATTTAGTGGCATACAAAAAGTGGCTGTTGGGCTCCTTTATTGTGCCACTTGTGCCAAGCAATCTCAAGCACCTCTGCATTCTACCCTCATGCACATTTAGCTATGCTAATTTTATAGCAAACTCAGGGAATTCCTTGCTGCATTTGATCATTAGGAGGGATAGAAAGTGAGGCTTCTTTTACTGTCCTGGTACCCATAGAACACGGCCACTGTACCCATCTGTCCACTTTTGCCACGCTATTTAATTTGCCCAAAGAGCTGACTCTTTTTCTGCCATCCTAAAATTGTCTGGAATACTAAGTTAGTGTTCCTTTGCTGCCAAGCAAGGTACAACACATGTGCATTCTACACTCCTTTCCATTTCTGGAATGCAATTATTAACTGCAGGTAGTCCAGCCAATCTGTGACGAAGGTGCAGGCGTGGATATAATGTAGCCTGCATCCAATGATGGTTCTCTCGATGTCTGACAGCTCAACAATACCTTCTGTTACCACTTCCAAAACAAGTGATGACCTGCCAATCACACTCCCTGTTGCGGGTAAGGGAGTGGAAGTTCAGTGTGAAAAACCATGTGTGACTGCTGTCCCCACAGTCACAGAGGATGAAGAGCATGCAGATGCACTTGATGGGGCAGGCGGTGGTTGCACAGGCACGCTAGGCCGCATTGTAGCACAGTGAAATTCACATTGCGACTTATGCTTCATTTTAAGTTGTGTACAGGGTGGGCTCCCCAGTATGCAGCAAAACCAGGCAACAGGAAAAGGACTCTAGGCAGTGGGGTTGATAAATGATTGTTTAACTTTACCAAAACAAACAATAAGAACCATGCATACAATTTAAATAATTGAACAATCTATTCTGTTGCCTACTACCTGCTAATCCCTCTGTGTAGCAGTAATTGTGTGTTTGTGCGTGTGTGTGTGTGTGTGTTTGAACACGACTTACCAGTGGCGCATCACAAGAGCTTCCAAGTTATCTACCTAAACATAGTCAAAACACATTACCCCCCCTGAATACCCTTGTTAGCTGAAGCCTCACAGATAATGCAGATGATAACAGTGTGAATGCAAACCACACAGCTCTGCAACACAGTCATGGAAATCTTGAAAAGCAACAGTCAATGCAAACATGTGTTGCTGTCCCTCTATGATTTAAACTGTACGTGACAATTTGCAAGTCTTATTGTCTATATAGTCGGCCTACCCAGAACAGATATGTGTTTTGCTAATAAAACAAAGTGTTGCGTGCCCGTATTATTGTCTGGGCACAACCTACCGTACCCGGTAGTCTGATGTCCAGTTGCCAGAAATACAGACTTTACGCTCCTCTCACGGTAAACAGTATAGACAGCGCTGTAAGAATGTTGGTCTGTGGCACAGGATGCTGCTCACTGGCATTACGGGGCTCATCATCAAAGTACAACATGACTCCCCTCACAATTGAACAAAGTGTTTCCGCGGTGGCTCCTTGCTGTAACACACACCTTTAGCTTTTCCTTCTGTTCATAGACAGCATCTCCAAGTCCACATCCGAAGAGCAATTTGATATTGCTATAGTGACCAAACAAAGGCAGATGCAAAAAAACAGCAGCCCCTTGTGTGTAGTCTGCAACAATGCATGCAATGGCAAATAAGCATGTTGCATTGACAGTGGCTAAAGCTGAGCAATACACCTTCATGCTATCAATTCATATCCATGTGACACTTCATGGAGGAACTACTCAAAGGTGTGAGTTTTTGCCTTCTACTTACAGATTGTTGACAAATCTTACAGATTCCATGACTTGGGTGATCCTTTGCGATGTCCAAAAATTCACAGGCTAGGCAAGGCTTACAGCCCATGCGACCTGCATAGCCAACACGACTTCTGCTCAGAGTCAAAGTTGTGGTCCAGGATTCAGTTGTTGACGTGCTTCCAGTACTTTGTCTCTGGCCAGGAAGACGCAACGTAACCTCGTCGTCAGTAGAATCCTCCTCCACCTCCTCTGCTGACCTCATCGACTGGCTGACTTTGGTTTGACAGTAAGTGTGGTCTCCAACCTCATCAATAACCCTGTGTGTTTTCATTCCCCTCGTCCTAAGTCCTCCGAGACAACCTCTTCCTGCCCTGACCGAATAGTAAAGTTGTCATTCCAATCAGGTATCTGTGCTCCTCATCATGTTCCCCATTGTCTGCACCAGGAGGATTTACTTTTTGGAAATGAGGGTGTAGATTAGGCTCAGCACCTTCTTCATCGGGGCCTGGATCCCACTCACAAAGCTTCCGGCCATCTGCGCAGATCATTTCCCCTGTCTCATGGAACTCGCTACCTGAACACATCAGATTATCTGCTACACCCGCAAGCTTCAAACTGAATCTGAAAACTCATCTGTTCAGAAATGACTATAACCTTCAATGACACCACCACCATACGTACTTGACGCTCAACCTACACCACTCCTACTGTCTCCTCCCAAAAATCCTTTAGAATGTAATCCCGCAAGGGCAGGGCCCTTTTCCCTCTACACCAGTCTGTCTATAGTTACTTGTATATGTATTCTGTATGTAACCCCCTTCTCATGTACAGCACCATGGAATCAATGGTGCTCTATAATTCAATAATAATAAAAATAATAATAACTTCCTTGTCTGTACTCATTGCAGCTTTGGAGCAGACCTCTGATTCCCAGGCTATAGTGCGACTGAACAGCTATGCAAACTCAACCATCTCTGTTACCCCATACTCAGCAGGGCTCGTGGAAACTTGAGAGCTGTTAGGAAGCAAGTGCGATTGGATTGACACCACAGAGGAATGGAGTATTTGGGATCTTGAAATTGGGGTGGAGGAGAGGCCACTTTATGGAGCACTTCAGATCCATTGAAGAAGCTGCTGTTTTGGCCTCATCTACATTTGTTAGCGATGGTTGTGTCCGTGAAAAAAAGGATCATATCAGATTATCCATGTGAAGATGTACACCAGTTCTTTTGGATGATATTTGTTGCTACAAAACCTGTAACCTGAAGCCTGCTGCAGTTTCATTTGCGCCCAGGCGTCAGCTGCCATTTAGGGCTGGGCCTTGGGTTGTCCAGCTGGCTGCTTTCTCCTCCACGTCTAAGTGTGGAGAGGCAGCTAGTGCGCATGCAGTGCCGATTTACCCCAGCCGCAGCCTAACTACAGTGTTTCGCCTAGTGAGTATGCTCAGCCTGACTGTGCCATTGCTGAGGCTAAGTCTTCATTTCGGGATACAGCGCATGCTCCCACACTTAGTGCGAAAAGCCTCTTTGCACAGGTACTTGCACTCCGTGCCGGGTCTAGGTCCTGTGTTGTGCCTAGACACCATAAGGCTGATAGTCTTTTTTCAGACACTGTATTTCATGCTACTGAGCATGCTCAGGCACTTACTGCATCAGAGACTATATCCGGTAATGAACTCTTTGGCCCTGCCCCTGATGTGGGGGTCCCATATAGACCACAGGGCATCAGGTGTCCTGACGATGTGGCCAGGCCACTCCCAAATGGCTTGCAGAGGCCCGGTCCTATGACTTGTCACCGCATTATTGATGGTCAGACGATGACTGGTGAGGTGTTTGGGTCATGGCAGCAATGAGGTCATCATTGAAGTTGCGGTTCCAAATAGGACACTAGTTATGCCACTCATGACGTGTCACTCTGCTTTTGTCTCCAGGAGGTGCATTGTGGTTCACCCTGGTTTGGGGCGGATCCAGGTTATAAAAGGGGCTGGAGCCAACAAGGAGGTGCGCAGTCTTCTATTATGCTCCGAAAGAGCACACCTCCATGTGTTGAACCCATTGCGGCTTTAGGCCAGAGGTAGGCAGGGATAGGGCGTCGATGCAGGCCACCACCACAGTTGGTAACGCAGAACAGTTAAGACCAGCTCCTGTCCTACCAGTCCTGCTTGTGCAGCCCAGTGGCATTAACAGGCCTGCTGCTGCTGATGCACCTGCTGTCCACAGGTGTGGCCCCTACGCACACGGTCAGCGTACTCAATGGCCCCTGTGTTGTTAACATGGAGTTCCTGGGCTGGGTGGGCATGTGGACCCTGTGACGCTAACAGGGCTCCCAGTCTCCAGATCCGAATGGCGTCTAACTCGGTTCAGGCTACTATTAGTTTCATAGCCACACAGCTCTGTATCCTCCACCAAACATTCCAGTTGCCAACTTCTCCTTTTCCATCTGGGAGCACGGTGGACACTGACTGCTGATGGGGATATATACCTTTCTCTTTCTTTTCTTAATAATTTTCGGTATATAGCGGTAACATAGTATATACCACCTTATCCAAATCTGCCAGTCCCACTGTAACAGATGGTGTTTCTTCAGCAAATGTTACTGTTGCTTAACCACCAAATCCACGGACAAAAACTTTTTTCCCCTTTCCAACACACCTGTTCCCCTTTCCACCAGCATCTGTCCTTTTTCAACTCATTTTGGTATATGAACAAAAGTGCAACTCTGCAGGGACACCGTACTCAACGCCATCTCAGCACAGCAGCCAGCCCTCGGTCCCTCAGATGTGGACAAGTAAAAGACCATTTCTTCCCATCCATGACAAAGCGTTGAGATTCACTCTGTGCAGCACTGGTGTTTAGTGGAAAAGCAGATCTAAGATTGCGTACCACCTTCTGTAGATACTCCTGTATACGTGCGTCCATTTCTATGGCAGGAATTATTTTGCCAAATTTTGTCTTGTACCGGGGATCTAACAGTGTGGCAACCCAGTATTCTGGATTACTTTGAATTCGTACAATCCGAGGGTCATGTTGTAGGTAGTGCAGCAAGAAGGCGCTCATGTGTCTTGTGCATCCAGGAGGACCAAGTCCTTGGTGTGTTGGTGGCAGAGAGGTGAGATTCGTGCCGCCTTCCTCTGCCCTCTCCCCACAACCTCGCACAACCGAAATGTGAGCAAGCTCTCACTCATCTGCTGAGTCTTCCATGCCCATCGCCAGTTCGTCCTCCATTTCTTCATGGGCTCCTGCACCTTCCTCAACACTTTTTGCTGATACTATGTGCCCTTGTTAATCCCTCTCCCTCACCATGACTGCCGCCTAGGTGCCGCTGACCATCTGGACCTTGTAGATCTTGTTATCCCTTCCGCATATGACTCCTCCTGTACTTCCTTCCCTTCCTCTTGTCCCAACACCTGACTCCGAATAATAATTACAGTGTGCTCCATCATGTAGATGACCAGAATTGTCACGCTGAGAATGGCATCGCCAGTGCTAAACATCTTCGTCGACATTTGTAAACTGTGTAGAAGGGTGCATAGGTCCTTGATCTGACACCACTCCAGCAGCGTGATCTGCACCACCTCTGGATCAAGTTATCCCAGGCTATATGTCATAACGTATTGCAGCAGGGTTCGGCGGTGCTGCCACAAACGCTGCAACATGCGCAGATTCAAATTCCTGCTTGTCGGCACATCGCATTTCAGGCATTTAACCACCAGACCTAAAGACTTCTGTAGCGACGAAAGTTGTTGAGCTGCTGTGTGCGCATGATGGAAGTGAGCACATAGCGAGCGTGCCCGCTGCACAAGGCCATGTAGGCCGGGATGGTGTTTTTAAAAATTGCTGGAGAATTAGGTTCAACATGTGAGCCATACAAGGCACGTGTGTCACATTGCCCTGACGATGGCCCGCAGCCAGGTTTGCATCATTGCCGCACACGGCTGTTAAGTCACCAACGGAGTCCGCTCCGTCAATTTGTACTCCGGTCGCCAGGTGACAACGTGTTCCTTTCATGCATAGTGCTGATGATGGGAGAGGAGTCGATACCAGCGGCGCAGGTGGACGCAGGTTATGCTCACCCACTGGGCTGCATTACCTTGACAGATGCAGAATCTCTGGCTGAATGTAGCTGGTGGGTATCTCACAGATGAAGTACCATCATTCAGCTACAACCAATGGGAAGACACCACACCCTTTTTTATGCCCATCCTGTCTGCAGACCACTGCCAGACATAGCTATGAACCTCTGGTTACTTTTACCCCCAGTTCAGTTTTATGATTTTGTGTGCTTGTTACCTGACTACTTTTCCTGCTTGCTGTTTATGTACCTTGTTGGCCGATCCGCATTTCACCTCTGCTTGTTTTCTGATTAAGTCCTGGCCGTCCCATTCTGTTCCTGTTCCTCAATTAATGTTTTGACCCTGTCTGACTACTATTCTCTGGAACTGCAGCCTTCCACAGGTATTGATCACCTTGGGCCCTGTGTAATTCCTAATCCCTGTATAGGGGTTAAAGGGTTTCAGGGTTCTAGGGGTCCTGCTTGGTGAGTGACTTCCCTCTAGCCTATCATTTACAGCCCATCTGAGTGTGTGGATCAAGGAAGGCATTACACCGTGCTCTCTGCAGAAGGCCATGTGGGCCAGGATAGTGCTTTAAAAATTGCTGGACAACCAGGTTCAACACGTAAGCCACACAAGGCACGTGTGTCACATTGTCACAGCGAAGGGCCACACCCATGTTTGCATCATTGTCGCACCCGGCCTTCCCTGGCTGCTGGTTGAGTGGAGACAACCATTGATGAAACTCGGTCTCCAGAGCTAACCGTCCACAACTTCTCAGCGGTGTGACTCACATTTCCCATACATTTCAAAGTAAAGCTTTGACCGCCTGATGGCATTGAGCTCTGCTGCCAGCATAGTAAGGAGGTGTGTGGTATTCCTTGTGCGCAGTTACAAGGAAGGGTGACCTGACCACACAGGGTTTGAGCCAAGGTGGAGGACCCACACGAGGTTGAAGAGGCAGAAGCAGTGTATTAACTTCTACATACAGAAGAAGGATTGACACAACTCGTGGGGACGGCAAGACTTGTACAGCAGACCCTTCTCCATCTCTCCCCACAGTAACCCATTGCCCAGTCAGCGACATGTAACGCCCCTGTCCATGCTTACTGGGCCAATTATCTGTGGTGAAATGCACCCTGTCACACAGAGTTTCTCAAGGAATCAGTGATGTTTAGTGCGACATGCTGGTGTAGCGCGTGCACACCTTTGTTGGAGAAGGAGTGGCGCCTGGGCATTGGCACTTGAGGCACTGCGATGGGCATAAGGTCTCGAAAATCCTCGGTTAAAAAGGTTGGAAAGGCAGCATTTTGGTAGCCAACAGTTTCCAGATGCTGAAAGTCAACCTCTAAGCCATGTCATGCCCTTCTAAAAGCATGTAAAACACAGCGAGGGGATTCCAACCACAGTCTCCCTCGTTTCCACTAACTGGGCCACACACACCCCACTTGACTGGCATCAGTTGACCCCCATTTTCAAGCTTACAAAGA
Organism: Anomaloglossus baeobatrachus; assembly: GCF_048569485.1. NCBI lineage: Eukaryota > Metazoa > Chordata > Amphibia > Anura > Aromobatidae > Anomaloglossus > Anomaloglossus baeobatrachus. The sequence goes on from NC_134355.1 coordinate 481,885,866, forward strand.
TGCTTTGCATGAAGCACTCTCCAAAATACGCGTGCCTTTCACCTCCCCTGGATGACCCAGGGGAAGAAAAGTCCTCTGAGAGCCATGACTTGTTCATCTTGGTTCTTTTTTCAAAAGCGAGGGGACTCCAACCACAGTCTCCCTCGTTTCCACTAACTGGGCCACACACACCCCACTTGACTGGCATCAGTTGACCCCCATTTTCAAGCTTACAAAGATGCTTTGCATGAAGCACTCTCAAAAATACGCGTGCCTTTCGCCTCCCCTGGATGACCCAGGGGAAGAAAAGTCCTCTGAGAGCCATGACTTGTTCATCTTGGTTCTTTTTTCAAAAGCGAGGGGACTCCAACCACAGTCTCCCTCGTTTCCACTAACTGGGCCACACACACCCCACTTGACTGGCATCAGTTGACCCCCATTTTCAAGCTTACAAAGATGCTTTGCATGAAGCACTCTCAAAAATACGTGTGCCTTTCGCCTCCCCTGGATGACCCAGGGGAAGAAAAGTCCTCTGAGAGCCATGACTTGTTCATCTTGATTCTTTTTTCAAAAGCGAGGGGACTTCAACCACAGTCTCCCTCGTTTCCACTAACTGGGCCACACACACCCCACTTGACTGGCATCAGTTGACCCCCATTTTCAAGCTTACAAAGATGCTTTGCATGAAGCACTCTCAAAAATACGCGTGACTTTCGCCTCCCCTGGATGACCCCGGGGGAAGAAAAGTCCTCTGAGAGCCATGACTTGTTCATCTTGGTTCTTTTTTCAAAAGCGAGGGGACTCCAACCACAGTCTCCCTCGTTTCCACTAACTGGGCCACACACACCCCACTTGACTGGCATCAGTTGACCCCCATTTTCAAGCTTACAAAGATGCTTTGCATGGAGCAGTCTCAAAACTACGCGTGCCTTTCGCCTCCCCTGGATGACCCAGGGGAAGAAAAGTCCTCTGAGAGCCATGACTTGTTCATCTTGGTTCTTTTTTCAAAAGCGAGGGGACTCCAAACACAGTCTCCCTCGTTTCCACTAACTGGGCCACACACACCCCACTTGACTGGCATCAGTTGACCCCCATTTTCAAGCTTACAAAGATGCTTTGCATGAAGCACTCTCAAAAATACGCGTGCCTTTCGCCTCCCCTGGATGACCCAGGGGAAGAAAAGTCCTCTGAGAGGCATGACTTGTTCATCTTGGTTCTTTTTTCAAAAGCGAGGGGACTTCAACCACAGTCTCCCTCGTTTCCACTAACTGGGCCACACACACCCCACTTGACTGGCATCAGTTGACCCCCATTTTCAAGCTTACAAAGATGCTTTGCATGAAGCACTCTCAAAAATACGCGTGACTTTCGCCTCCCCTGGATGACCCAGGGGAAGAAAAGTCCTCTGAGAGCCATGACTTGTTCATCTTGGTTCTTTTTTCAAAAGCGAGGGGACTCCAAACACAGTCTCCCTCGTTTCCACTAACTGGGCCACACACACCCCACTTGACTGGCATCAGTTGATCCCCATTTTCAAGCTTACAAAGATGCTTTGCATGAAGCAATCTCAAAAATACGCGTGCCTTTCGCCTCCCCTGGATGACCCAGGGGAAGAAAAGTCCTCTGAGAGCCATGACTTGTTCATCTTGGTTCTTTTTTCAAAAGCGAGGGGACTTCAACCACAGTCTCCCTCGTTTCCACTAACTGGGCCACACACACCCCACTTGACTGGCATCAGTTGACCCCCATTTTAAAGCTTACAAAGATGCTTTGCATGAAGCACTCTCAAAAATACGCGTGACTTTCGCCTCCCCTGGATGACCCAGGGGAAGAAAAGTCCTCTGAGAGCCATGACTTGTTCATCTTGGTTCTTTTTTCAAAAGCGAGGGGACTCCAACCACAGTCTCCCTCGTTTCCACTAACTGGGCCACACACACCCCACTTGACTGGCATCAGTTGACCCCCATTTTCAAGCTTACAAAGATGCTTTGCATGAAGCACTCTCAAAAATACGCGTGCCTTTCGCCTCCCCTGGATGACCCAGGGGAAGAAAAGTCCTCTGAGAGCCATGACTTGTTCATCTTGGTTCTTTTTTCAAAAGCAAGGGGACTCCAACCACAGTCTCCCTCGTTTCCACTAACTGGGCCACACACACCCCACTTGACTGGCATCAGTTGACCCCTATTTTCAAGCTTACAAAGATGCTTTGCATGAAGCACTCTCAAAAATACGCGTGCCTTTCGCCTCCCCTGGATGACCCAGGGTTAGAAAAGTCCTCTAAGAGCCATTACTTGTTCATCTTGGTTCTTTTTTCAAAAGCGAGGGGACTCCAACCACAGTCTCCCTCGTTTCCACTAACTGGGCCACACACACCCCACTTGACTGGCATCAATTGACCCCTATTTTCAAGCTTACAAAGATGCTTTGCATGAAGCACTCTCAAAAATACGCGTGCCTTTCGCCTCCCCTGGATGACCCAGGGGAAGAAAAGTCCTTTGAGAGCCATGACTTGTTAATCTTGGTTCTTTTTTCAAAAGCGAGGGGACTCCAACCACAGTCTCCCTCGTTTCCACTAACTGGGCCACACACACCCCACTTGACTGGCATCAGTTGATCCCCATTTTCAAGCTTACAAAGATGCTTTGCATGAAGCACTCTCAAAAATACGCGTTCCTTATCGCCTCCCCTGGATGACCCAGGGGAAGAAAAGTCCTCTGAAAGCCATGACTTGTTCATCTTGGTTCTTTTTTCAAAAGCAAGGGGACTATAACCACAGTCTCCCTCGTTTCCACTAACTGGGCCACACACACCACACTTGACTGGCATCAGTTGACCCCCATTTTCAAGCTTACAAAGATGCTTTGCATGAAGCACTCTCAAAAATATGCGTGCCTTTCGCCTCCCCTGGATGACCAAGGGGAAGAAAAGTCCTCTGAGAGCCATGACTTGTTCATCTTGGTTCTTTTTTCAAAAGCGAGAGGACTCCAACCACAGTCTCCCTGGTTTCCACTAACTGGGCCACACACACCCCACTTGACTGGCATCAGTTGACCCCCATTTTCAAGCTTACAAAGATGCTTTGCATGAAGCACTCTCAAAAATATGCGTGCCTTTCGCCTCCCCTGGATGACCCAGGGGAAGAAAAGTCCTCTGAGAGCCATTACTTGTTCATCTTGGTTCTTTTTTCAAAAGCAAGGGGACTCCAACCACAGTCTCCCTCGTTTCCACTAACTGGGCCACACACCCTACTTGACTGGCATCAGTTGACCCCCATTTTCAAGCTTACAAAGATGCTTTGCATGAAGCACTCTCAAAAATACGCGTGCCTTTCGCCTCCCCTGGATGACCCAGGGGAAGAAAAGTCCTCTGAGAGCCATGACTTGTTCATCTTGGTTCTTTTTTCAAAAGCGAGGGGACTCCAACCACAGTCTCCCTCGTTTCCACTAACTGGGCCACACACACCCCACTTGACTGGCATCAGTTGACCCCCATTTTCAAGCTTACAAAGATGCTTTGCATGAAGCACTCTCAAAAATACGCGTGCCTTTCGCCTCCCCTGGATGACCCAGGGGAAGAAAAGTCCTCTGAGAGCCATGACTTGTTCATCTTGATTCTTTTTTCAAAAGCGAGGGGACTTCAACCACAGTCTCCCTCGTTTCCACTAACTGGGCCACACACACCCCACTTGACTGGCATCAGTTGACCCCCATTTTCAAGCTTACAAAGATGCTTTGCATGAAGCACTCTCAAAAATACGCGTGACTTTCGCCTCCCCTGGATGACCCCGGGGGAAGAAAAGTCCTCTGAGAGCCATGACTTGTTCATCTTGGTTCTTTTTTCAAAAGCGAGGGGACTCCAACCACAGTCTCCCTCGTTTCCACTAACTGGGCCACACACACCCCACTTGACTGGCATCAGTTGACCCCCATTTTCAAGCTTACAAAGATGCTTTGCATGGAGCAGTCTCAAAACTACGCGTGCCTTTCGCCTCCCCTGGATGACCCAGGGGAAGAAAAGTCCTCTGAGAGCCATGACTTGTTCATCTTGGTTCTTTTTTCAAAAGCGAGGGGACTCCAAACACAGTCTCCCTCGTTTCCACTAACTGGGCCACACACACCCCACTTGACTGGCATCAGTTGACCCCCATTTTCAAGCTTACAAAGATGCTTTGCATGAAGCACTCTCAAAAATACACGTGCCTTTCGCCTCCCCTGGATGACCCAGGGGAAGAAAAGTCCTCTGAGAGGCATGACTTGTTCATCTTGGTTCTTTTTTCAAAAGCGAGGGGACTTCAACCACAGTCTCCCTCGTTTCCACTAACTGGGCCACACACACCCCACTTGACTGGCATCAGTTGACCCCCATTTTCAAGCTTACAAAGATGCTTTGCATGAAGCACTCTCAAAAATACGCGTGACTTTCGCCTCCCCTGGATGACCCAGGGGAAGAAAAGTCCTCTGAGAGCCATGACTTGTTCATCTTGGTTCTTTTTTCAAAAGCGAGGGGACTCCAAACACAGTCTCCCTCGTTTCCACTAACTGGGCCACACACACCCCACTTGACTGGCATCAGTTGATCCCCATTTTCAAGCTTACAAAGATGCTTTGAATGAAGCACTATCAAAAATACGCGTGCCTTTCGCCTCCCCTGGATGACCCAGGGGAAGAAAAGTCCTTTGAGAGCCATGACTTGTTCATCTTGGTTTTTTTTTTCAAAAGCGAGGGGACTCCAACCACAGTCTCCCTCGTTTCCACTAACTGGGCCACACACACCCCACTTGACTGGCATCAGTTGATCCCCATTTTCAAGCTTACAAAGATGCTTTGCATGAAGCACTCTCAAAAATACGCGTGCCTTTCGCCTCCCCTGGATGACCCAGGGGAAGAAAAGTCCTCTGAGAGCCATGACTTGTTCATCTTGGTTTTTTTTTCAAAAGCGAGGGGACTCCAACCACAGTCTCCCTCGTTTCCACTAACTGGGCCACACACACCCCACTTGACTGGCATCAGTTGATCCCCATTTTCAAGCTTACAAAGATGCTTTGCATGAAGCACTCTCAAAAATACGCGTGCTTTTCGCCTCCCCTGGATGACCCAGGGGAAGAAAAGTCCTCTGAGAGCCATGACTTGTTCATCTTGGTTCTTTTTTCAAAAGCAAGGGGACTCCAACCACAGTCTCCCTCGTTTCCACTAACTGGGCCACACACACCCCACTTGACTGGCATCAGTTGACCCCCATTTTCAAGCTTACAAAGATGCTTTGCATGAAGCACTATCAAAAATACGCGTGCCTTTCGCCTCCCCTGGATGACCCAGGGGAAGAAAAGTCCTCTGAGAGCCATGACTTGTTCATCTTGGTTCTTTTTTCAAAAGCGTGGGGACTCCAACCACAGTCTCCAGCGTTTCCACTAACTGGGCCACACACACCCCACTTGACTGGCATCAGTTGACCCCCATTTTCAAGCTTACAAAGATGCTTTGCATGAAGCACTCTAAAAAATACGCGTGCCTTTTGCCTCCCCTGGATGACCCAGGGGAAGAAAAGTCCTCTGAGAGCCATGACTTGTTCATCTTGGGTTTTTTTTTCAAAAGCGAGGGGACTCCAACCACAGTCTCCCTCGTTTCCACTAACTGGGCCACACACACCCCACTTGACTGGCATCAGTTGATCCCCATTTTCAAGCTTACAAAGATGCTTTGCATGAAGCACTCTCAAAAATACGCGTGCCTTTCGCCTCCCCTGGATGACCCAGGGGAAGAAAAGTCCTCTGAGAGCCATGACTTGTTCATCTTGGTTCTTTTTTCAAAAGCGAGGGGACTCCAACCACAGTCTCCCTCGTTTCCACTAACTGGGCCACACACACCCCACTTGACTGGCATCAGTTGACCCCCATTTTCAAGCTTACAAAGATGCTTTGCATGAACCACTCTCAAAAATACGCTTGCCTTTCGCCTCCCCTGGATGACCCAGGGGAAGAAAAGTCCTCTGAGAGCCATGACTTGTTCATCTTGGTTCTTTTTTCAAAAGCGAGGGGACTCCAACCACAGTCTCCCTTGTTTCCACTAACTGGGCCACACACACCCCACTTGACTGGCATCAGTTGACCCCCATTTTCAAGCTTACAAAGATGCTTTGCATGAAGCACTCTCAAAAATACGCGTGCCTTTCGCCTCCCCTGGATGACCCAGGGGAAGAAAAGTCCTCTGAGAGCCATGACTTGTTCATCTTGGTTCTTTATTCAAAAGCAAGGGGACTCCAACCACAGTCTCCCTCGTTTCCACTAACTGGGCCACACACACCCCACTTGATTGGCATCAGTTGACCCCCATTTTCAAGCTTACAAAGATGCTTTGCATGAAGCACTCTCAAAAATACGCGTGCCTTTCGCCTCCCCTGAATGACCCAGGGGAAGAAAAGTCCTTTGAGAGCCATGACTTGTTCATCTTGGTTCTTTTTTCAAAAGCGAGGGGACTCCAACCACAGTCTCCCTCGTTTCCACTAACTGGGCCACACACACCCCACTTGACTGGCATCAGTTGACCCCCATTTTCAAGCTTACAAAGATGCTTTGCATGAAGCACTCTCAAAAATATGCGTGCCTTTCGCCTCCCCTGGTTGACCCAGGGGAAGAAAAGTCCTCTGAGAGCCATGACTTGTTCATCTTGGTTCTTTTTTCAAAAGCGAGGGGACTCCAACCACAGTCTCCCTTGTTTCCACTAACTGGGCCACACACCCCACTTGACTGGCATCAGTTGACCCCCATTTTCAAGCTTACAAAGATGCTTTGCATGAAGCACTCTAAAAAATACGCGTGCCTTTTGCCTCCCCTGGATGACCCAGGGGAAGAAAAGTCCTCTGAGAGCCATGACTTGTTCATCTTGGTTTTTTTTTTCAAAAGCGAGGGGACTCCAACCACAGTCTCCCTCGTTTCCACTAACTGGGCCACACACACCCCACTTGACTGGCATCAGTTGACCCCCATTTTCAAGCTTACAAAGATGCTTTGCATGAACCACTCTCAAAAATACGCTTGCCTTTCGCATCCCCTGGATGACCCAGGGGAAGAAAAGTCCTCTGAGAGCCATGACTTGTTCATCTTGGTTCTTTTTTTAAAAGCGAGGGGACTCCAACCACAGTCTCCCTTGTTTCCACTAACTGGGCCACACACACCCCACTTGACTGGCATCAGTTGACCCCCATTTTCAAGCTTACAAAGATGCTTTGCATGAAGCACTCTCAAAAATACGCGTGCCTTTCGCCTCCCCTGGATGACCCAGGGGAAGAAAAGTCCTCTGAGAGCCATGACTTGTTCATCTTGGTTCTTTATTCAAAAGCAAAGGGACTCCAACCACAGTCTCCCTCGTTTCCACTAACTGGGCCACGCACACCCCACTTGATTGGCATCAGTTGACCCCCATTTTCAAGCTTACAAAGATGCTTTGCATGAAGCACTCTCAAAAATACGCGTGCCTTTCGCCTCCCCTGGATGACCCAGGGGAAGAAATGTCCTTTGAGAGCCATGACTTGTTCATCTTGGTTCTTTTTTCAAAAGCGAGGGAACTCCAACCACAGTCTCCCTCGTTTCCACTAACTGGGCCACACACACCCCACTTGACTGGCATCAGTTGACCCCCATTTTCAAGCTTACAAAGATGCTTTGCATGAAGCACTCTTAAAAATATGCGTGCCTTTCGCCTCCCCTGGTTGACCCAGGGGAAGAAAAGTCCTCTGAGAGCCATGACTTGTTCATCTTGGTTCTTTTTTCAAAAGCGAGGGGACTCCAACCACAGTCTCCCTTGTTTCCACTAACTGGGCCACACACACCCCACTTGACTGGCATCAGTTGACCCCCATTTTCAAGCTTACAAAGATGCTTTGCATGAAGCACTCTCAAAAATACGCGTGCCTTTCGCCTCCCCTGGATGACCCAGGGGAAGAAAAGTCCTCTGAGAGCCATGACTTGTTCATCTTGGTTCTTTTTTCAAAAGCAAGGGGACTCCAACCACAGTCTCCCTCGTTAACACTAACTGGGCCACACACCCCACTTGACTGGCATCAGTTGACCCCCATTTTCAAGCTTGCAAAGATGCTTTGCATGAAGCACTATCAAAAATCGCGTGCCTTTCGCCTCCCCTGGATGACCCAGGGGAAGAAAAGTCTCTGAGAGACATGACTTGTTCATCTTGGTTCTTTTTTCAAAAGCGAGGGGACTTCAACCACAGTCTCCCTCGTTTCCACTAACTGGGCCACACACACCCCACTTGACTGGCATCAGTTGACCCCCATTTTCAAGCTTACAAAGATGCTTTGCATGAAGCACTCTCAAAAATACGCGTGCCTTTCGCCTCCCCTGGATGATCCAGGGGAAGAAAAGTCCTCTGAGAGCAATGACTTGTTCATCTTGGTTGTTTTTTCAAAAGCGAGGGGACTTCAACCACAGTCTCCCTCGTTTCCACTAACTGGGCCACACACACCCCACTTGACTGGCATCAGTTGACCCCCATTTTCAAGCTTACAAAGATGCTTTGCATGAAGCACTCTCAAAAATACGCGTGCCTTTCGCCTCCCCTGGATGACCCAGGGGAAGAAAAGTCCTCTGAGAGCCATGACTTGTTCATCTTGGTTCTTTTTTCAAAAGCGAGGGGACTCCAACCACAGTCTCCCTAGTTTCCACTAACTGGGCCACACACACCCCACTTGACTGGCATCAGTTGACCCCCATTTTTAATCTTACAAAGATGCTTGCATGAAGCACTCTCAAAAATACGCGTGCCTTTCGCCTCCCCTGGATGACCCAGGGGAAGAAAAGTCCTTTGAGAGCCATGACTTGTTCATCTTGGTTCTTTTTTCAAAAGCAAGGGGACTCCAACCACAGTCTGCCTCGTTTCCACGAACTGGGCCACACACCCTACTTGACTGGCATCAGTTGACCCCCATTTTCAAGCTTACAAAGATGCTTTGCATGAAGCACTATCAAAAATACGCGTGCCTTTCGCCTCCCCTGGATGACCCAGGGAAAGAAAAGTCCTCTGAGAGCCATGACTTGTTCATCTTGGTTCTTTTTTCAAAAGCGAGGGGACTCCAACCACAGTCTCCATCGTTTCCACTAACTGGGCCACACACACCCCACTTGACTGGCATCAGTTGACCCCCATTTTCAAGCTTACAAAGATGCTTTGCATGAAGCACTCTAAAAAATACGCGTGCCTTTTGCCTCCCCTGGATGACCCAGGGGAAGAAAAGTCCTCTGAGAGCCATGACTTGTTCATCTTGATTTTTCTTTTCAAAAGCGAGGGGACTCCAACCACAGTCTCCCTCATTTCCACTAACTGGGCCACACACACCCCACTTGACTGGCATCAGTTGATCCCCATTTTCAAGCTTACAAAGATGCTTTGCATGAAGCACTCTCAAAAATACGCGTGCCTTTCGCCTCCCCTGGATGACCCAGGGGAAGAAAAGTCCTCTGAGAGCCATGACTTGTTCATCTTGGTTCTTTTTTCAAAAGCGAGGGGACTCCAACCACAGTCTCCCTCGTTTCCACTAACTGGGCCACACACACCCCACTTGACTGGCATCAGTTGACCCTCATTTTCAAGCTTACAAAGATGCTTTGCATGAACCACTCTCAAAAATACGCTTGCCTTTCGCCTCCCCTGGATGACCCAGGGGAAGAAAAGTCCTCTGAGAGCCATGACTTGTTCATCTTGGTTCTTTTTTCAAAAGCGAGGGGACTCCAACCACAGTCTCCCTTGTTTCCACTAACTGGGCCACACACACCCCACTTGACTGGCATCAGTTGACCCCCATTTTCAAGCTTACAAAGATGCTTTGCATGAAGCACTCTCAAAAATACGCGTGCCTTTCGCCTCCCCTGGATGACCCAGGGGAAGAAAAGTCTTCTGAGAGCCATGACTTGTTCATCTTGGTTCTTTTTTCAAAAGCAAGGGGACTCCAACCACAGTCTCCCTCGTTAACACTAACTGGGCCACACACCCCACTTGACTGGCATCAGTTGACCCCCATTTTCAAGCTTGCAAAGATGCTTTGCATGAAGCACTCTCAAAAATACGCGTGCCTTTCGCCTCCCCTGGATGACCCAGGGGAAGAAAAGTCTCTGAGAGCCATGACTTGTTCATCTTGGTTCTTTTTTTAAAAGCGAGGGGACTTCAACCACAGTCTCCCTCGTTTCCACTAACTGGGCCACACACACCCCACTTGACTGGCATCAGTTGACCCCCATTTTCAAGCTTACAAAGATGCTTTGCATGAAGCACTCTCAAAAATACGCGTGCCTTTCGCCTCCCCTGGATGACCCAGGGGAAGAAAAGTCCTCTGAGAGCCATGACTTGTTCATCTTGGTTGTTTTTTCAAAAGCGAGGGGACTTCAACCACAGTCTCCCTCGTTTCCACTAACTGGGCCACACACACCCCACTTGACTGGCATCAGTTGACCCCCATTTTCAAGCTTACAAAGATGCTTTGCATGAAGCACTCTCAAAAATACGCGTGCCTTTCGCCTCCCCTGGATGACCCAGGGGAAGAAAAGTCCTCTGAGAGCCATGACTTGTTCATCTTGGTTCTTTTTTCAAAAGCAAGGGGACTCCAACCACAGTCTCCCTCGTTTCCACTAACTGGGCCACACACCCCACTTGATTGGCATCAGTTGACCCCCATTTTCAAGCTTACAAAGATGCTTTGCATGAAGCACTATCAAAAATACGCGTGCCTTTCGCCTCCCCTGGATGACCCAGGGAAAGAAAAGTCCTCTGAGAGCCATGACTTGTTCATCTTGGTTCTTTTTTCAAAAGCGAGGGGACTCCAACCACAGTCTCCATCGTTTCCACTAACTGGGCCACACACACCCCACTTGACTGGCATCAGTTGACCCCCATTTTCAAGCTTACAAAGATGCTTTGCATGAAGCACTCTAAAAAATAAGCGTGCCTTTTGCCTCCCCTGGATGACCCAGGGGAAGAAAAGTCCTCTGAGAGCCATGACTTGTTCATCTTGGTTTTTCTTTTCAAAAGCGAGGGGACTCCAACCACAGTCTCCCTCGTTTCCACTAACTGGGCCACACACACCCCACTTGACTGGCATCAGTTGATCCCCATTTTCAAGCTTACAAAGATGCTTTGCATGAAGCACTCTCAAAAATACGCGTGCCTTTCGCCTCCCCTGGATGACCCAGGGGAAGAAAAGTCCTCTGAGAGCCATGACTTGTTCATCTTGGTTCTTTTTTCAAAAGCGAGGGGACTCCAACCACAGTCTCCTTCGTTTCCACTAACTGGGCCACACACACCCCACTTGACTGGCATCAGTTGACCCCCTTTTTTAAGCTTACAAAGATGCTTTGCATGAACCACTCTCAAAAATACGCTTGCCTTTCGCCTCCCCTGGATGACCCAGGGGAAGAAAAGTCCTCTGAGAGCCATGACTTGTTCATCTTGGTTCTTTTTTCAAAAGCGAGGGGACTCCAACCACAGTCTCCCTTGTTTCCACTAACTGGGCCACACACACCCCATTTGACTGGCATCAGTTGACCCCCATTTTCAAGCTTACAAAGATGCTTTGCATGAAGCACTCTCAAAAATACGCGTGCCTTTCGCCTCCCCTGGATGACCCAGGGGAAGAAAAGTCCTCTGAGAGCCATGACTTGTTCATCTTGGTTCTTTATTCAAAAGCAAGGGGACTCCAACCACAGTCTCCCTCGTTTCCACTAACTGGGCCACACACACCCCACTTGATTGGCATCAGTTGACCCCCATTTTCAAGCTTACAAAGATGCTTTGCATGAAGCACTCTCAAAAATACGCGTGCCTTTCGCCTCCCCTGGATGACCCAGGGGAAGAAAAGTCCTCTGAGAGCCATGACTTGTTCATCTTGGTTCTTTTTTCAAAAGCAAGGGGACTCCAACCACAGTCTCCCTCGTTTCCACTAACTGGGCCACACACCCCACTTGACTGGCATCAGTTGACCCCCATTTTCAAGCTTATAAAGATGCTTTGCATGAAGCACTATCAAAAATACGCGTGCCTTTCGCCTCCCCTGGATGACCCAGGGGAAGAAAAGTCCTCTGAGAGCCATGACTTGTTCATCTTGGTTCTTTTTTCAAAAGCGAGGGGACTTCAACCACAGTCTCCCTCGTTTCCACTAACTGGGCCACACACACCCCACTTGACTGGCATCAGTTGACCCCCATTTTCAAGCTTACAAAGATGCTTTGCATGAAGCACTCTCAAAAATACGCGTGCCTTTCGCCTCCCCTGGATGACCCAGGAGAAGAAAAGTCCTCTGAGAGCCATGACTTGTTCATCTTGGTTGTTTTTTCAAAAGCGAGGGGACTTCAACCACAGTCTCCCTCGTTTCCACTAACTGGGCCACACACACCCCACTTGACTGGCATCAGTTGACCCCCATTTTCAAGCTTACAAAGATGCTTTGCATGAAGCCCTCTCAAAAATACGCGTGCCTTTCGCCTCCCCTGGATGATCCAGGGGAAGAAAAGTCCTCTGAGAGCAATGACTTGTTCATCTTGGTTGTTTTTTCAAAAGCGAGGGGACTTCAACCACAGTCTCCCTCGTTTCCACTAACTGGGCCACACACACCCCACTTGACTGGCATCAGTTGACCCCCATTTTCAAGCTTACAAAGATGCTTTGCATGAAGCACTCTCAAAAATACGCGTGCCTTTCGCCTCCCCTGGATGACCCAGGGGAAGAAAAGTCCTCTGAGAGCCATGACTTGTTCATCTTGGTTCTTTTTTCAAAAGCGAGGGGACTCCAACCACAGTCTCCCTAGTTTCCACTAACTGGGCCACACACACCCCACTTGACTGGCATCAGTTGACCCCCATTTTTAATCTTACAAAGATGCTTGCATGAAGCACTCTCAAAAATACGCGTGCCTTTCGCCTCCCCTGGATGACCCAGGGGAAGAAAAGTCCTCTGAGAGCCATGACTTGTTCATCTTGGTTCTTTTTTCAAAAGCAAGGGGACTCTAACCACAGTCTGCCTCGTTTCCACGAACTGGGCCACACACCCTACTTGACTGGCATCAGTTGACCCCCATTTTCAAGCTTACAAAGATGCTTTGCATGAAGCATTATCAAAAATACGCGTGCCTTTCGCCTCCCCTGGATGACCCAGGGAAAGAAAAGTCCTCTGAGAGCCATGACTTGTTCATCTTGGTTCTTTTTTCAAAAGCGAGGGGACTCCAACCACAGTCTCCATCGTTTCCACTAACTGGGCCACACACACCCCACTTGACTGGCATCAGTTGACCCCCATTTTCAAGCTTACAAAGATGCTTTGCATGAAGCACTCTAAAAAATACGCGTGCCTTTTGCCTCCCCTGGATGACCCAGGGGAAGAAAAGTCCTCTGAGAGCCATGACTTGTTCATCTTGGTTTTTCTTTTCAAAAGCGAGGGGACTCCAACCACAGTCTCCCTCATTTCCACTAACTGGGCCACACACACCCCACTTGACTGGCATCAGTTGATCCCCATTTTCAAGCTTACAAAGATGCTTTGCATGAAGCACTCTCAAAAATACGCGTGCCTTTCGCCTCCCCTGGATGACCCAGGGGAAGAAAAGTCCTCTGAGAGCCATGACTTGTTCATCTTGGTTCTTTTTTCAAAAGCGAGGGGACTCCAACCACAGTCTCCCTCGTTTCCACTAACTGGGCCACACACACCCCACTTGACTGGCATCAGTTGACCCTCATTTTCAAGCTTACAAAGATGCTTTGCATGAACCACTCTCAAAAATACGCTTGCCTTTCGCCTCCCCTGGATGACCCAGGGGAAGAAAAGTCCTCTGAGAGCCATGACTTGTTCATCTTGGTTCTTTTTTCAAAAGCGAGGGGACTCCAACCACAGTCTCCCTTGTTTCCACTAACTGGGCCACACACACCCCACTTGACTGGCATCAGTTGACCCCCATTTTCAAGCTTACAAAGATGCTTTGCATGAAGCACTCTCAAAAATACGCGTGCCTTTCGCCTCCCCTGGATGACCCAGGGGAAGAAAAGTCTTCTGAGAGCCATGACTTGTTCATCTTGGTTCTTTTTTCAAAAGCAAGGGGACTCCAACCACAGTCTCCCTCGTTAACACTAACTGGGCCACACACCCCACTTGACTGGCATCAGTTGACCCCCATTTTCAAGCTTGCAAAGATGCTTTGCATGAAGCACTCTCAAAAATACGCGTGCCTTTCGCCTCCCCTGGATGACCCAGGGGAAGAAAAGTCTCTGAGAGCCATGACTTGTTCATCTTGGTTCTTTTTTTAAAAGCGAGGGGACTTCAACCACAGTCTCCCTCGTTTCCACTAACTGGGCCACACACACCCCACTTGACTGGCATCAGTTGACCCCCATTTTCAAGCTTACAAAGATGCTTTGCATGAAGCACTCTCAAAAATACGCGTGCCTTTCGCCTCCCCTGGATGACCCAGGGGAAGAAAAGTCCTCTGAGAGCCATGACTTGTTCATCTTGGTTGTTTTTTCAAAAGCGAGGGGACTTCAACCACAGTCTCCCTCGTTTCCACTAACTGGGCCACACACACCCCACTTGACTGGCATCAGTTGACCCCCATTTTCAAGCTTACAAAGATGCTTTGCATGAAGCACTCTCAAAAATACGCGTGCCTTTCGCCTCCCCTGGATGACCCAGGGGAAGAAAAGTCCTCTGAGAGCCATGACTTGTTCATCTTGGTTCTTTTTTCAAAAGCAAGGGGACTCCAACCACAGTCTCCCTCGTTTCCACTAACTGGGCCACACACCCCACTTGATTGGCATCAGTTGACCCCCATTTTCAAGCTTACAAAGATGCTTTGCATGAAGCACTATCAAAAATACGCGTGCCTTTCGCCTCCCCTGGATGACCCAGGGAAAGAAAAGTCCTCTGAGAGCCATGACTTGTTCATCTTGGTTCTTTTTTCAAAAGCGAGGGGACTCCAACCACAGTCTCCATCGTTTCCACTAACTGGGCCACACACACCCCACTTGACTGGCATCAGTTGACCCCCATTTTCAAGCTTACAAAGATGCTTTGCATGAAGCACTCTAAAAAATAAGCGTGCCTTTTGCCTCCCCTGGATGACCCAGGGGAAGAAAAGTCCTCTGAGAGCCATGACTTGTTCATCTTGGTTTTTCTTTTCAAAAGCGAGGGGACTCCAACCACAGTCTCCCTCGTTTCCACTAACTGGGCCACACACACCCCACTTGACTGGCATCAGTTGATCCCCATTTTCAAGCTTACAAAGATGCTTTGCATGAAGCACTCTCAAAAATACGCGTGCCTTTCGCCTCCCCTGGATGACCCAGGGGAAGAAAAGTCCTCTGAGAGCCATGACTTGTTCATCTTGGTTCTTTTTTCAAAAGCGAGGGGACTCCAACCACAGTCTCCCTCGTTTCCACTAACTGGGCCACACACACCCCACTTGACTGGCATCAGTTGACCCCCATTTTCAAGCTTACAAAGATGCTTTGCATGAACCACTCTCAAAAATACGCTTGCCTTTCGCCTCCCCTGGATGACCCAGGGGAAGAAAAGTCCTCTGAGAGCCATGACTTGTTCATCTTGGTTCTTTTTTCAAAAGCGAGGGGACTCCAACCACAGTCTCCCTTGTTTCCACTAACTGGGCCACACACACCCCATTTGACTGGCATCAGTTGACCCCCATTTTCAAGCTTACAAAGATGCTTTGCATGAAGCACTCTCAAAAATACGCGTGCCTTTCGCCTCCCCTGGATGACCCAGGGGAAGAAAAGTCCTCTGAGAGCCATGACTTGTTCATCTTGGTTCTTTATTCAAAAGCAAGGGGACTCCAACCACAGTCTCCCTCGTTTCCACTAACTGGGCCACACACACCCCACTTGATTGGCATCAGTTGACCCCCATTTTCAAGCTTACAAAGATGCTTTGCATGAAGCACTCTCAAAAATACGCGTGCCTTTCGCCTCCCCTGGATGACCCAGGGGAAGAAAAGTCCTCTGAGAGCCATGACTTGTTCATCTTGGTTCTTTTTTCAAAAGCAAGGGGACTCCAACCACAGTCTCCCTCGTTTCCACTAACTGGGCCACACACCCCACTTGACTGGCATCAGTTGACCCCCATTTTCAAGCTTATAAAGATGCTTTGCATGAAGCACTATCAAAAATACGCGTGCCTTTCGCCTCCCCTGGATGACCCAGGGGAAGAAAAGTCCTCTGAGAGCCATGACTTGTTCATCTTGGTTCTTTTTTCAAAAGCGAGGGGACTTCAACCACAGTCTCCCTCGTTTCCACTAACTGGGCCACACACACCCCACTTGACTGGCATCAGTTGACCCCCATTTTCAAGCTTACAAAGATGCTTTGCATGAAGCACTCTCAAAAATACGCGTGCCTTTCGCCTCCCCTGGATGACCCAGGAGAAGAAAAGTCCTCTGAGAGCCATGACTTGTTCATCTTGGTTGTTTTTTCAAAAGCGAGGGGACTTCAACCACAGTCTCCCTCGTTTCCACTAACTGGGCCACACACACCCCACTTGACTGGCATCAGTTGACCCCCATTTTCAAGCTTACAAAGATGCTTTGCATGAAGCACTCTCAAAAATACGCGTGCCTATCGCCTCCCCTGGATGACCCAGGGGAAGAAAAGTCCTCTGAGAGCCATGACTTGTTCATCTTGGTTCTTTTTTCAAAAGCGAGGGGACTCCAACCACAGTCTCCCTAGTTTCCACTAACTGGGCCACACACACCCCACTTGACTGGCATCAGTTGACCCCCATTTTCAAGCTTACAAAGATGCTTGCATGAAGCACTCTCAAAAATACGCGTGCCTTTCGCCTCCCCTGGATGACCCAGGGGAAGAAAAGTCCTCTGAGAGCCATGACTTGTTCATCTTGGTTCCTTTTTCAAAAGCAAGGGGACTCCAACCACAGTCTCCCTCGTTTCCACTAACTGGGCCACACACACCCCACTTGATTGGCATCAGTTGACCCCCATTTTCAAGCTTACAAAGATGCTTTGCATGAAGCACTCTCAAAAATATGCGTGCCTTTCGCCTCCCCTGGATGACCCATAGGAAGAAAAGTCCTCTGAGAGCCATGACTTGTTCATCTTGGTTCTTTTTTCAAAAGCGAGGGGACTCCAACCACAGTCTCCCTTGTTTCCACTAACTGGGCCACACACACCCCACTTGACTGGCATCAGTTGACCCCCATTTTCAAGCTTACAAAGATGCTTTGCATGAAGCACTCTAAAAAATACGCGTGCCTTTTTTCCTCCCCTGGATGACCCAGGGGAAGAAAAGTCCTCTGAGAGCCATGACTTGTTCATCTTGTTTTTTTTTTTCAAAAGCGAGGGGACTCAAACCACAGTCTCCCTCGTTTCCACTAACTGGGCCACACACTCCACTTGACTGGCATCAGTTGACCCCCATTTTCAAGCTTACAAAGATGCTTTGCATGAAGCACTCTCAAAAATACGCGTTCCTTTCGCCTCCCCTGGATGACCCAGGGGAAGAAAAGTCCTCTGAGAGCCATGACTTGTTCATCTTGGTTCTTTTTTCAAAAGCGAGGGGACTCTAACCACAGTCTCCCTCGTTTCCACTAACTGGGCCACACACACCCCACTTGACTGGCATCAGTTGACCCCCATTTTCAAGCTTACAAAGATGCTTTGCATGAAGCACTCTCAAAAATACGCGTGCCTTTCGCCTCGCCGGATGACCCAGGGGAAGAAAAGTCCTCTGAGAGCCATGACTTGTTCATCTTGGTTCTTTTTTCAAAAGCGAGGGGACTCCAACCACAGTCTCCCTCGTTTTCACTAACTGGGCCACACACACCCCACTTGACTGGCATCAGTCGACCCCCATTTTCAAGCTTACAAAGATGCTTTGCATGAAGCACTCTTAAAAATACGCGTGCCTTTCGCCTCCCCTGGATGACCCAGGGGAAGAAAAGTCCTCTGAGAGCCATGACTTGTTCATCTTGGTTCTTTTTTCAAAAGCGAGGGGACTCCAACCACAGTCTCTCTCGTTTCCACTAACTGGGCCACACACACCCCACTTGACTGGCATCAGTTGACCCCCATTTTCAAGCTTACAAAGATGCTTTGCATGAAGTACTCTCAAAAATACGCGTGCCTTTCGCCTCCCTTGGATGACCAAGGGGAAGAAATGTCCTCTGAGAGCCATGACTTGTTCATCTTGGTTCTTTTTTCAAAAGCGAGGGGACTCCAACCACAGTCTCCCTCGTTTCCACTAACTGGGCCACACACACCCCACTTGACTGGCATCAGTTGTCCCCCATTTTCAAGGTTACAAAGATGCTTTGCATGAAGCACTCTCAAAAATACGCATGCCTTTCGCCTCCCCTGGATGACCCAGGGGAAGAAAAGTCCTCTGAGAGCCATAACTTGTTCATCTTGGTTCTTTTTTCAAAAGCGAGGGGACTCCAACCACAGTCTCCCTTGTTTCCACTAACTGGGCCACACACACCCCACTTGACTGGCATCAGTTGACCCCCATTTTCAAGCTTACAAAGATGCTTTGCATGAAGCACTCTCAAAAATACGCGTGCCTTTCGCCTCCCCTGGATGATCCAGGGGAAGAAAAGTCCTCTGAGAGCCATGACTTGTTCATCTTGGTTCTTTTTTCAAAAGCAAGGGGACTCCAACCACAGTCTCCCTCGTTTCCACTAACTGGGCCACACACACCCCACTTGATTGGCATCAGTTGACCCCCATTTTCAAGCTTACAAAGATGCTTTGCATGAAGCACTCTCAAAATACGCGTGCCTTTCGCCTCCCCTGGATGACCCAGGGGAAGAAAAGTCCTCTGAGAGCCATGACTTGTTCATCTTGGTTCTTTTTTCAAAAGCGAGGGGATTCCAACCACAGTCTCCCTTGTTTCCACTAACTGGGCCACACACACCCCACTTGACTGGCATCAGTTGACCCCCATTTTCAAGCTTACAAAGATGCTTTGCATGAAGCACTCCCAAAAATATGCGTGCCTTTCGCCTCCCCTGGATGACCCAGGGGAAGAAAAGTCCTCTGAGAGCCATGACTTGTTCATCTTGGTTCTTTTTTCAAAAGCGAGGGGACTCCAACCACAGTCTCCCTTGTTTCCACTAACTGGGCCACACACACCCCACTTGACTGGCATCAATTGACCCCCATTTTCAAGCTTACAAAGATGCTTTGCATGAAGCCTCTCAAAAATACGCGTGCCTTTCGCCTCCCCTGGATGACCCAGGGGAAGAAAAGTCCTCTGAGAGCCATGACTTGTTCATCTTGGTTCTTTTTTCAAAAGCAAGGGGACTCCAACCACAGTCTCCCTCGTTTCCACTAACTGGGCCACACACCCCACTTGACTGGCATCAGTTGACCCCCATTTTCAAGCTTACAAAGAAGCTTTGCAAGAAGCACTCTCAAAAATACGCATGCCTTTCGCCTCCCCTGGATGACCCAGGGGAAGAAAAGTCCTCTGAGAGCCATGACTTGTTCATCTTGGTTGTTTTTTCAAAAGCGAGGGGACTTCAACCACAGTCTCCCTCGTTTCCACTAACTGGGCCACACACATCCCACTTGACTGGCATCAGTTGACCCCCATTTTCAAGCTTACAAAGATGCTTTGCAAGAAGCACTCTCAAAAATACGTGTGCCTTTCGCCTCCCCTGGATGACTCAGGGGAAGAAAAGTCCTCTGAGAGCCATGACTTGTTCATCTTGGTTCTTTTTTCAAAAGCGAGGGGACTTCAACCACAGTCTCCCTCGTTTCCACTAACTGGGCCACACACACCCCACTTGACTGGCATCAGTTGACCCCCATTTTTAAGCTTACAAAGATGCTTTGCATGAAGCACTCTCAAAAATACGCATGCCTTTCGCCTCCCCTGGATGACCCAGGGGAAGAAAAGTCCTCTGAGAGCCATGACTTGTTCATCTTGGTTGTTTTTTCAAAAGCGAGGGGACTTCAATCACAGTCTCCCTCGTTTCCACTAACTGGGCCACACACACCCCACTTGACTGGCATCAGTTGACCCCCATTTTCAAGCTTACAAAGATGCTTTGCAAGAAGCACTCTCAAAAATACGTGTGCCTTTCGCCTCCCCTGGATGACCCAGGGGAAGAAAAGTCCTCTGAGAGCCATGACTTGTTCATCTTGGTTCTTTTTTCAAAAGCAAGGGGACTCCAACCACAGTCTCGTTAGTTTCCACTAACTGGGCCACACACACCCCACTTGACTGGCATCAGTTGACCCCCATTTTCAAGCTTACAAAGATGCTTGCATGAAGCACTCTCAAAAATACGCGTGCCTTTCGCCTTCCCTGGATGACCCAGGGGAAGAAAAGTCCTCTGAGAGCCATGACTTGTTCATCTTGGTTCTTTTTTCAAAAGCAAGGGGACTCCAACCACAGTCTCCCTCGTTTCCACTAACTGGGCCACACACACCCCACTTGATTGGCATCAGTTGACCCCCATTTTCAAGCTTACAAAGATGCTTTGCATGAAGCACTCTCAAAAATACGCGTGCCTTTCGCTTCCCCTGGATGACCCAGGGGAAGAAAAGTCCTCTGAGAGCCATGACTTGTTCATCTTGGTTCTTTTTTCAAAAGCGAGGGGACTCCAACCACAGTCTCCCTCGTTTCCACTAACTGGGCCACACATCCCACTTGACTGGCATTAGTTGACCCCCATTTTCAAGCTTACAAAGATGCTTTGCATGAAGCACTCTCAAAAATACGCGTGCCTTTCGCCTCCCCTGGATGACCCAGGGGAAGAAAAGTCCTCTGAGAGCCATGACTTGTTCATCTTGGTTCTTTTTTCAAAAGCGAGGGGACTCCAACCACAGTCTCCCTCGTTTCCACTAACTGGGTCACACACACCCCACTTGACTGGCATAAGTTGACCCCCATTTTCAAGCTTACAAAGATGCTTTGCATGAAGCACTCTCAAAAATACACGTGCCTTTCGCCTCCCCTGGATGACCCAGGAGAAGAAAAGTCCTCTGAGAGCCATGACTTTTTCATCTTGGTTCTTTTTTCAAAAGCGAGGGGACTCCAACCACAGTCTCCATCGTTTCCACTAACTGGGCCACACACACCCCACTTGACTGGCATCAGTTGACCCCCATTTTCAAGCTTACAAAGATGCTTTGCATGAAGCACTCTCAAAAATACGCGTGCCTTTCGCCTCCCCGGATGACCCAGGGGAAGAAAAGTCCTCTGAGAGCCATGACTTGTTCATCTTGGTTCTTTTTTCAAAAGCGAGGGGACTCCAACCACAGTCTCCCTCGTTTTCACTAACTGGGCCACACACACCCCACTTTACTGGCATCAGTCGACCCCCATTTTCAAGCTTACAAAGATGCTTTGCATGAAGCACTCTCAAAAATACGCGTGCTTTTCGCCTCCCCTGGATGACCCAGGGGAAGAAAAGTCCTCTGAGAGCCATGACTTGTTCATCTTGGTTCTTTTTTTCAAAAGCGAGGGGACTCCAACCACAGTCTCCCTCGTTTCCACTAACTGGGCCACACACACCCCACTTGACTGGCATCAGTTGACCCCCATTTTCAAGCTTACAAAGATGCTTTGCATGAAGTACTCTAAAAAATACGCGTGCCTTTCGCCTCCCCTGGATGACCAAGGGGAAGAAAAGTCCTCTGAGAGCCATGACTTGTTCATCTTGGTTCTTTTTTCAAAAGCGAGGGGACTCCAACCACAGTCTCCATTGTTTCCACTAACTGGGCCACACACACCCCACTTGACTGGCATCAGTTGACCCCCATTTTCAAGCTTACAAAGATGCTTTGCATGAAGCACTCTCAAAAATACGCGTGCCTTTCGCCTCCCCTGGATGACCCAGGGGAAGAAAAGTCCTCTGAGAGCCATGACTTGTTCATCTTGGTTCTTTTTTCAAAAGCAAGGGGACTCCAACCACAGTCTCCCTCGTTTCCACTAACTGGGCCACACACACCCCACTTGATTGGCATCAGTTGACCCCCATTTTCAAGCTTACAAAGAGGCTTTGCATGAAGCGCTCTCAAAAATACGCGTGCCTTTCGCCTCCCCTGGATGACCCAGGGGAAGAAAAATCCTCTGAGAGCCATGACTTGTTCATCTTGGTTCTTTTTTCAAAAGCGAGGGGACTCCAACCACAGTCTCCCTCGTTTCCACTAACTGGGCCACACACCCCACTTGACTGGCATCAGTTGTCCCCCATTTTCAAGCTTACAAAGATGCTTTGAATGAAGCACTCTCAAAAATACGCGTGCCTTTCGCCTCCCCTGAATGACCCAGGGGAAGAAATGTCCTTTGAGAGCCATGACTTGTTCATCTTGGTTCTTTTTTCAAAAGCGAGGGGACTCCAACCACAGTCTCCCTCGTTTCCACTAACTGGGTCACACACACCCCACTTGACTGGCATCAGTTGACCCCCATTTTCAAGCTTACAAAGATGCTTTTGCATGAAGCACTCTCAAAAATATGCGTGCCTTTCGCCTCCCCTGGATGACCCAGGGGAAGAAAAGTCCTCTGAGAGCCATGACTTGTTCATCTTGGTTCTTTTTTCAAAAGCGAGGGGACTCCAACCACAGTCTCCCTTGTTTCCACTAACTGGGCCACACACACCCCACTTGACTGGCATCAGTTGACCCCCATTTTCAAGCTTACAAAGATGCTTTGCATGAAGCAATCTCAAAAATTTGCGTGCCTTTCGCCTCCCCTGGAAGACCCAGGGGAAGAAAAGTCCTCTGAGAGCCATGACTTGTTCATCTTGGTTCTTTTTTCAAAAGCAAGGGGACTCCAACCACAGTCTCCCTCGTTTCCACTAACTGGGCCACACACCCCACTTGACTGGCATCAGTTGACCCCCATTTTCAAGCTTACAAAGAAGCTTTGCATTAAGCACTATCAAAAATACGCGTGCCTTTCGCCTCCCCTGGATGACCCAAGGGAAGGAAAGTCCTCTGAGAGCCATGACTTTTTCATCTTGGTTCTTTTTTCAAAAGCGAGGGGACTTCAACCACAGTCTCCCTCGTTTCCACTAACTGGGCCTCACACACCCCACTTGACTGGCATCAGTTGACCCCAATTTTTAAGCTTACAAAGATGCTTTGCATGAAGCACTCTCAAAAATACGCGTGCCTTTCACCTCCCCTGGATGACCCAGGGGAAGAAAAGTCCTCTGACAGCCATGACTTGTTCATCTTGGTTCTTTTTTCAAAAGCGAGGGGACTTCAACCACAGTCTCCCTCGTTTCCACTAACTGGGCCACACACACCCCACTTGACTGGCATCAGTTGACCCCCATTTTCAAGCTTACAAAGATGCTTTGCAAGAAGCACTCTCAAAAATACGTGTGCCTTTCGCCTCCCCTGGATGACCCAGGGGAAGAAAAGTCCTCTGAGAGCCATGACTTGTTCATCTTGGTTCTTTTTTCAAAAGCGAGGGGACTCCAACCACAGTCTCCCTAGTTTCCACTAACTGGGCCACACACACTCCACTTGACTGGCATCAGTTGACCCCCATTTTCAAGCTTACAAAGATGCTTTGCATGAAGCACTATCAAAAATACGCGTGCCTTTCGCCTCCCCTGGATGACCCAGGGGAAGGAAAGTCCTCTGAGAGCCATGACTTTTTCATCTTGGTTCTTTTTTCAAAAGCGAGGGGACTTCAACCACAGTCTCCCTCGTTTCCACTAACTGGGCCACACACACCCCACTTGACTGGCATCAGTTGACCCCCATTTTTAAGCTTATAAAGATGCTTTGCATGAAGCACTCTCAAAAATACGCGTGCCTTTCGCCTCCCCTGGATGACCCAGGGAAAGAAAAATCCTCTGAGAGCCATGACTTGTTCATCTTGGTTGTTTTTTCAAAAGCGAGGGGACTTCAACCACAGTCTCCCTCGTTTCCACTAACTGGGCCACACACACCCCTCTTGATTGGCATCAGTTGACCCCCATTTTCAAGCTTACAAAGATGCTTTGCATGAAGCACTCTCAAAAATATGCGTGCCTTTCGCCTCCCCTGGATGACCCATAGGAAGAAAAGTCCTCTGAGAGCCATGACTTGTTCATCTTGGTTCTTTTTTCAAAAGCGAGGGGACTCCAACCACAGTCTCCCTTGTTTCCACTAACTGGGCCACACACACCCCACTTGACTGGCATCAGTTGACCCCCATTTTCAAGCTTACAAAGATGCTTTGCATGAAGCACTCTCAAAAATACGCGTGCCTTTCGCCTCCCCTGGATGACCCAGGGGAAGAAAAGTCCTCTGAGAGCCATGACTTGTTCATCTTGGTTCTTTTTTCAAAAGCAAGGGGACTCCAACCACAGTCTCCCCCGTTTCCACTAACTGGGCCACACACCCCACTTGACTGGCATCAGTTGACCCCCATTTTCAAGCTTACAAAGATGCTTTGCATGAAGCACTATCAAAAATACGCGTGCCTTTCGCCTCCCCTGGATGACCCAGGAGAAGAAAAGTCCTCTGAGAGCCATGACTTGTTCATCTTGGTTCTTTTTTCAAAAGCGAGGGGACTCCAACCACAGTCTCCATCGTTTCCACTAACTGGGCCACACACACCCCACTTGACTGGCATCAGTTGACCCCAATTTTCAAGCTTACAAAGATGCTTTGCATGAAGCACTCTAAAAAATATGCATGCCTTTTTTCCTCCCCTGGATGACCCAGGGGAAGAAAAGTCCTCTGAGAGCCATGACTTGTTTATCTTGTTTTTTTTTTTCAAAAGCGAGGGGACTCCAACCACAGTCTCCCCCGTTTCCACTAACTGGGCCACACACTCCACTTGACTGGCATCAGTTGACCCCCATTTTCAAGCTTACAAAGATGCTTTGCATGAAGCACTCTCAAAAATACGCGTGCCTTTCGCCTCCCCTGGATGACCCAGGGGAAGAAAAGTCCTCTGAGAGCCATGACTTGTTCATCTTGGTTCTTTTTTCAAAAGCGAGGGGACTCTAACCACAGTCTCCCTCATTTTCACTAACTGGGCCACACACACCCCACTTGACTGGCATCAGTTGACCCCCATTTTCAAGCTTACAAAGATGCTTTGCATGAAGCACTCTCAAAAATACGCGTGCCTTTCGCCTCCCCTGGATGACCCAGGGGAAGAAAAGTCCTCTGAGAGCCATGACTTGTTCATCTTGGTTCTTTTTTCAAAAGCAAGGGGACTCCAACCACAGTCTCCCTCGTTTCCACTAACTGGGCCACACACCCCACTTGACTGGCATCAGTTGACCCCCATTTTCAAGCTTACAAAGATGCTTTGCATGAAGCTCTATCAAAAATACGCGTGCCTTTCGCCTCCCCTGGATGACCCAGGGGAAGGAAAGTCCTCTGAGAGCCATGACTTTTTCATCTTGGTTCTTTTTTCAAAAGCGAGGGGACTCCAACCTCAGTCTCCTTAGTTTCCACTAACTGGGCCACACACACCCCACTTGACTGGCATCAGTTGACCCCCATTTTCAAGCTTACAAAGATTCTTGCATGAAGCACTCTCAAAAATACGCGTGCCTTTCGCCTCCCCTGGATGACCCAGGGGAAGAAAAGTCCTCTGAGAGCCATGACTTGTTCATCTTGGTTCTTTTTTCAAAAGCAAGGGGACTCCAACCACAGTCTCCCTCGTTTCCACTAACTGGGCCACACACACCCCACTTGATTGGCATCAGTTGACCCCCATTTTCAAGCTTACAAAGATGCTTTGCATGAAGCACTCTCAAAAATATGCGTGGCTTTCACCTCCCCTGGATGACCCATAGGAAGAAAAGTCCTCTGAGAGCCATGACTTGTTCATCTTGGTTCTTTTTTCAAAAGCGAGGGGACTCCAACCACAGTCTCCCTTGTTTCCACTAACTGGGCCACACACACCCCACTTGACTGGCATCAGTTGACCCCCATTTTCAAGCTTACAAAGATGCTTTGCATGAAGCACTCTCAAAAATACGCGTGCCTTTCGCCTCCCCTGGATGACCCAGGGGAAGAAAAGTCCTCTGAGAGCCATGACTTGTTCATCTTGGTTCTTTTTTCAAAAGCAAGGGGACACCAACCACAGTCTCCCTCATTTCCACTAACTGGGCCACACACCCCACTTGACTGGAATCAGTTGACCCCCATTTTCAAGCTTACAAAGATGCTTTGCATGAAGCACTATCAAAAATACGCGTGCCTTTCGCCTCCCCTGGATGACCCAGGAGAAGAAAAGTCCTCTGAGAGCCATGACTTGTTCATCTTGGTTCTTTTTTCAAAAGCGAGGGGACTCCAACCACAGTCTCCATCGTTTCCACTAACTGGGCCACACACACCCCACTTGACTGGCATCAGTTGACCCCCATTTTCAAGCTTACAAAGATGCTTTGCATGAAGCACTCTAAAAAATATGCGTGCCTTTTTTCCTCCCCTGGATGACCCAGGGGAAGAAAAGTCCTCTGAGAGCCATGACTTGTTCATCTTGTTTTTTTTTTTCAAAAGCGAGGGGACTCCAACCACAGTCTCCCTCGTTTCCACTAACTGGGCCATACACTCCACTTGACTGGCATCAGTTGACCCCCATTTTCAAGCTTACAAAGATGCTTTGCATAAAGCACTCTCAAAAATACGCGTGCCTTTCGCCTCCCCTGGATGACCCAGGGGAAGAAAAGTCCTCTGAGAGCCATGACTTGTTCATCTTGGTTCTTTTTTCAAAAGCGAGGGGACTCTAACCACAGTCTCCCTCGTTTTCACTAACTGGGCCACACACACCCCACTTGACTGCCATCAGTCGACCCCCATTTTCAAGCTTACAATGATGCTTTGCATGAAGCACTCTCAAAAATACGCGTGCCTTTCGCCTCCCCTGGATGACCCAGGGGAAGAAAAGTCCTCTGAGAGCCATGACTTGTTCATCTTGGTTCTTTTTTCAAAAGCGAGGGGACTCCAACCACAGTCTCCCTCGTTTCCACTAACTGGGCCACACACACCTCACTTGACTGGCATCAGTTGACCCCCATTTTCAAGCTTACAAAGATGCTTTGCATGAAGCACTCTCAAAAATACGCGTGCCTTTCGCCTCCCCTGGATGACCCAGGGGAAGAAAAGTCCTCTGAGAGCCATGACTTGTTCATCTTGGTTCTCTTTTCAAAAGCGAGGGGACTCCAACCACAGTCTCCCTCGTTTCCACTAACTGGGCCACACACACCCCACTTGACTGGCATCAGTTGACCCCCATTTTCAAGCTTACAAAGATGCTTTGCATGAAGCACTCTCAAAAATACGCGTGCCTTTCGCCTCCCCTGGATGACCCAGGGGAAGAAAAGTCCTCTGAGAGCCATGTCCACATTGTCAGTGGACAGACACGTGTGCTTATCTGCCAGCAGACCCCCAGCAGCACTGAAGACAGGTTCCGAGAGAACGCTGGCTGCAGGACACGACAAGATCCCCAAGGCGTACGTGGCAAGTTCATGCAATTTATCCAGATTGGAAGCCTAAAATGAGCAGGGCTTAAGTTGCACAGTAATGGCATCGACGTTTCCTTGCATATACTCATATATCTGTGTGTCCTCCTCTTTTTCCTTGTCCTGCTCTTTTTTTTTTCGCATGAGTATATGTCCTTGTCACTTTCCCATGTGTTTGTGTTGTGTTGTGAGTTGTTTGTCACCTTTTGGACACCTTTGAGGGTGTTTTCTAGATGTTTTTATGTGTTTGTGAATGCCTGCCATTGTTTCCTATGCGGTTCGAGTTCGGTTCGTCGAACGTTCGACGAACCGAACTCGAACGGGACCTCCGTTCGGCGAACCGACCTCGAGCCAACCGGGACCGGTTCGCTCATCTCTAGTCTTTACCCTCTCCATTGGAGCCGAGTTTGCTAATTTATCAGAAAAATGTACTTTAAATCTCAAAGAACGATAAAACCTTGATAAATCCTGATTAAGTCTAAAAGGATTGAAGGATGAGGTAGGACAATAAAAAAATACCTTTTTGAAGTACTTGTAGTTTTAATGGAGATAAATTAAATGATGATATGTTGTAGACAATATTCTGCATGGCTCCCTGGTTACCCCTTTTTTATGTCTTCATGTTTAAGTCTCTTGATATTGTAAGATATCCCTATTCTTGTCTCTTGGGTTTGTCAGCTTTAATTGTGATCCCCCTTTCTTTATCAGTGCGTCTCTAACATACTTATTCACACTAACAGCGCTTTATTGTCTGGCAATTGGTTTTGTATACTTCTTCTTGCCTTTCCTTTTCTGCCCTTTGGTTACATATATTAGCTGCTTCTTTCTGGCAGTTCAAAATCCTCCTTGATCTGTCAGGTTTTACTGTATTATACATATTGATGAAATAGTGCATGCGTCGCTGTATCTATTCTCTTGGTTCTGTGGCTTTACTGCTAAGTACCGATTGCTATGTTTTTCACATGCATCATCTTTTTACTAACTGTCTCGAGAGTTGGGCTGATGCTCGGCTTTTTCCGGCGGTCACAGACCACTATACACGCATGCACACTACATCGCTGACCTGGAGGACATCACTCAAACACCATTCTTAAAGTGTTGTCTCTCTCACCCGGAAGCACTAATACCACAGTGCAACGAGTTCTGCAGCACATATGCCATATCGCAGGTATGTTCATTAGTGATGAGCGAGTACTAAAAAGCTCGGGTGCTCGAGGCTCGGGCCGAGCATCCCAAGATACTCGTGTACTCGGCCCGAGAACCGAGCCCAATGTTATCCTATGGGAGACCCGAGGATTTTTGTGAAATGACCACCTGCAGCATGTAGAAACCCTAAAAATGTCACAAAAGTCTCAGAAAAGTGCTCAAATGACATGGCAACAGCATGGGGAAGACCCCTTGAAGCATTTATCACTCAAAAGTCACAGCTGTGAACAATTTTGTCTGCGTTTTACGCCATTTTTACGGACTCACCAGAAAACCTTCCAAAATGACACCAAAATGAATTTTCATGGCGGAAATGTTAAGGGCACATACCCAATAGTGAGATAGAGCTAATGTATGTTACTTTTTGAGATCAATACATGAAAGATTTTACGTAAAACATTGTGTGGCACTCCGATGTCCAAAACGCACGTTTTGTGCTTTTTACTAGCGATGTCGGTCATTTTTTTTTTTCATTCTATCTCCCGTCGGTCGGTCTCGCTCTGTCTGTCTCTCTCTGTCTTGTCTGTCCCCCTCTCACAGTCTGTCGGTCATTCTCCCCCCTCTCTCTTACTTACCGTTCCCCGATCACTGCTGCGGCGCTGCACGGCTGTTCACTAAACTCCGGCGGCTTTTCCTCTTTAGAAAAAGCCGGCCGCTCATTAAACAATCTTGTAATCCCTGTTTTCCTGCTTTTCGGCGCCTATGATTGGCTGCAGTGAGACATGCCCCCCACACTGAGTGACAGGTGTCTCACTGCACCCAAACACAGCAGCCGGTGTGTGTGTGTATACTGTGCAGTGAAATAAATAATTAAATAATTAAAAAAAACGGCGTGCGGTCCCCCCAATTTTAATACCAGCCAGATAAAGCCATACGGCTGAAGGCTGGTATTCTCAGGATGGGGAGCTCCACGTTATGGGGAGCCCCCCACCCTAACAATATCAGTCAGCAGCCGCCCAGAATTGCCGCATACATTATATGCGACAGATCTGGGACTGTACCCGGCTCTTCCCGATTTACCCTAGTGCGTTGGCAAATCGGGGTAATAAGGAGTTAATGGCAGCCCATAGCTGCCACTAAATCCTAGATTAATCATGTCAGGCGTCCCCCCGAGATTCCTTCCATGATTAATCTGTAAATTACAGTTAAAAAACACACACACCCGAAAAATCCTTTATTAGAAATAAAAAACACTAACAAAGTCCCTCATCACCAATTTATTAACCCCGACAAACCCTCCTTGTCCGGCGTAATCCACGGTCCTCCAGCGTCGCGTCCAGCTCTGCTACATTGAGGTGACAGGAGCTGCAGAATACACCGCCGCTCCGGTCACCTCCACGCAGCTAATGAGGTGAGTATAGCGATCAGCTGAGCTGTCACTGAGGTTACCTGGATGCAGTGGTGAATGCAGCAGTGGCCGCGGGTAACCTCAGTGACAGCTCAGCTGATCGCTATACTCACCTGTTGCACTTTTCTTTTCCTCCAGCTTTTAAGACCTATGAGTTTGTGATGGAGTGGTGTACCATTGTGTAACTATTTGCCCAAGTTTTCCTGAACTCTGATGCAATGTGAGGGCCCATGTGAAGCATTATAAATGTGATTGGTCTGTTTCTTGATGGACGTTATTCCCAAGTCTCTCTCCCAATATGAAATATAAGCTTGTTTCACTGAAATGTCTCAAATGAGTAATGTGTTTTATATAGTGGAGAGGATCTTTTTTTGCAGCGTTTGTTTGTGAGCATAGAGTCTCAAATGATGTAAGATGTCTAAGCAGGTCATTTTGGGCAATAGATCAATGAATAGCTTCTTTGAACACATTGTAATGAAGAAAGATGAGATTAGACATTGTGGGTATCTTTCTTATTTCCTGAAGAGGTATCAAAGCACCATCTAACATTTATTGGTCAACCATAACAGAGGAGCCAGAGATCTGCTTCACTTTTTCAGTCTCAATCCTGTTTAAGAATGGGCCTAGTAAGTCAGATATGTGCTAGCTGTGAGAGGGGTGTGTGGGTAGAAGATAATGTCTTTCAAGAACTTACAGTGGCTCATCTTAACTCATTATGAAAACTCCCCTTAGACGTTCGGTGGAACCATGATAATAACAGAGTGTGAAATGGTGTAGGAGACATGTGTTCTTCAATTGAAAGCCAAAGCTTCTTTTTTGATCTTCTAGCCCAATCAATCGTTCTGGAGAGTTGTGCTGCTTAATGATATTTATATATGTTAGAGTAGGTGCACCCATCCCTCCTTTATTTTTGGGGAGTGAGAAAGTATGTAAATTAAAGCAAGGCATATATCTATCCAAAATGTAGTTAAAAAGAGGGCGTTAACCTGTGCGAGATAAGATTTGGGGACTTAGAATGGGACCATTTGAAATAGTATATCAATTTAGAAAGTATTATGCTCTTTATTAAGTTTTTTCTACCAATTCAAGATAAGAAAAGGGCCTTTCATGAGTTAATTTGATTTGTTGCTGTAGTTAAAAGTGGTTTAAAGTTTAAATCAAATAGCTCTCTCAAGGATCTACAGATCTTAATGCCTAGAAATAAAATAAATCTAGATGTCCACCTAAATGGAAACCTAAATTTAAATTGGTTCATAGTTAGAGTGAGTATACAGTATTTAAACACAGGGCATCTGATTTAGTTGAGTTTATCAAATTTGACAAGGAGCCATATACCTCTAGAATTTGCATGAGCGCTGGGATGCCTCTGTAGGGCTGGAACATTATGACTAGAAGGGCATCTGCGAAGTCTGCTGTTTTGTGATGTATTTCTCTTATGTTGATACCTGTTATCTTTGGTATTGTTAAATAGCTTGTACGAGGTTTCATTATCACGACAAAGAGAAGGCATGAAAGAGGGCATCCTTGTCTTATGCCCTTTTGATAACAAATGGCTCAGTGAGAGAATTGTTAATTTTCATTCAAGCTGTGGCTGTGGGTTAAGTGTACATTTGGAGAATAAATTTAGTAAGAGTCAGGGGAAATTGGAAATTACTGACTTTCTCCTGCAGGAAAATCCAGTCTACCCTATCAAACGCTTTTTCTGCGTCAGTTCCCAGGAGCACTAATGGAATTTTGTGAAGTTTTGCTTATTGTATTGGGTCCAGGACATGGAAAGTATAGTCCTTCCCCTCACTCCCCAGTATAAAACCCGTCTGATCTGGAGAAATGAGAAATCGCTGAATTTCTGCTATGCGCTTCGCTAACATATGAATGTAGAGTTTGAGGTCCACATTCATTAGGGAGATCAGTCTGTAACTTCCACAGCACTCCGGGTCTTTACCCTCTTTACATATGAGAGAGATTTGGGCCTCAAGCAATTGATGGGGGAAGTCACTCCCTTGTAGAATAGTGTTGTACATATTTAAAAGATATGGAGTAAGGGTTTTAGAAAAAGTTTTGTAGTACGAAGTGGGTAGTCCATCGGGGCCAGGATATTTCCCTGTTGGACGTTTTGCAAAAAGTTGCCTGGAGTTCTTCCATAGTAAACGATTTAGCTAACAGTACTTGTTGTAGTGTTAATCTGGGAAGGTGGAGATTGGCTAGAAAGGATTTGGTGTCCACGCGTTTTCTCTCCCTTGCTGCTTCAGCATCATCATTACACAAGTTTGAGTAAAATTTCTGAAACTCGGAAGAGATCTGATTGTAATCTACGGTGCGGTTGCCATTTTTGGCCTTTATTGCATGTACGAATATGTGCGCCTGATGCTTTTTAAATAATGAAATCATCAGCTAGGTAGACTTGTCTCCATGCACATTTTTCCAGTTAAGATACATTTTAGTAGATTGCTTGTTTTGATTGTTAAATATATCTTTTAATTGTTACCTCTTTTACAGTCAAGGCTTCCAAGTCTTGGGTAGCTAAAGATTTTTTGTGTTGTAGCTCTAATGCCGCAATATCTTCACAAAGATTTTAAATGTTCTGTTTCTGTTGTTTTTTCAGGTACGATGTTATGGAGATTATCTCTCCTCAAACTACTACCTTATGTACCTCCCAAAGGGTCGCGGTATCTATTTCTGAGGTGTTATTATTTTCAAAATAGTTGGTTAAGGTTGCAGAGATGTGCATTTTGCTGTCATCTGAGTTGAGGGCCGACTCGTTTAGCCTCCATTGCGGTACATTGCATATGGATTTTGGAGGAAGAAGCTAACCAACTCAACTGAGTGATCTCAGAGCACTGTTGGGAGTATTTCTGTTTTGAGAATTGTGGGTAAGAGAGATTTGGGCACAAAGATGCAGTCTAGTCTGTGGAAATAATGTGTGGAATGTGAATAAAAGGTATAGACCAGGTCAGTGGGATAAAGATAACGTCATATATCATGGTGACGGATTGTAATGCATTTGTAACTCGGAAGAGATTTTGATGGGATATGGAGCTTTTTTTGGATGTTGAGTAAATCAATGGGTCTAATACAAGATTGAAATATCTGTACAATATGGGAATACCTTCTAGGAAAGAGCAATTTTTTTTATTGTGGATATAATCCATCTTGTTTTTTATTAGGTTCATATACAGTCAGGGCCAGAAATATTTGGACAGTGACACAAGTTTTATTTTAGCTGTTTACAAAAACATGTTCAAAAATACAATTATATATATAATATGGGCTGAAAGTGCACACTCCCAGCTGCAATATGAGAGTTTTCACATCCAAATCGGAGAAAGGCTTTAGGAATCATAGCTCTGTAATGCATAGCCTCCTCTTTTTCAAGGGACCAAAAGTAATTGGACAAGGGACTCTAAGGGCTGCAATTAACTCTGAAGGCATCTCCCTCGTTAACCTGTAATCAATGAAGTAGTTAAAAGGTCTGGGGTTGATTACAGGTGTGTGGTTTTGCATTTGGAAGCTGTTGCTGTGACCAGACAACATGCGGTCTAAGGAACTCTCAATTGAGGTGAAGCAGAACATCCTGAGGCTGAAAAAAAAAAAAATAATCCATCAGAGAGATAGCAGACATGCTTGGAGTAGCAAAATCAACAGTCGGGTACATTCTGAGAAAAAAGGAATTGACTGGTGAGCTTGGGAACTCAAAAAGGCCTGGGCGTCCATGGATGACAACAGTGGTGGATGATCGCCGCATACTTTCTTTGGTGAAGAAGAACCCGTTCACAACATCAACTGAAGTCCAGAACACTCTCAGTGAAGTAGGTGTATCTGTCTCTAAGTCAACAGTAAAGAGAAGACTCCATGAAAGTAAATACAAAGGGTTCACATCTAGATGCAAACCATTCATCAATTCCAAAAATAGACAGGCCAGAGTTAAATTTGCTGAAAAACACCTCATGAAGCCAGCTCAGTTCTGGAAAAGTATTCTATGGACAGATGAGACAAAGATCAACCTGTACCAGAATGATGGGAAGAAAAAAGTTTGGAGAAGAAAGGGAACGGCATGTGATCCAAGGCACACGACATCCTCTGTAAAACATGGTGGAGGCAACGTGATGGCATGGGCATGCATGGCTTTCAATGGCACTGGGTCACTTGTGTTTATTGATGACATAACAGCAGACAAGAGTAGCCGGATGAATTCTGAAGTGTACCGGGATATACTTTCAGCCCAGATTCAGCCAAATGCCGCAAAGTTGATCGGATGGCGCTTCATAGTACAGATGGACAATGACCACAAGCATACAGCCAAAGCTACCCAGGAGTTCATGAGTGCAAAAAAGTGGAACATTCTGCAATGGCCAAGTCAATCACCATATCTTAACCCAATTGAGCATGCATTTCACTTGCTGAAATCCAGACTTAAGACGGAAAGACCCACAAACAAGCAAGACCTGAATACTGCGGCTGTAAAGGCCTGGCAAAGCATTAAGAAGGAGGAAACCCAGCGTTTGGTGATGTCCATGGGTTCCAGACTTAAGGCAGTGATTGCCTCCAAAGGATTCGCAACAAAATATTGAAAATAAAAATATTTTGTTTGGGTTTGGTTTATTTGTCCAATTACTTTTGACCTCCTAAAATGTGGAGTGTTTGTAAAGAAATGTGTACAATTCCTACAATTTCTATCAGATATTTTTGTTCAAACCTTCAAATTAAACGTTACAATCTGCACTTGAATTCTGTTGTAGAGGTTTCATTTCAAATCCAATGTGGTGGCATGCAGAGCCCAACTCGCGAAAATTGTGTCACTGTCCAAATATTTCTGGACCTAACTGTAGCTTACTAAATTTTACCATGATCCTTGCATTACAAATATGTAGCAAATTTCTGGGTCAACAATTGATCCACAAAGTAGAAAGGGTATTTCCTTAGCAAAAGCTATTGATACTCCTTAGACCATTTTTGTGGAGAGGGAGCTTGGCACAACCAATTATAATTGGGCTTTCTCAAAGAGAGGCATTTTCTCTATCTGAAAATGGGTTTCTTGAAGCAGGAGTATATCAAAACTCTATTTCAAAAAGTGGGCAAGAGTCTGGAATTGAGGGCTGGGTGAGTTGAAGCCATGGGTGTTGAAATTTGCTATTTTAAATTTCTTGCCTTAGGAGGTATTACATCCGATCCGGGGTAGAAAAGGGGGAAATAAAAGGGACGAAGATTGGGACAAGAACAAGTTTGATTGAAGGTAACCTGAAATACATTACAAGAACATTGTGAAACATGTCTATAAATAACACTAGGGAAAAAGTTAGTGTCAGTAATATTAGTGCTTTGATGTAATCTTAATTGTTACAAAAAACGTATCAAAGAAAGATTAGGAGTTGTTGCGCATAATGAAAAACCATTTTTTAGTAGATTCATTAAAAACATGAAGATCAATGTATGATACACAAACAATCTGCCAGACAAAATTGAATCCCATTCAAAATAGTGACTTCACAGTGGGTTCAGAGTGCAATCAATAACCCAGTATGTCTTCAATTTCGATCACTGTGTTTATCTATATAATTATACTACTATGACCATTTACATATGAGAAGGAGTAGGCACAACTCTGCTGGTTAACATATAGAGGGTTAATAATAAATAGCTCCTGTCTACTTACATAAAGTGCATATGGGCAGTAAAGTGCAATTTTTCCTGAGGAATACAGGCTACGCAATCTTGGCTGTGTGGGTTAACTGTTTAAAGAGGCTCTGTTGTGGTCTCGATTTGAAATTTGCACTCTTTGGTTAAACTGGCAATCTTGTCTGTGAGAAAACTGGGAATCCAGGCTATATAGGGGAAATTGGTTAAAGGTTTTTTTTTTGCTCTGTGGGGGAAGTCTGTCAATCTTAACTCTGTGGGTGAACAGGAATCCAGGGTCTGTAAGGGTTTTTTTTAAATTGTTGGTCTGTGGAGTATCTCTGAAATCCATCTCTATGGGGTAACTGAAAGTGTGTAGTTATTTCATTTATTTGCTATGTAACCATAATTACTAGGGTCACAGAAGCCCGTTACGTACCTATTCACATTTGTTTGCAGGGCCATTGTTCTGCTCTTACCCCCATTCAGGTTTCTTTTACAGCCCCCTAGACCTTACTAAAACAATTTTACAACCCTGAACTTGGGCTCCCCATTGACTTGTATGATGTTTATTGTTCGGGGTTTAATTCAACAGCAATTTTACTTGCCGATACAACATTTTTTTTTACTGTGCTAGTTCGGCGAACCCCATTATCCATGGTTTTGCTTATCACTAACTTAAGACCATTAGCTCCATTGTGTAGTTGCTAAAGCAGCACTTCTGCCAATGACGTTATAAGGAATAAGTAAAATTGCTAAATATCATATAGACAATTAATGATTTTTCAACATGAATTGTTGTAAAGAGTACAATTTAATACAAACCATGAGTAAATGATTCTTCCCATAAAACTTCCCATTAGGAGTCAAAAATCCTATTGATTTTTTTGTGTTTTATGAACCTATAAGAGTCTTGTCTCCAGATAAATTTTCTAATTTGCCGGGGGGTAAGGTGAGGAAATGCATGCAGACTGTTTGTGAGGTAAATAGTTATTGGAATCAGTTGGGGAGACAATTTTTAGGGAGTGTTTTATTTTATGTTAGTCGTTAGTCATGTCCTGATGATTACAGGACGATATTTTAGGACATGAATTAGAAAGTTGCACCTAGTGTAGAGTAAATATGTAATTTGGAGCCTATTTACATTACATCTTACCATAATATTAGTTAAGTGTTTTTGAGAGAAATCCCTGAGTGAAAATTGCACGTGAAAACTTGAAGCACAGTACACTAAAGTAAATTATATTTAGTTATCTAAAGAAAATAGAGTCTTTGCAATTCAATAATGTAGCCGAGTCTCTCGTATTAAATGGACATTGAACAATGATTATGAGTAGCCTCAACTTATCTTATATATTAAAAACCAAACCAGTAGTGACATATAGCAAATATACAAATAAAATAAATTTACCACTTTGTTGTTCGTTCCCTCCTCCAACCATCATCAAGGTTATAACAGATATTCAAGCTGCATTCGCTGTTTTAACATGACTCAGACATAAAACCTTTCTTATCAAAAGCACTCGGTAATCTTTTCCTATCAACATATACACTGATTTTAATACTGACATTCCTCTGTATCTTAACACATGTGAAAGAAACTTATATGCCCTACTTTCAAATACGTGGTCATATTCTCAAATACTTGTAAGGCTGCATTTTTCGATTATTAAGAAAAATGCATTAGTCAACTAGTGAAAAAATATTATCATGAAGACAATATTGACATTTTTCAGCATTGTGTATTAGGAATCATATACCTGCTTTTTCCTAAGTGTACAAACAGCACTGTAATTTAAATCAGTAAATTGGTTAATTACATCAATTATATTTATAATTACATTTTATATATTGAAAAAAAAGTTGTTGGTTTCATTAATTAGTACTTTCTCATCCATAATTACTTTTTGTACAAAATTTGGTTCTGTTTACACCATAATTAATATCAAAAGATGCAAAAGGATACAAAATTATGCAGTCTTAATTTTTGTGTTCTGTTGAAGAACCGGGGTCAAATAGAGTCACTTAATACAGTATCACAATTAACTCCTAGGTAAGACTACATAGCAGTGTACATAGCTGTCCTTATAGCTCTAGCGGAAATTTCAAAATTACATATATTCAAATTCCAATGAATGCAAACATTTCCTAGGAAATTATAGAACAATCATACAGTCTTCTTTAATCTGTTTTCAGCCAATTCCTCTGCAGTTGTAAATGAATCATTGATTTCTAAGGACTTTATTTAATCTATTTGGAGATTAATTCTTTTTTCTTGGAGTTTAGTCATTGATTTTAAGAACTGTTAAGCTGATCCCTGCAGGACTAGAAGCTATAATCATATGTACTAAGTGCCAGAAAGAGTCATCGTCTTTTTCTCTTTTGGTAAAACCATCAGTCATTAGAGATGCACTTTTGTATTACCTGGTCTTGTCTGTTAGGAATTCCTGGGTCATGGTAAGTCCGAACATGAATGAAAGTGTAGACAAATATATTCTAGTAAACACAACAGAAAAACATATTTATTATACTGTATATATAAACTTAAGTGTCCTCAATATAACATTCACCTTCAAATTTCTTGTAGTAGATAGGGAAGAGCAATCCCGAATTGTAAAGTTCAGGGTTCGTACCAGACATTGGATATTCAGGGCTCGGACTCGAACTTGGACTTTAAAGGAAAAGTCAATGTTCGGCAACTGTTTGTAGGTTAATAAAGTTTGTTGAAAGGATGCAGCCAATTTAGAAGCTTTATTGCATGCGGAAAATGACTGTATGCTGTTGGGAAAATCAAGATTTAAAAAAAAAAAAAAAAGTGGGCTCCCACCTATTTTTAAAAACCAATTATCAAAAATAGAGGGTATCCTACACCGTTTTTAAAATTATTTAAATAAATAAAAAAAGACATGGGTTCCACCCTATTTTTGACAATCAGGCAACCACTAAAGCAGACAGCTGGCAGGTGGTATTATTATCGTTATTTGACTCTTCCCAGCCTAAATATAGCCACACGCAGCGGCCCCAGAAGTGTTGCATCCATTAGTTGCACTATATTTGCTTATAATGGTATTTTATTCTTTGATAAATAAATAAAGATATTTTTATGATAGTTTTTTTCAAGGTTTTTTTGTATTTAGGATGTGGCTATTTATTGAAAGAAACTCCTTAGTGCTTAAAGTCAGCATCACCATGTCTTCTATATGGTTCAGTCTGACTAGTCAAGAGTCAGGATTTCATAATCCAAGCTGATGGTAAGGAACCGCAATTATTGTCTCAAGAGGTTGATGATGATGAGATACAGTTGCCAACAAGTCATATTAAGTCTAGAAGTCAGGAGGAGGACAAGAGTGCGGAAATGGAAGACGAGGTGGTGGTGGATGAAGTAACTGACCCAATCTGGCAAGGTGACATGTTAACAGAGGACACCTGTGCAAGGGGAGAGGGATATGCAGTATCGCAACAGGCAGAAGGAGTCAGTGGAGGAGCAGAGAGAGAACTCAGACAACTGTTCCCCACAGCACTCCAGGAGGCAAGATCCCAGGACATAACTTAGATGTTCCTCAGTCTGGCGTTTTTTTCCCAGTAAGTGCAGAAGACATAAAAATGGGCATTTGCAACTTGTTCCATACAAAACTCAGTAGTGGTCAGACTACCAGCCTGATCAACACCAGCATGCCCAGGCACATATCATCCAAGCACTCGATAAGACGGGCCAGATGCCTAGGTCATCAATCATTGTCTGCAGGTGACCTCATTACCTTTTCTCACGTGCTACATGATGGATAATCCCCTGTCTAAGAC
Organism: Anomaloglossus baeobatrachus; assembly: GCF_048569485.1. Lineage (NCBI taxonomy): Eukaryota > Metazoa > Chordata > Amphibia > Anura > Aromobatidae > Anomaloglossus > Anomaloglossus baeobatrachus. The sequence goes on from NC_134355.1 coordinate 481,925,253, forward strand.
ACAGGCACAAATACCTCCTGCCCTTATCCTGTCTTTGCACATTTGCAAACACCATCAGCAAACACGTCCACTTCCTTGTACCAGCACAGCGTCCAGCTGTCTCTACTCCTGGGTTTACAACGCAAGCAGAAATACGCAGCCATCTACTCACAGAATCTAACGCTAAACATCCACATTTCCACACTTCTTCCCCTGGAAATGTTACCATTTAGGTTTGTGGACACTGAGGCTTTCTGCAAGCTCATGGTGGTGGCTGTCCCTTGGTACTCTGACACCAGCTATCACTATTTCTCCCTATGTGCTGCTCTTGCTCTGCAAAAACATATGTTCCATAACATCACTCATGACATCACCAACACAGTTAATGGGAAGGTCCACTTAACCACTGACACGTGAACAAGCTACATTTTTGACGGCACACTGGGTGAACCTTGTGGAGGCAGAAGCTGCGTCGAAGCCTGGGTTGGCACATGTGCTACTGACACCTAGTTCCATCAGAGTTTTTTTCACCTCCTGCACCTCTACCTCTGAATTTTTGTACCTATTAGTCACAACATGGAAGCATTGCAGCACTGCATCAGTGCAGCAGTAACATGCTCTCCTGAAACTCATATTGTTAGGTGACAAATAGCACACCACTACATAGTTGTTAAAAGGTCAAACAGATCAGACAGACTTGGGGCTTCCTCCATTGACCTTTCAACCAGCAATGGTTGTGTGTGAAAATGGCCATAACCTGGTGGTGGCATTGAAGCTTTCGATGCTGACACACATACCATGTCTGGCCCATTTGCTTGACTTAGTGGTTCAGCGCCTTATGATATCCTACTCAGTTTTCCTGAACTGCTTGTGAAGGTACTGTGCATGTGTACCCATTTCTGCAAGTCAGCTACAGGTGCCACCAGTCTGGCAGTGGTGCAACAGCACATACAAGTGCTTTTTCCCTGACTGATTTTCAACCTGCCCACATTCTGGAATAGAAGATTACATATGTGGGCAAGGTTTTGTGAGCAATAGAGGGCTGTAGTTGAATACTAGTTCCAACATGGCCGTTGATATTGTGGTCAGCCTCCATGCATAAAAAATGACAAGTGTCCGAGAATGTCTGACATCTATGAGGTTCTCCAAAACATTGAGGAAGCAAACAATATGGTGAGTGGCGATAACACCATAATCAAAGTAACTATTCTGCTTTTCTGTCAACTGAAACGTTCGCTTCTCACAACTAAAGAGGAAGCTTTGCGTGTGGAACAGGTGGAGCTGAAAGAGGAAATTACACATGGTGATACTACCCAGCCCAGACTCATCTCATCTTCCCAGCAGGAATTGGGTGATAATGAGACAGAGGAGGCTGAAGAAGAGCAACAGGAGATTGTTGCTTAGGTTACAGATAGTACTACCCACACCACCTTCATCCAGTCTGTTCACTGGAAATGGCCTGAGGAGGAGGAGAGGGAGGAGGAGACGATGGATAGTTGTTCTGCTGGTGGGATAGGGAAGTCTTGCCTGTTGTGAGTCTGGCACACATGGCAGACTTTAAGTCCTGCTGCCTTTCTCGTGACCCTTAAATTATACGCATTTTGGGCAATACTGTGTTCTGGCAGTGGACCCTTCTCGACTCCCTCTACAAGGAGAAATTTCCATCTCTCCTTCCTGCTGTTGAAAAACATTAAAATAGTGCAATACCAGAAGGAGATAGTTGAAGAATTGTTGAAAAAATTCCCATTTCACTACACTGTCAGTATAGGTCATAGTTCTTTTACAACCAAGGAGTAGGGCGGATGGAAACAAACAGCAAGACCAACAAAGGCAAGGGAAATGTCACGCTAAGTATGGGGAAGTACCGTGCATATGGCGACAGGGAAGTGAAAGGAAAACCTGTGTCTAGGGAAGGGGGTGATAGTGACCCCTGATCAAACCTTCCACTGGCCCCTGGCTCCCCTGACAAACCTAAAGCCTGCTTTACACGTTGCAATTTCGCATACGATTTTGTATGCGAATTGCAACGCCCCCATCGTATGTGTGGCACGTTCAATTTGTTGAATGTGTCGCACATACGAATAACCCCCGTCACACGGACTTACCCGTCCATACAACCTCGATGTGGGTGGCGAACGTCCACTTCCTGGAGTGGGAGGGACGTTCGGCATCACAGCGACGTCACGCGGCAGCCGGCCAATAGAAGCGGAGGGGCGGAGCTAAGCGGGACATAAACATCCCGCCCACCTCTTTCTTTCCGCATTGTGGGCCGGGAGCCGCAGGACGCTGGTAAGATCTGTTCATTGTTCCCGTGGTGTCACACACTGCGATGTGCGCTACCCCGGGTACGATGAACAATCTGACGTGCAATTCTAGAGACAGATACGATGTGTATGCGATGAACGTTTTAATGTTCAATCGCAATCGCACGTACCTGTCACACACTGCAATGTACTTACAATGCCGGATGTGCGTCACTTACGACGTGACCCCGCTGACACATTGTAAGATACATTGCAGCGTGTAAAGCGGGCTTTAGATAGGTTCTGCATCTATGCACCTAGCAGGATACCTAGCCCAGGCTGAGGCTGAACTGGACTCTAGATAGGGAACAGATTGGATGAGTGTTTACACGACCCCACTAAGCTCTAAGGGTACCGTCACACTTTAGCAACGCTCCAGCGATCCCACCAGCGATCTGACCTGGTCAGAATCGCTGGTGCATCGTTACATGGTCACTGGTGAGCTGTCAATCAGGCAGATCTCACCAGCGACCAGTAACCAGCCCTCAGCCAGCAGCGACGCGTGGAAGCAATGCTGTGCTTGGTAACTAAGGTAAATATCGGGTAACCAAGCGCTTGTTTACTCAATATTTACCTTGGTTACCAGCACACACCGCTTTGCGCTGGCTCCCTGCACTCCTAACCAGAGTTCACATCGGGTTAATAAGCAAACTACTTTGATTATTTACCCGATGTGTACTCCAGCTACGTGTGCAGGGAGCAGGGAGCCGGCACTGACAGCGTTAGAGCGGCGGACGCTAGTAACCAAGGTAAATATCGGGTAACCAAGCAAAAGGCTTTGCTTGGTTACCCAATATTTACCTTGGTTACAGCTTACCTCAGGCTGCTAGACGCCGGCTCCTTGCTCCCTGCACATTCAGATTGTTGCTCTCTTGCTGTCAAACACAGCAATGTGTGATTCGCAGCGGGAGAGCAACGTCCAAAAAATGAACCAGCACTGTGTGTAAGAGAGCAGCAATCTCACATCAGGGGCCAGATCACTGCTCAGTGTCACACACACCGAGATCGCTAATAAGGTCACTGGTGCATCACAAAAACTGTGACTCAGCAGCGATCTCGCTAGCGATCTCGCTATGTGAGAAGTACCCCTAAGGAAGACACAAGGAGCACTAACAAGGGGACATTAATGAATAACTTATCTCCAAAAAGACTCATGGAGAGGAAAAGCAACAAACAACAATGCTTCTTAAGATGTATACAAGCCAACAGCTTGTATGCAATGTCTGTATAGGAATAAATCCCTATCACCTGCAAACACCAAGTAGAAACGTGGTTATTTAAGGACACATGGGGAATTGATAATGATTAACAACTGAAAGGTGAGGATATCTGTAGGGTGCTAAAAGGAAAGAGATTAACTCCAAGCAAAGGAAATGCATAGGATACCATTTACATCACAGCAGGAAGAATAGAATGTCACGCAGTAAAATACTGCGATCTTCTACAGCCAGACACCACACAACTGTCTGTCAACTGTGACACACCAATGACAGGAACAATATCAAAGGTTTGGGACAGTTTCATTAGACCCTCTCAGTGCCCAGGGACTAATGCACGGGGTACTTTAACAAAAAGGGAAAGTTTATGAAGATGATGAAGAAGAACCTAGCCAACCGTAGCACTATATTTTATTAGTCATCTGTGCCATACAACTATTTGGTATCCAAACTGGACATATGGCTAGAGATGAGCGGACTAGTGGGAGTTCGTGTTCTACTGGACCAGCTGAACTTTTTTAAAGTTTGGTTTTGGACCCAGACTTGACCTGAACTTCATTTGAAGTCACTGTGTGGCAGCTTTGGTCTCTGCTCCCATGCAGCTAGCCTTAAACAGAACACTTCCGGGGGAGTGTCGGCAGGTATTTTTCCATTTTTGTTTTCTTGTGCACACTACATCTGATCCCATTGTTTTTACCTCCTCTGTGAGCTATTCAAAAACTGAAGCGGTTTTCACTGGGCCAAGCACCGTGCATACCCGAGCACAGTGACGCTTGCGCGAGTGGTTTGCATTTGTAAACCATCCAGTCTCCAAAACTGAAATCTATTTTCTTGGAAAATTCTGAGTTTGTATTGAACACTGAATCCAAACTTAAGTTGAACTCATCTCTACATGTGACTTGACATGTCAGTCTACGCCGTGGAGGTGCTGGCCTGCTCTGCCACTAGCATTTTGTCTGAGTGAGTTTTTAGTGCCACTGCGGGCATAATAACTGATAGTAGGATCCACTTGACAACTGACAATGCTTATGTAGAGCGCTGCCATACCCCAGGCCCTTGGGATACTCGGTTCTGGGTGGTGGATAATGGGGATCACCGTAACAGGTGGCCGTGCCCGGTTCCGTTACCTGGGGGGTGCTCGGTAACAGGGTTATTTTGTATGTCACTTGTGACGCCACTGGCAGGTTGCGGTAATAAGATGTCCCGCCGCTACTGTGGTTTTAGGGACAGATGGTATAGCAGCAAGTGTGTTCGCACCCTCTCATTCTCTGGCTCCTTTCAACTGTCACTCCTTCAACTGTTGTTTTTCCTCTCTGCCAACTCTTCCTAGCAACACCTGTTGCTTCCCACAAGCCACACCCCTTTCCCAGGCTAACAGCTAAGGGATTGGTTCTCACATCTGACCACTGCTAACTGTCTACATGCTGCGCCCAGGTCTCAGGGAATGTGCCACTACCTGTGTATGAGGTGTGGGTTGTCAGTAGAGGGTGTTCCAGAAAGCCTTAGGATCCTGCAGATCACTGGGGCAACATATCCCAGGGTGCTGCACTTACATGCTGACTCTTATCAAAATGAACAAAGCGTGAATTTGCCTAGATTTCTCAACCCCACTTGACAACAGTAGCAGGACCAAATATCAATTTTAATGTTCCTATTATTGCAGTGTATTCCCATACACCACTTCACACCCAAACAAGAGTACACGGTCCTTGGTTTGTTCTTTTTTGCGTCCTCCTTCATCACATCAACAGGGTCATGATGTGACCCTTGCTATCAATTTAGAAAGGTTATGTAGAATGCCGTAATACATAATTTTGTGAGGCCTACCTTAATTAATCTCAGAATCATTACTCTCTAATCATTATCTGCTGGTGACCCCCTGCCTCTTCCCCTGTGTGATGGTCAATCCCTTGTCCAGGACGCAGGTGTGAATGCCTTCTACCCTGAACCTGTCTTTGCATATTCGCAAACACCATCAGGAACCACGTCCACTACCTTGTCCCAGCTCAGCATTCAGCTGTCTTTATCCAAGGCCTTGGAGCGCTATTTAACTTTTTCAATGCAATATTGGTGGAAATCGTTAGGAATGTGGCGTTTGGAGAGCTGTTGATGCACCTAAGCAGTAGAAACCCCTAACTCATCATTTTTAGAGGTCCAGAAGCCGGCCCATACTCATATCATTTTTGGAGGGCCAGCAACCAGCCCTCACTCATGATATTTAGAGGGGCAGCAGCCAGTACTCATTTAGAATTTTTAGAGGGCAAGCAGCCAGCCCTCATAATTGTTAGAGTTCCAGTAACTGACCATCTTTCATAATCTTTAGATGGACAGCCGGCCCTCGAACTCATTTTCTAACTGGCACTATTTTTCCCTGTGTGCCATCTGGGCCTTACACCAGCACATGTCCCATAACATTACCGGTGTCTTCAGCGACTCAGTTACTGGGAAGGTCTAATTAACCACCTACACATGGACAAGTGCTTGTGGGAAGTGATGGTAAATTTGCCTGATGGCACACTGGGTGATGCTTGTTGAAGATGGAAAAGAGTCATCCAACATGGCTAAAGGAAAGGCATTAATGTGATTGACAGATAATCACCAGAACATGGCACCCAAGTTCCAGGATACTCGACCAAGTATCGAGTGTCTCGAGCATCCGGATATTCGATCGAGTACCAAGCAGGTGTTACCTGTATAGACAGAAAAGGACAGTCTCTAGGCAGCAAGATTTCACCTAATATGTACTAAGAGAGTAATAGCAGAAAAACATGGTTGCTCTGTAAAGGCTTTTCTAAATGTGCCAGACCCAAGTGCAATATGTGCAAGAAAACACAATTGATTGAGCAAAACATTCTCATAGGTATTTTCATGAATTGTAATTCCATGTTTGTAGTGTATTGTGTCCAGTGCACTATGTGCAACATAAAATATATAGATTTCACAATGAGAAAATTAAAGAAAATTTGGGGGCATATTTTAAATTTAAACAACAAATATACAACATATTCAGACATATCCAAACATTTTATTGAGACTCACATTGGCAGTATGCAAAACTTAATTTTCTTTGGTATAGAAAACGTCAGTTGTCCGGAGCGAAGAAGGGACTGGAGAAAGCCAATTAGATCATAAAATTAGATACAAAACAATCTTATGGAATGAACTTCAGAAATGACATGTTTATATATTGATAATCATGTGGTGAGATCCGAGTTCTCTTTAGGTGTTTGAAATATTTGCTATACTTAATGCGCTATGTGGATTAGATTTGAATTGGTAACTATGCCATAATGTGACTGGTCATGTGACAATGATGTCACTGTTGGAAGGGCTGAACAGGAGATGTAATGGTGGAAAGTGTGTGTGTGAATGTATTTGTGAGTATCTTGTAGCCAATGTGTGTGTGTGTGCGTGTGTGTGTGTATACTGTATATATATAAATATATATATATATATATATATATAAAATGTCTAGAAAATCTGGAAATGGGCTTCTGGTGATATATATTAATGAGGACGTCAGAATGTATGGTCTTCTGGTAGGTATATCAATGTTTCTATGTATCTGCTCCCTGCATGCATATATAAATCCTGTATGCACAGATAAAGGCCCCGTTACACGCAACGACGTATCTAACGATATATCGCCGGTGTCACGGATTCCGTGACGCACATCTGGCACCGCTAACGATGTCGTTGCGTGTGACACAACGAGCGGCCATTAACGATGGAAAATACTCACCAAATTGTCCATTGTTGACACGTCGTTTGTTTTCAAAAAAACGTTGATTGTTGAGGACGCAGGTTGTTCATGGTTCCCGAGGCAGCACACATCGCTATGTGTGACATCTTGGGAACGACGAATTACAGCTTACCTGCGGCCGCCGGCAATGAGGAAGGAAGGAGGTGGGCGGGATGTTACGGCCGCTCATCTCCGCCCCTCCACTTCTATTGGGCTGCCGCTTAGTGACGTCGCTGTGACACCGCACGAACCGCCCCCTTAGAAAGGAGGTGGTTCGCCGCCCACAGCGATGTCGCTAGGCAGCTAAGTCCGTGTGACGGCTCCTAACGATATTGTGTGCCACGGGCAGCGATTTGCCCGTGACGCTAACCGACGGGGGCGGGTGCTTTCACCAGCGATATCGCTAGCAATATCGCTGTGTGTAAAGCCCCCTTAAGAGTTGAAAGATGTGGACATGTCAGCAATCGTCAAATAAAAGAAAATAATGCTGCTCATTCATTGGCTAATTTTTATTGTTTATAGTTGAACAAAATATTTTTTCTCAGCAGCACATTGCCTGAGGCAAGCTACAGAATTTATGCGGATAGCATAACACTATATTGGGACTGACTGATCTATTCATGATCATACTGTGCCTTTGATTCTGGGTCAGCATGTGTAAAGAGGAAGTGAAACAATTGCAGAAATAATTCAGTATTGTTGATGGCGATCATTTAATGGTCTGAACTCAGCACATTTAAAGGCAATCTTAATGGCGGCATGTGATAGGGCAATATGTGAACATTTAGGACCCTACTTTTATCTTATACCCAGGGCCCCACTTTGTCCAAAACTGGCCCTAGGTGCTAATAGTCCAGCTGCTCAGTAAGAGGAGAGAAGATAATCCTGCAGCTGAACCGCATCTGCAGGCTTGTCAGTTTATCAGATGTCCATCCACCATCTGGCTTAAAGAAGGGGACAAATCTACACTTCATCCCTTGTGTTTCAGGTATTTGGATCCTGCAGTCCCATGATTGATCTCTGTGTGACCCAAACCTGTTACATGCAGGAGTGAGTAGCTGTCGCTGGGACTTGGTTCCACTGTTAGGAGTTAATAAGAGAACTGTTGCTGAAACGATTTTGTTTCTGTCCATCAACATTCGCGGCAACCTGGCCCCATCGTTGGACTGTGTTATTTTCATTGCTGCAGACATTACTTGCTTATGTGTTATTAGTTAGGAGTGTGTTTGCTGTTTCTTAAAGGGGAAGTGTCACCCTTAACATTCAGGTGTATTTCAACACACATTTTGTACTTTTATCAATGAAAACATTACTTGTTTGCCCTTCCCTGGTATTTCACCTGCAATTGGCACCTTTCATCCTCCTGTAAATAAACCTAAGTGTCTTAACCTCATTTCTTGTGAGTGTGTACAGAGCATGGACAGGAGTTCTCCCGAGTCGACCCATGGCAGAAAAGGAAGACCCTTCTGCATTCCCCTAGAGCTCCTAGCAAGAATCAGGCAGATGCACTACACCATAGTGAGGTGGGAGCTATCGGATACCCTGCCCATGGAGGTGGCTTAAAGTGGCGCTACATGTATATAGAGAATATTAATATATATAATCAACTTTTAGACCTGTTAAGTTGAGAATAAATTTACTGTTGGCAGTAAGCTTTTTCAAAAAGCTTTTAATTAATTTTAATGAAAGCTAAATCTGAATGATGTTGACTTCTAAGCGATCATGAAATATACAAAAATACTATATGAAATTGGACAGTATTAAATAATAAACGTTTAACACTGCATGGATAGTTCCTGAACAAACTGGAGATGACTTATAAAGTGAAATTTATAAAAAAGTACTTGAGATTGGATTTAAAGCTTGGTGCCAGCTCTCAGCACTTTATTTACATAAAGTGAGTTATGTGAGAGAATACAAGCCATTTTGTGTTCTAACCAAGTGGTGTCACTTATGTGAATAATTCTCCATATTACTACTCAACAAAATCAAACTTTAATATATTTATAATAACAAATTCCAGTTTTGGCTGTGGTATTTGCCAATAATCGTGTTAAAATGAATATGCATTAAGGCACTTGAGAGCAAGGTATAAACCCTTTCAGTTGTCCAGATAATAGTTCTGTGTGATGTATGGTCCAAAGATAAATAATGGGATAGAGAATAATTAGCACTACACCAATTATTCCCAGCTAGCACAAACACCCAATCCTGCTGATACCCCAATGTACAATAGTCACCAGAATTTTTGAATTTTTTTTTACATTGTGATTACTTCTGATTGTTGTGATGACATTTTCCTGGTGATGAATTGAAAGTGCATGAAGTTGTGATCATACAAGACCTTAGTTTTAACCAAAATGCTTTTGAATATACAGTAGGTATGGTCATTTAATAAAAAAAACTGACTGCCAAAAATGTTGTATAAACTACTTATTGATCACAACATAGAGAGTAATTTATTGTTTACAATGCCATAATTTAGTATTATGTAGCATAACTTCTTTCTTTCATTACTGCACCACACCGACGGGGCATTGAAGCCACTAGGGTATTCAAGACATCCTGAGGTATCTTGCTATATTTCATTTGCAAATCTGCAAACAATTAATATTTATTGCTATGGGTATAAGCCACAACTCAATACCCTAACTCATCCCATAGGTGCTCTATAGGGTGAATATCAGGTGATTGCCTTGGCCACTACAACAGGAGAGCATTTTTCTTTGCTTACCAATTTTTTACTAAAGGCTACTTTACACACTGCGATATCGGTCCCGATATCGCTAGTGTGGGTACCCGCCCCCATCTGTTGCGCGACACGGGCAAATCACTGCCCGTGCCGCACAACATCGCCCAGAGCCGTCACACATACAGTCAGGGCCAGAAATATTTGGACAGTGACACAAGTTTTGTTATTTTAGCTGTTTACAAAAACATGTTCAGAAATACAATTATATATATAATATGGGCTGAAAGTACACACTCCCAGCTGCAATATGAGAGTTTTCACATCCAAATCGGAGAAAGGGTTTAGGAATCATAGCTCTGTAATGCATAGCCTCCTCTTTTTCAAGGGACCAAAAGTAATTGGACAAGGGACTCTAAGGGCTGCAATTAACTCTGAAGGCATCTCCCTCGTTAACCTGTAATCATTGAAGTAGTTAAAAGGTGTGGGGTTGATTACAGGTGTGTGGTTTTGCATTTGGAAGCTGTTGCTGTGACCAGACAACATGCGGTCTAAGGAACTCTCAATTGAGGTGAAGCAGAACATCCTGAGGCTGAAAAAAAAGAAAAAATCCATCAGAGAGATAGCAGACATGCTTGGAGTAGCAAAATCAACAGTCGGGTACATTCTGAGAAAAAAGGAATTGACTGGTGAGCTTGGGAACTCAAAAAGGCCTGGGCATCCACGGATGACAACAGTGGTGGATGATCGCCGCATACTTTGGGGAAGAAGAACCCGTTCACAACATCAACTGAAGTCCAGAACACTCTCAGTGAAGTAGGTGTATCTGTCTCTAAGTCAACAGTAAAGAGAAGACTCCATGAAAGTAAATACAAAGGGTTCACATCTAGATGCAAACCATTCATCAATTCCAAAAATAGACAGTCCAGAGTTTAAATTTGCTGAAAAACACCTCATGAAGCCAGCTCAGTTCTGGAAAAGTATTCTATGGACAGATGAGACCAAGATCAACCTGTACCAGAATTATGGGAAGAAAAAAGTTTGGAGAAGAAAGGGAACGGCACATGATCCAAGGCACACCACATCCTCTGTAAAACATGGTGGAGGCAACGTGATGGCATGGGCATGCATGGCTTTCAATGGCACTGGGTCACTTGTGTTTATTGATGACATAACAGCAGACAAGAGTAGCCGGATGAATTCTGAAGTGTACCGGGATATACTTTCAGCCCAGATTCAGCCAAATGCTGCAAAGTTGATCGGACGGCGCTTCATAGTACAGATGGACAATGACCCCAAGCATACAGCCAAAGCTACCCAGGAGTTCATGAGTGCTAAAAAGTGGAACATTCTGCAATGGCCAAGTCAATCACCAGATCTTATAAAAGGATAAGGCTGCACATCAAACTTAGATAATGGTATAATGCCTCAAGCATATGGACAAATATTGGAATATACAATGAAAAATGCTACTTGCTAATTTGAACATGTGAATAATGAATTGCATACCTGCCATGAATATTAGGAAAAAGGAGATATTTAGCAATCGCATTGATCAATGTAACTGAGCCCCAAGGCCTCGTCAAGGCATATCTCTATATTGGGGTCCCTAGCTCTGTGACCCTAACTGTGTGTCATCTCATTGCAATTAAAAACTGCTATGGGTGGAGAGGGGTAACTAAGGACTTTCTTATATAGGAGATGGAAAAAACATGGCCGAAAGGGGCGGAGCTGTGTTCACATTCAGAAAAAAACTACATATAACTGAATAGGATAACTGAAGTGAGCACTAATATTTATTCACATGTTCAAATTAGCAAGTAGCATTTTTCATTGTATATTCCAATATTTGTCCATATGCTTGAGGCATTATACCATTATCTAAGTTTGATGTGCAGCCTTATCCTTTTATAATGTATGTATTTTTTGGCTTGCACTCAATATATATATATTAGTGCTCACTTCAGTTATCCTATTCAGTTATATGTAGTTTTTTTCTGAATGTGAACACAGCTCCGCCCCTTTCGGCCATGTTTTTTCCATCTCCTATATAAGAAAGTCCTTAGTTACCCCTCTCCACCCATAGCAGTTTTTAATTGCAATGAGATGACACACAGTTAGGGTCACAGAGCTAGGGACCCCAATATAGAGATATGCCTTGACGAGGCCTTGGGGCTCAGTTACATTGATCAATGCGATTGCTAAATATCTCCTTTTTCCTAATATTCATGGCAGGTATGCAATTCATTATTCACATGTTCAAATTAGCAAGTAGCATTTTTCATTGTATATTCCAATATTTGTCCATATGCTTGAGGCATTATACCATTATCTAAGTTTGATGTGCAGCCTTATCCTTTTATAATGTATGTATTTTTTGGCTTGCACTCAATATATATATATTAGTGCTCACTTCAGTTATCCTATTCAGTTATATGTAGTTTTTTTCTGAATGTGAACACAGCTCCGCCCCTTTCGGCCATGTTTTTTCCATCTCCTATATAAGAAAGTCCTTAGTTACCCCTCTCCACCCATAGCAGTTTTTAATTGCAATGAGATGACACACAGTTAGGGTCACAGAGCTAGGGACCCCAATATAGAGATATGCCTTGACGAGGCCTTGGGGCTCAGTTACATTGATCAATGCGATTGCTAAATATCTCCTTTTTCCTAATATTCATGGCAGGTATGCAATTCATTATTCACATGTTCAAATTAGCAAGTAGCATTTTTCATTGTATATTCCAATATTTGTCCATATGCTTGAGGCATTATACCATTATCTAAGTTTGATGTGCAGCCTTATCCTTTTATAATGTATGTATTTTTTGGCTTGCACTCAATATATATATATTAGTGCTCACTTCAGTTATCCTATTCAGTTATATGTAGTTTTTTTCTGAATGTGAACACAGCTCCGCCCCTTTCGGCCATGTTTTTTCCATCTCCTATATAAGAAAGTCCTTAGTTACCCCTCTCCACCCATAGCAGTTTTTAATTGCAATGAGATGACACACAGTTAGGGTCACAGAGCTAGGGACCCCAATATAGAGATATGCCTTGACGAGGCCTTGGGGCTCAGTTACATTGATCAATGCGATTGCTAAATATCTCCTTTTTCCTAATATTCATGGCAGGTATGCAATTCATTATTCACATGTTCAAATTAGCAAGTAGCATTTTTCATTGTATATTCCAATATTTGTCCATATGCTTGAGGCATTATACCATTATCTAAGTTTGATGTGCAGCCTTATCCTTTTATAATGTATGTATTTTTTGGCTTGCACTCAATATATATATATTAGTGCTCACTTCAGTTATCCTATTCAGTTATATGTAGTTTTTTTCTGAATGTGAACACAGCTCCGCCCCTTTCGGCCATGTTTTTTCCATCTCCTATATAAGAAAGTCCTTAGTTACCCCTCTCCATCCATAGCAGTTTTTAATTGCAATGAGATGACACACAGTTAGGGTCACAGAGCTAGGGACCCCAATATAGAGATATGCCTTGACGAGGCCTTGGGGCTCAGTTACATTGATCAATGCGATTGCTAAATATCTCCTTTTTCCTAATATTCATGGCAGGTATGCAATTCATTATTCACATGTTCAAATTAGCAAGTAGCATTTTTCATTGTATATTCCAATATTTGTCCATATGCTTGAGGCATTATACCATTATCTAAGTTTGATGTGCAGCCTTATCCTTTTATAATGTATGTATTTTTTGGCTTGCACTCAATATATATATATTAGTGCTCACTTCAGTTATCCTATTCAATCACCAGATCTTAACCCAATTGAGCATGCATTTAACTTGCTCAAATCCAGACTTAAGACGGAAAGACCCACAAACAAGCAAGACCTGAAGGCTGCGGCTGTAAAGGCCTGGCAAAGCATTAAGAAGGAGGAAACCCAGCGTTTGGTGATGTCCATGGGTTCCAGACTTAAGGCAGTGATTGCCTCCAAAGGATTCGCAACAAAATATTGAAAATAAAAATATTTTGTTTGGGTTTGGTTTATTTGTCCAATTACTTTTGACCTCCTAAAATGTGGAGTGTTTGTAAAGAAATGTGTACAATTCCTGCAATTTGTATCAGATATTTTTGTTCAAACCTTCAAATTAAACGTTACAATCTGCACTTGAATTCTGTTGTAGAGGTTTCATTTCAAATCCAATGTGGTGGCATGCAGAGCCCAACTCGCGAAAATTGTGTCACTGTCCAAATATTTCTGGACCTAACTGTACTTACCTGTCCGGCGACGCTTTCTAAGGGAGCGGTCCGTGCGGCGTCACAGCAACGTCGCTGAAGCGTCACTGAACCGCCGCCCAATAGCAGCGGAGGGGCGGAGCTGAGCGGGACGTAACATCCCGCCCACCTCCTTCCTTCTGCATAGCAGCCTGGGTGGCAGGTAAGGGGAGCTTCCTCATTCCTGCGGCGTCACACGCAGCGATGTGTGCTTCCGCAGGAACGAGGAACAACTTCGTTACTGCTGCAGTAACGATTTTTAAGAATGGACCCCCATGTCGCCGATTAGCGTTTTTGCACGTTTTTTGCAACGATGCAAAATCGCTTATCGGTGTCACACGCAACGGCATTGCTAATGCGGCCGGATGTGCGTCACAAATTCCGTGACCCCAACGACTCCGCATTAGCGATGTCGCAGCGTGTAAAGCCCCCTTTAATTGAATGTGTGCTTAGGATCATTTTCTTGCTGGAATTTCCAGTCTCTGCCAACTTGGTGTTACCATGTGGCAGCATTACATTCTCCAGTATATACTTTTACATAGTAGCATTCATATTTCCATCAATTCTATACAGATGGCCAATGGCAGATGCAGAAAAGCAGCCCCAAACTATGACATTGCAGGCACCATGTTTTACTGTAGGTATTTACGTTTTCCAATTGGGCGGTATATATGAGTATAGTGCTTGCCATCACTATCAAACAGATTGAACTTGGATTCATCCGAACACAACACCTTAGACCACTCTGTCACTTTCCATTGGCTGTGTTCTTTGGCAAACTCAATGTGAGCCTTCCGGTTCTTTGCAGAGATGAAAGGTTTCTTCACTGTAACTTGTGCATTCAAGCCTACTTCTCTTAGCCGTCGTACCACAGTTTGGTGACTCTGACTCCATATTTTTTGTTCATTTCATGTGAAATCTATACAGCACTTCTATGGACATCAGATACAGAATTTTTTTAACAATGTGATCACTTTGGAGGAAGTTTTCCGTGGTCATCGACTTCTAGATTTGTCAGCTGTTTCATGATCGTCTTTTTCTTTCTTTATTATACATAACACTTGACTCTGAGAACAATTAAATTCCATTGCTACCTCTTTTTGGTTTTTGCCTAACATCAATCTCAGAATAATAAGCTTCCCCATATCTGCAGATAAATTTGGCTTTGTCTTTGGCATGTTTTATCCTAAAAACACAATAACAAAATAAACAAAATTAGGCAAAATTAGACTACCCATAGCAAAATAGGCAAAACATTTGGCGCAGAAAGTGTAGAAAAAAAACACAAAAAGGGATTAAACGATCACGGGAGGGATGGGTACCTGGAGCAGGGGCACCCAGACTGGCTCTCTGACTGAGGACACTGTGCAGTCCCTTATCACAGAGGTTTGTCATGTGGTGGTGAGGCCTAGACCACCAGCCTAACCCTAACTGCTGTCCGAACTCTAATCTAACACCCCCTCTCCCCCACCCTTGAGGACGGTTGGGACTGAAGCCACAAACCCCATAAATAATGGAGACAGGTGAGAGACAACACATGCACAGGAAGAAATAGGATACAGGGAGGAAATAAACTAACAACAGGGATGTTTCCACATCACACCAGATATCATACAACTAATCACATGCTAATGACTGGAATCACTAGAGCTATAATCAGCGATGAGGAATAGGATCCAGTACCTTATAAAGGGTGGAGGCAGCTGTGAGTGGTCATTAGCAACCTGAGCAGCAGTTCACAAGCAATCAGGAATTAACTCCGTCTGCACTGATGAGCAGTAAACAAGAAACAGCCGATGCCCAGCACTGGCTGAACAACTAAGAGGCACCAGATAGCCTGTCAGCCTCTGCAGTGTGAACAGAGTCCAACGCCGCTATGACACCTAGCAAGTGCAGAGCAGAACACCGCATGATAAAAGCAATGTCAACAACAATTTTCATCCAGCTGACAACTGTTACGAGGGGGACCCAGGGAAGCGTGCCAAGATGGGGAATGGACAGCTTCCGCCGGTCAAGGTCCACTGTGCGGTGTAAGGGACCGCTGCTATGGTGGGTGAAGAGTGAGCGGGTTGCTGCTAGCGATCGTCTGGAATGTCACAGACGATCTACGTACACCGGTCTGCCCTAACCCGTGAGGGTTTTATGGCAGGGATCACACGGCTCGGTGTACCTGTTGCACGGGGAAGCACAGAGGTGCCCACGCACGTGTGCCAGTGGAAATCACGAGAATATGGCACGAGGGTAGCACAGAGGTGCCCATGCACGTGTGCTTTCAATAACCAGGTGAGTCCGGTGGAGACTCGAGGAGCTCACCTGGAACAGGAACATGGCCTGTTGAAGGAGCTACTGCCGGAGCAGCAAGGCAGGGACACGGCCTGCAAACCAGGTGCTGCCTAAGCAGCAAGGGCCAAGCCCACGGAAGACGATAATGCCTGAGCAGTGGCGTGGCAGCACGCTGCCAGACATCCAAACATAGAAGGACGGTCGCGCGCCACCATGATGGCAGGAGGAGCTTTTAAGGAGGTGTCGCTCCAGCCAAGGGCGGGCGCGAGGCGGAGATGACGGACTTGACCCAATCAGGATCCATGACGTCCCAGCCTGGCCAGTCAGGATTCACCACGTCACCAGCCTCGTCATCAAGCCGTGTGACGTGAGTGGGCGAATCAGGACCCACCAAGCATTGCACATGCTCACCCTCCTGCCTCTGGGAAATAGAGGCGGGATCCTCGGTCTCACAATGTGTAGAGATAACGGGAGTCTCACTGCTTCCCTGAGCAGAAAACCTCTGCACATTGCACAACCTCACAGACCTTCGGGGCTGCTGAGCAGGAGGAGCCGCGGCAGGCAAGGAATGGGAGACCGCCTCATTTCTTGCAACAGGAGTACCACTAGGTGTCACCCTTGTGCTGCCTCTCTGAGGAGGTTTCTCCTGCAGTCTGGCAGACCTTTGGCACTGCTGAGCAGGAGCGCTCGTGGCAGGCAAGGAGACTGCCTCATTCCTTGCCACAGGAGAGCCACGAGGTGTAACAGACAACCATTTGCTTCCGGTTTACTAAAATCATCAGGAAAATGGCATCACAACAACCAGACAGAAGTAATCACATTTTAGAACATGATACCCCAATAGAGGCCATATGTGCCACAATTACTGCACCTGCTGTGTAGAATGGTAATAGTACTCCCCTTTATGCCCCAAATAATAATGCCACCAATAAGACCCTTAAATAGGGAAATGACTCCTTTTTGCCCTTTAGATGATCAAATTTCCCCCTATAAATATTTATGCTTTTTTAAATGCCCTAGAAAGTAATAGTGCCTAAATTCTACCCCATTGAACATAATAATGCTTCATATGTGCTTTTTTGATGCTCATAATAGTTTGAATGCCTCTATAACCTAATAATGCCTCTTAATTGCCCAATTAACATTTGATATTGTCCCTTAGGTGTCTTTAAAAAGTAATGCAAACACACCAAACAGGTCAGCTCACCCTTCCACCTTATTATGGAGTTCCTTAGATCAGCATGGAATGGTCTGGGTCTGGGCCAAACAGAAATATCAAAGAAGCAGCAGAAATCTGGCGAAACAGGAAAACCCATGCAGCAGCCGTAAGAAAGATCAAGATGATTTAGGCATAACCATATGGCACTGCCAAAACACATTGGTTTTGAGAGGGGCACTTTGGCAACTTCCCCATATTTCATGTAATGCCATGGTCTGTTTCATAGTTTCATAGTTTTTAAGGTTGAAGGGAGACTCTAAGGCGGGCTTTGCACGTTGCGACATCGCAAGCCGATGCTACGATGTCGCACGCGATAGTCCCCGCCCCTGTCGCAGGTACGATATCTTGTGATAGCTGGCGTAGCGATAAGTATCGCTACGCCAGCTTCACATGCACTCACCTGCCCTGCGACCGTCGCTCTGGCCGGCAACCCGCCTCCTTCCTAAGGGGGCAGGTCGTGCGGCGTCACAGCGACGTCACACGGCAGGCGGCCAATGGCGGCGGAGGGGCGGAGATGAGCAGGATGTAAACATCCCGCCCACCTCCTTCCTTCCGTATAGCCACTGGCGGCAGGTAAGGAGATGTTCCTCGTTCCTGCGGCTTCACACACAGCGATGTGTGCTGCCGCAGGAACGAGGAACTACATTGTACCTGTCGCGGCACTGGCACCGTTCATCATATCATCTAGGATTTACACACTACGACATCGCAAGTGACGCCGGATGTGCGTCACTTTCGATTTGACCCCACCGACATCGCACCTGCGATGTCGTAGTGTGCAAAGCCGCCCTAAGTCCATCTAGCCGCCCTAAGTCCATCCGTAGCCTAACATGTTGATCCAGAGGAAGGCAAAAAAACCCCAATGTGTCAAATAAGCTCCAATGGGGAAACAAATTCCTTCCTGACTCCACATACGGCAATCAGACTAGTTCCCTGGATCAACACCCTGTCATGAAATCTAATATACATAACTGGTAATATTATATTTTTCAAGAAAGGCGTCCAGGCTCTGCTTAAATGTTAGTAGTGAATCACTCATTACAACATCATGCGGCAGAGAGTTCCATAGTCTCACTGCTCGTACAGTAAAGAATCCTCCTCTGTGATTATGATTAAACCTTGTTTCCTCAAGACGTAGCGGATGCCCCCGTGTTCCAGTCGCAGGCCTAGGTGTAAAGAGATCTTTGGAAAGGTCTCTGTACTGTCCCCTCATATGTTTATACATTGCGATGAGATCCCCCCTAAGCCTTTGTTTTTCCAAACTAAATAATGGACTTTTTAATTTTTGATACATTAAACCTGATCTTTCTTATATCTGCTACATTGGTTTCCCTATATCAGCGGATTTAAGCTGCTTATTTAAAAAGTAATAATGCCACTCTGTGCCCCGTTATCATTTAATAATGCCCCTTAAGTTCCACATATATATTAATAATTCCCCTCTATGTCTGCTTTGTATTGCAATAATGGCCTATGTATAATAACAATGGTGTTGTTGAGTCTCTGCACATACAGTCATAGTGTCCCCTGTTCCCCTCCACATATAGTAATAATACCTCTTGAGTTCTTGCACATACAGTTACACCAAGGGAGCTCACATTTATAGTTATAATGCCTCTCTTGAGTTCCTGCATTTTGTTATAATGTCCTCTGAGTCACCCACATGTATAGTAATTCTCCATGAGTCTCTCCAACCCAAAAAAAGGAATAGTGCACCAGAAAATAACCCCCTAAATCATATATTTGCACACATAATCCAAAGATCATGACAAGTTCATCAGCATAGTTGGCATCACAGCAACTTGGTGACGTAATTGCTCCAATGTGCTCAGACTTTGAGACTCTGTGCAATCTGTGGCCTACAGAATGGAGATTGGTACCAGATAAATACCATGGCTCCCTACTTTATCACAGGGATTAACTGTATCTGCATACTAGGTATGCCAATACAGTTAAAGTTTCAGTGCTAGCTGGAGAGGAGAAGGGGTTAATGCCGCACTGTCGCCAAGGAAAGATGAAAAAATTGTTGATTTAATAATAAAAAGTTTTTATTCCATAGGTACAGCACCAAGGACAGCATAATCTCAAAGAGGAAGCTTTGAGTGCCCAGCATGTGGCTATGCAGTCAGATTTCTCAATGAGTGACGATACTACTCAGCCCAGCCAATATTCTGAGGCAACATTGGGTGAGGATGAGGAGGATGAGGACTTGTTTTTCTGTGCTACCAAGGGAACTCCCAATGTGACACAGGTGACTCTCAACCCCAGATTCATGTCTGTCAAGAATGGGCTGGAGAGGAGGAGGTAAAGGAGGAGGAGGCGAGTCAGCATGAGGAGAGGATGGGTATTGTTCCTGTTAGTGGGGACACAGAACTTTTGTCTGTTTAAAGCTTGTCCCACATGGCACAGTTCATGTGTAAGTGTCTATGGCAAGACCCTCGCGTGATACACATTTTATCCAATAACCTATACTGGTTGGATACCTTACTGGACCCACGTTAGGGGTGCTTCATACACAGCGAGATCGCTGCTGAGATCGCTGCTGAGTCACGGATTTTGTGACGCAGCAGTGACCTCATTAGCGATCTCGCTGTGTGTGACACTGAGCAGCAATCTGCGATCTGGCCCCTGCTGTGAGATCGCTGCTCGTTACACACAGCTCTGGTTCGTTTTTTTATTGTTGCTCTCCCGCTGTGACGCACAGATCGCTGTGTGTGACAGCGAGAGAGCGACGAAATGAAGTGAGCAGGGAGCAGGAGCCGGCGTCTGGCAGCTGCGGTAAGCTGTAACCAGGGTAAACATCGGGTAACCAAGGTGGTTACCCGATATTTACCTTCGTTACCAGCCTCCGCAGCTCTCACACTGCCTGTGCTGCCGGCTCCTGCTCTCTGCACATGTAGCTGCAGTACACATCGGGTTAAGTAACCCGATGTGTACTGTAGCTAGGATTGCAGGGAGCCAGCGCTAAGCAGTGTGCACGGCTCCCTGCTCTCTGCACATGTAGCTGCAGTACACATCGGGTTAATTAACCCGATGTGTACTGTAGCTAGGAGAGCAGGGAGCCAGCGCTAAGCAGTGTGCGCGGCTCACTGCTCTCTGCACATGTAGCGATGTTATGGTCGCTGCTGCGTCGCTGTGTTTGACAGCTAAGCAGCGATCATAACAGCGACATACAAGGTCGCTGTTGCGTCACAGAAAATGGTGACGTAACAGCGACGTCGTTGTCGCTGTCGCTATGTGTGAACCCAGCCTTACATGGAGAAATTTCCTCCTCTCCTTTTGGAGTCACCAAAGGATTGCACAATGGAATCCTTCAAGAGGGTCATTGTAGATCAGTTGCTGAAAAGATCACTCTCAGATAACGCTGCCGGCGGAATTTTCAGCTCTTTTTAACGCCAAGGACTAAGGGGGAGAAACACAAACACCAGGTCAACAGAGGTGGGAGGAAAATGAGCCATTTTGAATAAACCAGCACATCAGCAAGGGCTATCTCTGCCTGTAACAATGCCAAGGATGGAGAAATTGCACAACATGGTCAAGGGGTACTTATGTGACCATACCTGCATCCTTTCTGACTTTTCAGTTCCCTTTAATTATTGCGGGTCCAAGCTAAATACTTTACCCGACCTCTCCTTATACGCCTTGGAGGTGCTGGAATGCCCAGCTGCTTGTGTGATGTCAGAGCGTATTTTAAGTTCTGCTGGTGCAATCATCACTGAGAGGCGCTCCCGCTTTTCCACAGAAAATGCAGACAAACTTACTCTGATTAAATTCAACAAGGTCTGGAGTTCTCCACAGTTTGTAATCCCTCCAGATGAGAGTAAGCCAAAATAAATATCCCCAAAATGTTGACTTCAACTACTGCTGTTAACATCCACCCCTACCCATATAAAGTTGTTTTCTTCCTGTGTCAACCATGACTCAGGCCAGAGGGCTAATTTTTGTAAAAACAATGCACATTGTGCAGTGGTGGACAAACCAGGACAGTACTCCTACTCCAGCCTAACTACTATTTGTCATTGGAGGCCCTTGTGATGGTGACTCCCTGCGTCAACCTTGACTCAGGCCATATGGCTAATCTTTGTAAACACCAGGCACACCAGGACTGTAATCCTAACAGACTAATATTTGTCATTAGAGACCCTTGTCACGGGTTGTCCTACATTGGGACTGAGATAGGGGATACATATTCGATAGAAATCTACTGTCAGTCACTATAGATTGCAATAAAACATCCCTGGGTTGTCCCACATTGTGACTGAGATAGGGGATACATATTTGATAGCAATTTACAATGATTGTTGATGAACAACTAATGGCCTTCTGAAAACTTGAATTGAGGGCCACAGAATGACATGGTGGAGAAGGAGGAGGAGGACTGTAATTTACACTGTAAAAGCCTCTTCTGCATCATGTTGACCAGAGTGTGACCCAAGAGACTTAAGAGCCATCAGGTGACTCAGGAAATGACCAGAGAGGTGCTGGACACCGGAGAACATAGTGATCTGTGAGTATATTAACAAACTGACACTACACTAAGATTTACACAGGTTTAGAGAAAAAAAGTGAATGTGCGGCTTCTTTAGATGGACTGTTTTGTCTGTTTTACAATGGAGCTGTGTATATCTGAATCAACTCTGTGCACAACATGCAATTTCCAAGCCGCAAACCTTTTTTTTCCCCAACACTGTTTTCCGCCATTTGACTACAACTATCCCATCACTACTCTGGCTTTATCTTTTTAAAGTCTTGTAACCTTTGCTCCTTGAATTAAGCAGGCAGAGGTAAATGCAATAACGATGGACCACTGCCCTTGGGCCACTGCTGTGGGTTTGCCCCCGAGGCCAAATGTTGCTTGCCAGCCCCTGAGTGGGCTGGTGATAATGTTAGAATTGTGTAGCAATTAACAAGGGATAACGGTAACACTAAAAAACTGCAACTGACCTTGCTGGTTCCTGTACATACTGGAGATCCCAACCCCGCAATCCCTAGTGGTTCTTGTGGGAGTTACACTAGCCATGACAACAAACTAAAAGATGACAACTAGGGCCTACTCTACTAAGGACCTGGAGGGCAGAGTAGATTACAAATTACCTACATAAAGAAAGAAGTGTATATTACTAAAGAATATGCTGCCTATTTACTGACAACAAACATAATATAAGTGCACAGTGGAGAGCATAAACAACAGGGAGGACTATCATAGCTGGTCTTCTATTGACTGGCAGAAACTAACAGCAATATGGCTGGACTTTAAAATGAGAATATCACCATTAAGAATAATCAGCAGGAGGAAAGTATTTAAAGCTGAACCCGAAAGGTGATTGGGCAGACAAACTATTAAATTAATACACCTGTTACCCTAAGAGAACTAAATCGAGGATAACAGAAACTAAACACCAGAACAAAAGGTGAATCTGCTGTGGTACAGAGAACACAAAAGCCAATTACAGACTCAAGGGTTTGAATCCAGACGTACAGTATGACACTAAAACTGCTGTTGGGAGAAGGCACCCTTCAAATATGAGAGACCTGGAGCTGTTTGCAAAAGAAGAGTCTAAAATTCCAGTTGAGAGGTGTAAGAAGCTGGTTGATGGTTATAGGAAGCGATTGACTGCAGTTATTTAATCCAAAAGATGTGCAAACAAATATTAAGTTGATAGTGCTTGGCCCATTGTTGGAGTTTTTATGTAAAATTATGTCCAATTTGCCTTCTTTTTCCTCTTTATTTTTGTGTTCACAAAGGATATAAACATTTGCATAACAGAACATGTATAACTGCAATAATTTTCTGGGAAAAATACTTCATATGCTGGAACAATTTTAAGGGTGCCAACACTTTCAGCTATGACTTTATATCCTGTTCTGCATTTCATTGGAATATGTTGGAGAAGGGGTGCTAGACAGTGTCTTACACTTTAGCATTGCTTTTTACAGTTGCTACTGGGAATTATTTTTCTCTCTTAATATATTAGAATAAATTAGAAAATGCATATGAGAAGTTATATCAAGAAATGCTCAATCCAAATATAACATACTGCTTGTGTACGAGAAAATTAATTTATGGTAAGAGTGGTTTAGAATGTTAAACACCTAAGCCGGGGACAAATGATGTGTTTTCTATTCTCTAAGGCAGCATTTTACATCTGTTGTCAAGTTGTTGCTGAGATACCATGTCATCCTGCTTCTCATTTTGTGATTTATAAAAGAACATTTCTAAGATCTTCACGCAAGGTCTTTTCCTTGCAGTTTGTTTGATTTGCACATACTGTTTATGAGAATCATTTAGCAACACAACTATGAAAGTTCAAATGTCACCACTACAAAAAGTTGAAACCTCACTTAAGACATTTATCCAATTAAGAAAATAAGGTATGATATAAAGTGCTGGAATTAAAAAGACAAAAACATTTAAAGGGGTTTTTCACTGAGCTCAGCAGCTATACAGAGTTAGTCATAAAGTAATTGTTCAGCTCACCACTCTATGTGTTGCTCAGCAGCTCCAAGTCCAGTGCTCGGATCCAATGATTTGGCATCCACAGATGCAAATTCAGTCCAAAGAAGGAGGGGTAGGGGAGGAAAAATCTAGCACAGAATTATAAAATACTTGTTTATTCCAACAATTTAAAATGTGGATGCATGTGTGGTTATTCCTTATGTGTTTCGGAGAGTCAAAAAAAGCTCCTTATTCATAGGCAACTGTTGCCTATGGATAAGGAGCATTTTTTGTCTCTCCTAAATGTATAAGGCATAGCCACACATGTATCCATGTTTTAAATTGTTGGAATAAACAAGTATTTTTTACTTCTGTGCTAGATTTTTCCTCCCCTCCCCCTCCTTCTTTGGACTGAATTTATACAGAGCTAGGCAGCCCGAGCTAACAAGTTCAGTGGTTGGCTTCAGCGGTACTGCATGCTATCCATGTGATGTCACCAAAGGAGCCAAAATACTACAACCTGAGCAGCGGTGCAGAGCTGGTGCTGCACCATGGGATGTCAGTACCTGCTTTATTTGTAATTTAAGCAATTTTAGAGATTTTGGGGTCTACATTCTTGTAAGTGGAAAACCTCTTTAAAGTCCAACATCTGTCAAACACAAATTGATCCATTAGACTAGGATAAAGTGAAGTATGTGTCAATTCTCCAGAGAATAAAAAGTGCATTGCCGGGTAATGTATAAAGTATATCGCAAAGTGTCATTGTATCAATGTAATGTAGTCAGTGTACAGCTTCTATAACAGTGTATTTGGTGTGTCCTGTAATTAAGTCAGCACACAAACATTAATGGTTAAACCACTAGCAACAAAAGTGAGTTCACCCCTAATTTTAAAATGGTCAAATTAGCCATTTTCCCTCTCTGGTTTCATGTGACTCATTAGTGATACAAGGTCTCAGATGTGAATGGGGAGCAGGTGTGTTAAATTTGGTGTTATCACTCACACACTCTCTCATACTGGTGACTGGAAGCTCAACATGGCTCCTTATGGAAAAGATTCCTTTGAGGACCTGAAAAAAGAATTGTTGGTCTACATAAAGATGGCCTAGGCTATAATAAGATTGCAAATATCTTGAAACTGAGCTGCATCATGGTTGCCAAGACCATTCAGTAGTTTAACAAGACAGGTTCCCCTCAGAACAAGCCTCGTCATGGTCGATTAAAGTTGAGTGCACATGCTCAGCATCATATTCAGAGGTTGTGTTTTCAAAAAGATGTATGAGTGCTGCCAGCGTTGCTGCAGAGATTAAAGGTGTGGGAGTTCAATCTGTCAGTGATCAGACCATATGATGCACACTGCATAGAAATTGGTCTGCATGGCTTTAATCCCAGAAGGAAGCCTCTTCTAAACTTTATACACAAGAAAGCCTGCAAACAGTTTGCTGAAGACAAGCAGACTAAGGAATACTGGAACCATGTGCTGTGGTCTGATGAGACAAAAAACCCTATTTGGTTCAGATGGTGTCAAGAGTGTGGGCTGCAACAAGTTAAGGAGTACAAAGGTAAGTGTGTCTTACCAACAGTCAAGCACATTAGTGGGCATGTCAAGGTTTGGGGCTACCTGACTACTGCTGGCTGTGGGGAGTTACAGTTCAGTGAGGGAACCATGAATGCCAACATGTATTTTGACATATTAATGTATAGCACTATCCTCTCCCTTTGAAAACATAATAATGCCCCCATACAGACCTCCATGATTTCTGTCTTGCTAAAGAAACTGAGGGTAAAGGAGCTGAACTGGCCAAGCATGTCTCCAGACCTAAACCCTATTAAACATCTTTGTGGAATCTTCAAATGAAATATGGAGGAGTGCAAGGTCTGTACGGCTACTTTCACACATCCGTTTTTTGCTATCAGGCACAATCTGGTTTGTGCCTGATGTGACAGATCTGTCATAGACTGTGGTAAAATTGAAGCGATGGATCCAGTTTTTAATGGTACCATTTTTGTGTAGATGCTACGTTTTGATTGCCTGTTATTGCATTTTGCACAAAATTTGTGGCGACCAAAAAACTTAATGTTGGCATTTGGATTTTTTTTGCTGCTACGTTGCTTACCGATCAGATTAATTGATTTTATATTTTGATAGATCGGGCATTTATGAATTCGGCGATACCAAATGTGTGTGTTTTTTTAACCGTTTAATTTTCAATGGGGTGAATGGGGGGGTGATATGAACTTTTAGGTTTTTTAAAACTTCTTTTACCTTTTTGTTCTTTTTCTTTTAATTATTCCCCCTAAGTGGCAATAAGGATCAGCTATCCGATCGCTCAGTCTTTTCTCCCGATCAGAGCAGCACTGCTCAGATTAGGAGAAATGCTTACCTCTTATAACCTGCAGTACTCGGCTGCTTGACTCAGAACCTGAGTCATGTGAGCTACAGGAGTCATCACATGACCCTGTGCTACTATGACAACCATCGGATCCACGTGATAATGTCACGTGAATTCTGGTGGAGGCCAATGAATATGCGATTAACGCGATTGCCATTAAAATAGTGCTGTCACATTTTCACAGCGCCATTTAAGGGGTTAACAGGTACTGGTGGATAGCGATTTCACTCGTGCCTGCAAAGCACATGTCAGCTGTATAAATCAGCTTACATGTGCGTTGATCGCCGCCAGCTGAAGATTAACACTATGACCGCTAGGACGTAATATTACTGACCCCGGTTGTCAAGGGGTTTTAAAGCAGCACTTTCAGTAAGGAGTATAAGAGAGAAGGAAGCAAAATAAGGTAATAATGTTACACAAAAGAATACATTTGCAAAGCCTGATCAATGTTTAAATAGATGTAGTTACTCTTTAAAAATATACATGGCAATGGCTTATGTGATGTTAGATGTCAGATTACATTTTTTTTTGTTACGTTTTATCCTAGTATCGTTTGATCTTAGTCACAGTAACCTTTACTAAATTTGGACCTAATAAATTGACTATGTCTTCATACCAAATGGAGGATTTCCGTCTTTAAATAATATTTTACTTCTCTTTCCTTCTCATAGTACACACTGTGATCCTACCCCGATTTTAGGCATATGCTCTCAATTTTTCCCTTTAAGCTAAAGGTTATTTGCTTTGCAAGAGAGAGAGAGAGAGATTTTATTGTGACCAGAAGTGAATTTACACAGCGTCTGGGCATGCGCACAAGCAAAAAACGAATCCGTCGCCTGATTCCGTCATTTGCCGAATGACGATGGATCTGGCACCAATAGGCTTCCATTTTAAAAAAAGACGGACAACACCATATCCGTCGCCTTCCGGTTTTTCGCCAGTCACAAATAACGTTCCTTTGGACGTTGCTTCAGACAAATTTCACCGGATGTGGCACACGCCGAATGAAACGTGAGGCCATGCGGCCGAATCTGGTGCTAATACATGTCTATGATGAAAAAAAATGGATCTGCTGCCAGATCCGTTTTAACCGCAATTTGCCAGATTGTGCCAGATGGCAAAAAAACGGATGTGTGAAAGAGGCCTAACATCCACCAGCTCCGTGATGTTGTCATGGAAGAGGGAAGAGAATTCCAGTGGCTTCTGTGCCTGAAAATAATAGTTTCTAGAAAACGTATTGACACTTTGGGCATAATCTGGCCAATATCACTTAGGGGTGTACTCACTTTTTGTTGCTGAGGTTTGACATTAATGGCTGTGTTACGGTTGCTGCGAGCACTGGAGACTATGTCCAGATTTCTTGCTACTGCACATGTGCGAGCGCTGGAGACTAAGTCCAGATTTCTTGCTACTGCACATGTGCGAGCGCTGGAGACTAAGTCCAGATTTCTTGCTACTGCACATGTGCGAGTGCCGGAGACTAAGTCCTATCTTGGAGCCATTGCACATGTGCGGGTGACATCATCGCTGACACGAGGTCACAAGTCTCTGACACCTTCTATGCCGATTGGTCGCTGGTCATGTGCTTGTGATGCCTTGCTCGGTGATAGGCCAGCATGACGTCATTCCTGTCGTTCTGGCAGCGGATTGGCTCTGGTGTCCTCCATCTTGGATGAGGCACAGAGTCTATATAAGACCCTGACACACGCCGCATGGCGCTCAGTCCTCTTGGTTCATGCATAAGAGTAGACGCTCTGTGCGCGTTCCTCTAGGCATTCCTCTGTCTATGCTAGGTGAGCGCTACCGGCAGGGTAGCGTTCTTATACCTTACAGCTTCGGCTGCTGTCCGTATCCTTACCTCTTAGGGGAGCGGACATAGGCAGGTGCCTGAGGCACATGGTCTGGCTGGGCCTTGTGGTTCGACTCGTAGGTGGAAGTTGCCGCTAGGGTAACGTTCCTTATACTGCGTCTGGCAGTTGTTCGTATCCTCGCACACTAGGGGAGCGAACAGAGGTAGGAGCTTTGTGCGGCTTACGCTGCTGTTCGTCTCTTTTGCACCACTAGAAGAGCGGACCTAGGCAGGTGCCATATCTAGTGGTTCGTGTCCTCGCACACTAGTGGAGCGAACGCAGGTAGGAGCTTTGTGCGGCTTACGCTGCTGTTCGTCTCTTTTGCACCACTAGAAGAGCGGACCTAGGTAGGTGCATTTCGCACACATTGCTTTTGTCTCTGTGATTATTAACAGAGATCATTCCACACACCCTCCAAGTAAGGGAGGAATTGCTTTACTTACTTATTATATCCTTCTGTGAGTTAACAGAGGTATTGCACTCTGCCATAGTCTGCAGCAGAGTCTTTGCACGGTGGACCCTGACTGTCTGATACTCCTTTAAGTTATTATCAGACAGCCCCCCGTAACAGGCTGCGTGTTGAGTTATTTAGATGGCACACCAAATTTACATTGTTATACAAGTTGTACACTGACTACTTTATGATGTATCAGTGTCATATCTTCAGTGTTGTCTAATAAAAAGATATAATAAAATACTTACAAAAGTGTGAGAGGTATATACACTTTTGTAATATACTGTGTATTTATAATGTCCAATATTCTATTGCTTAGAAATGTGTATGATGACTTCAACTTGTCAGCAGTTTGTGGAATTTTCATGGATTTAGTTTCCATGGTCTACTCTTTCTCCATAATTATTTCTAGAGGCCATTTGGCATTTGAGGCCATAATATTAATATTATTAATAATGCGTTTAATGGGTATACATAAGTGTATAGTTAATTTTATAAACTTACTAGTATAGGAGTAGTATAAGCATAGACACCAGTGAAACGGGTTTACTGGGTGTGTTATGTTAACTCATGATGGGACTGGACTGTCAGCAACATCATCCAGTGTGACTTCACTGCACATAGTACATTTGTCATTACGTATGAATGTTCTATTGCCCAGCCCCAGGGGCACATCTCCCACAATGGGCAGGGCTTCCATCTCAGCACTATGCTTCACATAGACAAACCAGAAAGAAAGGAAAACGATCATACGCCCATGATTTATGAAATTACAAAATTTATTTTATTAATAGAGGTGCACATGAAAAAGTTGGAACAGATAAGGTGCAGGAACTTGAAAATAGCTCCAAACAGGTCACAGATCCCTCTTATACTAATACCATGTATCCATGGGAGATAAACCAACATCCACGTGTGTGTATCATACAAGTCCACTAGATGTCATAAGAGAGACAATATTGTGGTGAACTATAGATACACATCAGAGCCACATCGTCAAACAAGGCAAAAATAGATACATACAAAGCATTGGATAATTACCTATATAATTGCCTGCAGGTCAATCACTGGATACAGAGGGAGAAGAGGGGAGCGGCAACCCACCCGACGGCCGTTTCAGCAACTCAAAGGTTGCCTTCGTCAGGGAGCGTGGTTACATGGGCGACAATGTGGGGTATTTATCCAGATGAATGACCAATCAACTGCATGCGCCTCTATGATGCATGAAGTAGCGCAGCGTATCATTGCGCTCCAGGCCGACCGCCGCGTCACTGATCACGTGGCCACGAGTGTAAACACACGTGACCACCCGATCAGAGCAGACGCGGCTGACGGCCAGGCAGCAGACCGCCGCACCATGCATGCGTGCCAGTACACGCTGAGGCCAAAAGAATAGAGGAACAGATCTGAGCATGACATCACCTGGGTGATCAGCCCAGCGGTGAGATCACAATCCCTCTTACTCAGAACGGCCATATACATGGAATCAAATCCAACCTGGAAATCATACATAATACGATTACAACTCATGAGCACTATCAATAGAGAATACAATATATTACATAAATATGCCCCCATTAGGTCACTGGGATTCTAGAATAGCAAAATACCAATAACATATAAATACATCCAAAAGGATATCCCAGATGGTCCAATTATATAAGGGAAAATACATAGTTATTATACCAAACAAAAATCAAGATACATGATTATACACATTACTCCCAAAAATTACATGCAAACCTAGAGCGGTATTCATATATAACCCCGACATATAATATACGGTAATATCACATGCATGGGTCACTCCGATAATATGGTCTGTATAAAGTCACCCATGCATAGATATAGGAAGGGATTGGGACAGGAACGGAATGTTAGATGGGATGGAGAAAAATATGAATTTTATTAATTAATTATTTTTATTATTGTTAGATATCATACAATAGACATATAAACATTACATCCACCACATCAAAAGGGGGGGGGCAAGGAAAGAGGGGAAGACCAGGAAACAAGGGAAAGGGAAGCAGGGAGGGGGGGAAAGGGGGGAGAGACAGAACACAAAATTGATACCAATGTAAAAAACTTATTGCAGATAGCGCCAACAACACGAGTTGATAGATGATACATCATAGATATAAGAAGAATCCAGGATTCAGGATACAAAACCCCACAAAGGCCCAATGCTACTGTAAAGAAAGGACAAGATTAAACAATTAAAAACATGTAGACCACACACTTAAAAAATTAAAATCAAACAATCTGCACAGGGTATATCTACGTCTATGATATGAAACCAAATCATAGAAAGGACTCGAAACTAAGATTCTTGTTAAGGCCAGAGGGATACACAGTATTCAACCTGTATATCCATCTGGCCTCCAACTGAGCCAATCTCCTACTGACCTCACCACCCCTAATACCAAGGTCGATCTGGCCAATTCCCAAGACCCTAAACTGAGTACTATCAGAGCCGTGATATGCCAAAAAAGGCTTAGGAATAGTCTTTAACGTGGTCTTATCAACCTGGCTTGGTGCCGCCTCAATCCCCAACACATGTTCGCGTACTCTAACCTTCAACTGACGAGTGGTCAATCCTACATATATCTTCAGGCATGGACATGTTGCATAATAAATCACAGCCCGAGATGTACAAGTAATAAATTTCTTAATATCGTAACTTTTATTACCTGAGGAGTCAGAGAAGGTATTTCCGCGACATATGTTGGGGCAGGCGACACATCCGCCACAAGGAGAGCAGCCACTTCGATTACTTGGTCCAGCACTACCCAGAAAGGTCCTATCCTTATTGGTTGCAGCATAATGACTGTGGACCAATAGGTCACGAAAATTCTTCCCTCTCCTGATAGTAATTTGAGGTTTACTGGGTAGGAAAAAAACAATTCCTATATGGTTGGATTGAGTTCAAAACATGTAAACGGGGAAAGCCTCAAATTCCAGTTAAAAATGACTAATTTTATTGATATATTATTAAAAATAACAAAACACCCAGTGATATTACACACATAGGGTCACATGAGAGGAGGAGCTGGAATATATGGGGTCCCTAAAGTTTCCCTAAAGGGGACCTTGCTCCTACCTGCCAACGGAGGGTTTGACACCGTAACTGTTTTGGGCGCCCCCGTTCCACGTCGGCTGACCCTCACTAAACCCTAACTCTTAAGTGAATTAAATATTAATTACACTCCTGATGGCCACACAACAGTACTCATGCATACACAAAATTGGTAACTTTCAATCCCAATATGTTAAACTACAAGCTGCTTCCAGAGATTGAGAACAGCTATACAAGACAAAAATAGGGAATCACACCCCAAAATAATGTATACACTATTGCATCAGACGATTATTTCCCCTCCTTGTCCTGATATGTTGTGGCCATCATACATGGAAAACTTCATCACAAATGTAATCTATCTTCATAGACACTGCATAGCCCCAATCTGGGCAGGTGCATGCAAAACAGTGCAGTGTCCAAAGACAATCAGATAAACACTACGAAAGCATATAAGGGTGAACAAAGTACACCCAGGGGAAAGAAAAAATGATTACTTCCCTTTAGATTATGCTTTACATCGCCTCGACGCGTTCCCCTTCTGGATACAAGGATCATCAGGAGGCTGAAGTATCATAAACAGAAGATGTGGATAGAGATGTAATCCATGGCTGTGCGTAATATCACTGGGTGTTTTATTATTTTTAATAATATATCAATAAAATTAGTCATTTTTAACTGGAATTTGAGGCTTTCCCTGTTTACTGGGTAGGACCTTCTTCAGTGTTGGATCAGCCATCAATATAGGCCAGGCATGTTCCAAGCTGGACCTTACTAAATCGAAGCCAGAGCTGTAATTAGTAATAAATCAAACCTGATGCGAGGGTCCAGGTACAGAGTCGGAATACAGCAGTTGATGCCTACATGAATATTTTGCGCGATGATAAGCTCTCTTTATCATGCGTCTGCTGTATCCCCTCTCCCTGAAACGCTCCATCAGGTCCAAAGACTGTCTCTCAAAATCTGCGTTGGTAGAACAGATTCTACGTAGCCGAAGAAATTGGCCAGTGGGAACCAACCTAATCATGTACTGAGGGTGTGCGGAGGATGCATGCAATAAGGTGTTCGTGGAGGTCGGTTTACGATATAAATCAGTTTGCAGAACGAAATCAGCGTCATTTCTAACAAGGACATCCAAGAATTCCACCTGCTGATGGGACCACTGGTATGTGATAAAGATGTTGCGTCCACTGGAGTTCAACAAAGACATAAATGGATGTAACTCAACTAAAGAACCCTGCCAGATAAGGAAGATGTCATCAATGTACCGCACCCAAAAGAGGACGCGGTCCATCAACGACTCCCGATCTGACAGGGGAAGGTCCCTCTCCCACAGCCCCAGGAATAGATTGGCATACGAGGGGGCAAAAGATGCCCCCATCGTAGTTCCCTGTAGCTGTAGGTAGAAGGACCCTTTAAAAATAAAAAAATTATGAGTCAACGAGAACTCCAGAAGACGCAGCACCAACTCATTAAAGTCCGGTGGATTAGACGTGGTGTCCAAAAAGAACTTAGCAGCTCGCAACCCATCACTGTGTATGATGCTGGTATACTGGGACTCAACATCTCCTGTAACCAGCAACGTATCTTCCCCTGCAAAGAGACCATCCACCTTCCTCAAAAAATCACCCGTGTCCTGAATATATGATGGTAGACTTCCAACAAGGGGTTGTAATATCGAATCGACCCATTTATTAACGTTTTCAAGAAAATGACCCCGTCCGGAGATGATCGGTCTCCCTGGAGGGGTATCACGATTTTTATGAATTTTGGGGAGTAAATAAAGCGTGGCTATGGTAGGTTCAGCCACCTATAGTGCTGAAGCCAGTTCTTTGGACATAACACCGTCGTCTTTAGCCCTAGTGAAGATTTTATTTAGCTGTATGTTAAATGATGATAAAGGATTAAATGTTAATTTTTTATAACATACAGTATTGTTGAGCTGCCGAAAAGCCTCCCTCTCATATAGAGAGGTTGGCCAGACGACGACGTTACTCCCCTTACCTGCCAGCTTCAGCACCACATCTGATAAAGATGTCAACTCCCTCAATCTCTCCCTCTCCGATCTAGTGAGATTATCCTTCATAATCCTCGGGGAGATACTCTCCAACTCCTGAGATACTACCTGCACAAACATATCAACGTTTGTGCATGTAGATAACGGGGGGAATTTTTTGGATCGACGGACTATAGAGGAAGGAATCTTACCACCAATAGGAAGGTTGTGTTCAACCGACAACTCATGGAGTGTTCTCAACGCATCCAGTTCTTCCTCTGTGGGAAATAAGGTATGCAAGGCATCATCAAAAAAATATTTTTTGAAAAGAACAGATCTCGCAAAGATGTGTAGATCTTTAATAGTGGAGAACAGGTCAAAACCTGAGGCTGGAGAAAAGGAGAGACCCCTTTCCAACAGCCTCAGATCAGTAATAGATAAGTTATATGTACTGAGGTTCAATACCTTGTTCTCCCTTTTATATCCTGATTGATAATGTCTGGATGCAGACCCTCCAGAGGCTCCTCCACCGTATCGTGCCCCGGATCATGTGTTCATAGAGGAGGTGGATGCATCCGAGAAACCACCAAGAGAGCTGGTCGAAGACAATAGGGTCACTCGCTCGTTTCCACAGCGATACCGATTTCTTAATGAAGTCAGACTGGTCTCGGTTGATCTTAGCCACCTGAGTGTGATGAATATTCTTGACACAGCCTTCGATTTTTTTAGCCAATCGGTCCTCATATTCCTTTAATTGATCTGATGAACATTTGGCTCTAAACTCACATAGTTTCCCATCTAGGGTCTGATCAAGTTTAGCCAGAGATGCATTATCAAATTCAATCAAAAGGTTCATTAATGTGGAAGAGCACAGATTACAGGCTGACTCCCACTTCTCAATAAATGTCTCATCGTCTACCAGAAAGGTGGGTGTAACCCTAATGCGCAAACCCCTGGGAATGAGCTTACAGGCCACATATTGCTCCAATAATACACGGTTCCACCATAGCCGTGTCCGTTTAATGGACAGACGCTGTATGTCTGAAAATGCCACATCTAAACCCTGTGCAGAATCCTGCTGTATATTCAATCCCGCTCCACCAAAGACACGGTCAACCTGATTAAGCCAAGTTGTCTCAAAGGCTTTATAGTCCATTCTTGTTGCCGAACAGCCTGTGCTAAACACAGAAAAGGAGACCAAACACGTAATTAGCAACAACCCTCTACACATGGTTAATGATATACAACGTTTCAGCACATAATAGTACATCTGAATAAATATCCATGAAACTTGAAACCACCACTGTGCAGAGGAGGACTAATGAAGGACTAATCGCTGTAATTTTAGACAAACCAGAAAGAAAGGAGAACGATCATATGCCCATGATTTATCAAATTACAAAATTTATTTTATTAATAGAGGTGCACATGAAAAAGGTGGAACAGATAAGGTGCAGGAACTTGAAAATAGCCCCAAACAGGTCACAGATCCCTCTTATACTAATACCATGTATCCATGGGAGATAAACCAACATGCACATGTGTGTATCATAGAAGTCCACTAGATGTCATAAGAGAGACAATATTGTGGTGAACTATAGATACACATCAGAGCCACATCGTCACACAAGGCAAAAATAGATACATACAAAGCATTGGATAATTACCTATATAATTGCCTGAAGGTCAATCACTGGATACAGAGGGAGAAGAGGGGAGCCGCAACCCACCCGACGGCCGTTTCAGCAACTCAAAGGCTGCCTTCGTCAGGGGGCGTGGTTACATGGGCGACAATGTGGGGTATTTATCCAGATGAATGACCAATCAACTGCATGCGCATATATGACTCATGAAGTAGCGCAGCATATCATTCCGCTCCAGGCCGACCGCCGCGTCACCGATCACGTGGCCACGAGTGTAAACACACGTGACCACCTGATCAGAGGAGACGCGGCCGACGGCCAGGCAGCAGACCGCCGCACCACGCATGCGTGCCAGCGCACGCTGAGGCCTAAAGAATAGAGGAACAGATCTGTGCATGACATGGCCGTTCTGAGTAAGAGGGATTGGGATCTGACCGCTGGGCTGATCACCCAGGTGATGTCATGCTCAGCTCTGTTCCTCTATTCTTTCGGCCTCAGCGTGCGCTGGCACGCATGCGTGGTGCGGCGGATAAATACACCACGATGTCGCCCATGTAACCACGCCCCCTGACGAAGGCAACCTTTGAGTTGCTGAAACGGCCGTCGGGTGGGTTGCGGCTCCCCTCTTCTCCCTCTGTATCCAGTGATTGACCTGCAGGCAATTATATAGGTAATTATCCAATGCTTTGCATGTATCTATTTTTGCCTTGTGTGACGATGTGGCTCTGATGTGTATCTATAGTTCACCACAATATTGTCTCTCTTATGACATCTAGTGGACTTCTATGATACACAAACGTGGATGTTGGTTTATCTCCCATGGATACATGGTATTAGTATAAGAGGGATCTGTGACCTGTTTGGGGCTATTTTCAAGTTCCTGCACCTTATCTGTTCCACCTTTTTTATGTGCACCTCTATTAATAAAATAAATTTTGTAATTCCATAAATCATGGACGTATGATCGTTTTCCTTTCTTTCTGGTTTGTCTAAAATTACAGCGATTAGCCCTTCATTAGTCCTCCTCTGCACAGTGGTAGTTTCAAGTTTAATGGATATTTATTCAGATGTACTATTATGTGCTGACACGTTGTATATCATTAACCATGTGTAGAGGGTTGTTGCTAATTACGTGTTTACTATGATTCACTTAGTTGTCACTCTCACTGGTGGACTGGGCTGTTCTTCACCTCATGCCGTGTGGTCTCAACCCAAGATGGGTTAGCTTATTTTTTCCAACTATGCCACACTTCGCCATCTTAGTTAACTTAAAGGGAACCTGTCAGGTTAAAAAAGCGTTATAACCTACAAGCAAGAGCATGTGTGAGCTAGAAACCCCTTCCTACCCATCCCTGTGTTGTAATAATGTGTAATATGAAAGTAATAAAATACGTTTTATTACTTACATATTCACTATGTAAATGAGCAGGGGCTGTAGCCTCATACACGTTTTATCGCCCTGTGGGCGTTTGCATGGTTTTCATGGTATCATGCCTCATGTGTTCATATGGGTGGCAAGGGTTGCCTAGCCTGAGCCTTTTTTGAGACTGCAAAGGATGACACAACTTACATTATCTACCAACTTTGTAAAAAATGACTCAGTAGAGTAAAAAATTCCAATAATTTGACTACTGCATGCATGAACCAGCACATGCACAACCAGCATCTATTATTCTTGGAATCCTACGTGGCTTAGCGTGCCTCGACAACCATCAGTTGCCCCATCAACTATGTCTGCTGCTTTTTTAACCTCCGTCACTGTAGCAAGGGTTCTCACACAGATCTCTAGCAGCCGATCCTCCACTTGTTTTTCGCTACAGTTAGGGTGAGAGAGAGCCTATTAGCTGTTACGGAAGTTGAAATGCCTGGTGTTTTTGAACAATCTCAGACATCAAGCACATCACATCTATATCCATAACATTTCCGCCTACACCTCCCTCACAGTCCACCAGTTTGATGTATACACCCTACTCCACCCTACTCCACGCTCTCTCAGCACGCCAGCCAGCACTCGGTCTTGCAGTTGTGGTCACATAAAGATTATAACCTCCTATACATGCCAAAGCAATGAGCTTGATCTGCATAGTATCATTTGGCCACAGAAATGCTGCCTTTCTGCCTGGTGGATACAGGCGATTTCCGAAAGCTGATGGCCATGGCTGTCCCCCAGTACCAATTGCCCAGTCGCCATTACTTATTTAATAAAGCTGTGCCAGAATGTCGCAGACAACATCACCCAGATGAACAAGCTTGATCAGGGGTATTACATCTGGCACTGGGT
Organism: Anomaloglossus baeobatrachus; assembly: GCF_048569485.1. Lineage (NCBI taxonomy): Eukaryota > Metazoa > Chordata > Amphibia > Anura > Aromobatidae > Anomaloglossus > Anomaloglossus baeobatrachus. The sequence continues at coordinate 481,963,069 of NC_134355.1, forward strand.
GACTCTGTTGGCTGCGGGGGCACAGATCTGTCGAAGTCCTCCGGTTGCATAGCCATTTGGTTGGTAGTAGACAGGTTTTCAAAAATAAACCATTTCCCACTGTTGACCAGGTTGCCTTCTGTGTCCAGCACAACTTCTGGTTGCATGGTGTACTTTTCCACATTGTGTCAGACAGAATTGTCCAGTTGTCATATCATTCTGGAGGGCAACCTACAAGGTACTTTGTTGTATCCTTCGGCTTCGCGTCAACCTACCATCCACAGTCCAACAGCCAAGTGGAGTGGGTGAAACAGATCCTGATGTACGTCCTGCAGCACTTCATCAATGAGCACAATAGCAACTGGGTCAAGTTCCTTTCTTGGGCGGAATTCTAGTATAACAATATCGTGAGTGAATCCTCCACCAAGTTCTCATTTCTCATAGTGTATGGACAGCGACCAAAAATCCTGATCCCAGTGGCGCTCACCTCCAGCTATCCTGCAGCTGATTACCTTATCAAGAAGTTCTCCAACATCTGGGAAGAGGCTAAGTCCTCCCTGGAGCAGTCATTCAGCCATATGAAGAGGCACGCAGACAAGAAATGCCTAGACCCTCCTTCATTCTGGTTCAAGACAAGGTATGGCTATCTTCCAGATGTGTCTACCTCAAGGTACCACAGCTCTTCCATTCAGAGATGAAGACACCTTTGAGGTAAAAGTCATCCTCAAGTATTGGGGATGTTTGGCCTTGAGGAGAGGTCATGGGAGCCAATGGAGAATATTAATGCCCCTCTTCTCCTTTAGATATTTCTGGAAAAGGGGGCCATAAGGGAGAGTATTGTAACACCCATACCGACTGTTATGCCCCCTCCCAGTGGCGATGTACTCTCACCTTCCCAGCTGCCCAGCAGTGGCTGCTCCATCCCAGATCCATGCTGTTTTCTCCCAGAGCCTTCACACGCTGCACAGGCTCCTGGGAATGTCCAGAGGGTGCGCGTGCAGATACGCACCTTTTCTTCAAGGGCTAATATGTCCTTACTTTAAAGTGCCTCGCAGTTCGCATGAGATGCATCAGGTATTTAAGGCACTAACCCCTTAAGGAAGGTGCCTGGGCAATGAGTGCTATATGATGCTAGCTCTCAGTTCCATTGTGCTACTGCTGCTGCTGTAATTGTGCTGTGTGCTGTTGCTAATTTTTATCTGTGTTTCAGTGCATTAGAAGTCTGCTGCTGCTGTTGCAATTGTTCATCCTGGCCACTTACCACAATATCTGCTGCCACTGCTGCAAATAACCACATTAGTCGCTGCTACTGCATCCATTCAGGCTGATTCCAATTCACCGACTGCGGCTGCTGTTTCTACCACCAGAGACTGTTTTGCTCCTCCAGGCCAATGATTGATACCTTTGGTCCAGTGGATCCACTAACCCCATGCTTGCCTGGTGAGCATAACAGTCATTTACCATTATAGAAATATTGACGCATTTCATTTCTTACAGTCCTTGCTGCAGCAACCTAAAACTGAAATAGCTTTTCCATGATACATGTATTAGATTCTATTCAGTATTATTACCGCTGTGAGATGCATACATAATTTATTATGTGCAAGGTCAAAGAAGTCAACCAGGTGAAACTGTGCCAGCTGCGTGAGCACAACAAACATGCTCATCCATGAGACCTAGCTACCTGTCCAACTTTGCAGGGGGGAACGAGTCACTCCTGAAGAATGAACAGTGCTGTTGATGAACGATGTCAGAATGTTTTTAAAGTTGTACCAGAAGTGAATCACAAGTGATGTTACACCCAGTCTCCAGCAGACCCTCATCCCTTCAGCTCTGCTTCTACGGCACAAGTGCTGTAAATTTTTACTATTGAGTGCGCAGTAAACCTTTCTCCTTCTGCAATCACACTGTATGTAAGTGCGAGGAAGTGCTGGGCTAGGTAGTGCAGGGGAGGTGGGAACTATGATTGGGCTGAGCTATCCCGTCAGCTGTAAGAAGGAGGAACATTTTCTCCTTTCAGCTGATTGGACAGATAACCACAACCTCATAGTTGTGGCAGCAATGTATAGAATATTAAAGGCAAATAAGTTATAAACAATAGGGAATGTTAAACAACAAGCACAGAATAGTGATATATAAACTGTATTAGCCTAAATAAATTTTCATATGTTTTACTTAAGCATGTATTTTGGACTCCATTAAGGAATCTTTGTATAGTAATATTCTTACAGTGGTGCAGCTAATTTTGCATAATACAATTAATGCTAATACTGCATGAACAACTTCAGGCAGTACATGCACTTTACCTATAGCAGATTGTATATATATATAAATATATATATATATATATATATATATATATATATATATTTGTGTGTATGTATGCCTGCATCTCTGATGGCATAGGGTTGAATTAATGCCTATGTCATGGGCAGCTTACGCAATCAAACACAATCAAAGCTGAGCATTAAATAGAGATTTTAGAAAACTATATGCTCCTGTCCAGTTATTATCTAAGAAAAAACAGTGATCAGAGATGTGTAGGAAGCTGTGTGTGCAATATTCTGCTGTCTGTGTTGCAATCTCAGCCATGCTATGCTGACATTCTATCCTCTGTATGTAAAATAAGGGGTAAATGGGAATTTTCACAAGATCTTTATATACACAGTCATTTGACTTAAGTGGGCTTTACACGCTACGATATCGTTAATGAATTATCGTCGGGGTCACGGTGTTTGTGACACACATCCGGCATCATTAACGATATCGCAGTGTGTGACACTTATGAGCGACCTTAAACGATCGCAAAAGCGGTCAAAATTGTTTGCTGCGGAGAGGTCGTCCTGAATCAAAAAATCGTTTTCTGCTTATTAGCGATGTTGTTCGTCGTTCCTGCGGCAGCACACATCGCTGTGACAATGCATGAGCGAAGAACATCTCCTTACCTGCCTCCACCGGCAATGCAGAAGGAAGGAAGTGGGCGGGATGTTACGCCCCGCTCATCTCCGCCCCTCCGTTTCTACTGGACGCCTAGCGTGTGACGTCGCTGTGACGCCGCACGAACCGCCCCCTTAGAAAGGAGGCGGTTCGCCGGCCAGAGCGACGTCGCGGGGCAGGTAAGTCCGTGTGACGGGGTTAAGCGAGGTTGTGCAGCACGGGTAGCGATTTCCCCGTGTCGCAAAACCGACGGGGATGGGTACGATCGCTTGCGATCTCGCTAGCGAGATCGCAGAGTGTAAAGCCCACTTTAGTTGAAAATAGAACTTTCATCTTTTCTTCATTAGTTTAACGTACTTTTCATGCACTTTGTTAACGCTGTCCCAACTCAATTGAGATATGTTGCTGCCATCAATTTCTAAGGGAGGTAATATTTGCAAAGGAAATTGAAAAATGTTCAACTTTTGTTGTGTTCTATATTCTATGTGAATAAAATATGGCTAAAAAAGATCTCCAAATCATTACATTTTACACAACATCCAAATTATTTTGGAAGCTTAGTTGTATATATACATATATAAATATATATAAAACATATAAATCCAAAAAAAAAAATCTCACTTCAAAGTCGCCAGCAAGGCCACTTAAAAAGATTGGGAAGTATGAGTCTGGCTATTAATATAGCTCATTTAATGCTTGATTGCCGAATCCCAATGGGAAGAAAAGTAGCTCTACATCAATAGTTTGCTACAACTGCTATTATTACATTAGTAATGCATTAAAGTGATATCATAGAACTTTTGCGTATGACTTGCATATATACATATACACATACAGTATATATACCTCTGGCAAAAATTAAGAGACCACTACAAAATTTTCAGTGTTTCTGATTTTTCTCATTATAGGTATGTTTTTGAGTAAAATGGAAATTGTTCTTTTATTCTATAAACTACTGACAACATGTCTCCGTATTTCCAAGCAATATATTTTATATTTATTTTCTAAAAATGAGAAATGGTCAAAATAACAAAAAATACATTGCTTTCAGACATCAAATAATGCAAAGAAAACAAATTCATAACCATTTAGAAACAACAATACTAATGTTTTAGTTCAGGAGGAGTTCAGAAATCAATATTTTGTGGAATAACCATGATTTTTAATCACAGCTTTCATGCATCTTAGTATGCTTTCCTCCAGTCTTTCACACTGCTTTTGGGTCACCTTATGCCCCTCCTGCTGCAAAAATTTAAGCATTTCTTCTTTCTTTGATTGCTTGTGACTATCCATCTTCCTTTTGAATACATTCCAGAGGTTTTCAATGGGGTTCAGGTCTGGAAATTGGGCTGGGCATGAATTTGATCTGTTGGCCCGTCATCAACACATCGATTGACCTAGCTGTGTGGCATGGCACATTGTCCTGCTGGAAAAAACAGTCCTCAGAGTTGCCTGAGCAGAAGGAAGCAACTGTTTTTCCAGGATAACCTTATATGTGGCTTGATTCATACGTCCTTCGAAAAGTTTGATCTGCCCAATTCCAGCCTTGCAAAAGCATCCCCAGATCATCACCGATCCTCCACCAAATTTCACAGTGGGTACAGGACACTGTGGCTTGTACGCCTCTCCAGGTCTCCGTCTAGCCATTAGACGACCAGGTGTTGGGCAAAGCTGAAAATTAGACTCCTCAGAGAAGATTACCTTACTCCAGTCCTCTATGGTCCAATCTTTATGGTCTTTGGCAAACAAGCCTGGCTCTCTTTTGCTTCTCATTGATGAAAGGCTTTTTTCTAGCTTTACATGACTTGTGCCCTTCATCTAGGAGTCTGTTATGAACTGTTCTTGCAGTGCACTTCACCCCAGCTGCCATGTGCCATTCCTTTTGTAGGTCACTTGATGACATCCTGCGGTTTCTGAGTGACAGTCAAATAAGATGACAGTCATCCAGGTCAGGGGAGAGTCGCTTCCATCCTCTGCCGGTCTGTACTCTGGTTGGAATTCAACTGACACTGGAATGGAATGGCTGTCAGGCATATAGAGAAGCTGATATTCATAAAAATGTGCAGTGGTCTCTTCATTTTTGCCAGAACTATATATATATATATATATATATATATATATATAATACACAGTTGAAACCGGTCGTTTACATACAAAACACACATATGCATATTTTTCTCACCATCTGGCATGAAATCAGAATAAACCTTTCCCATTTTAGGTCAATCAGGATTACCAAAAGTATTTATATTTGCCAAATGCCAGAATAATAAGAGAGAAATGTTTTAAGGCATTTTTATTACTTTCTGCAAAGTCAAAAGTTTACATACACTAAAGGGTGCTTTACACGCTGTGAAATCGCTAACAATATATCGTCAGGGTCACGGTGTTTGTGACGCACATCCGGCGTCGTTAGCGACATCGCAGAGTGTGACACCTATGAGCGATCTTAAACGATCGCAAAAGAGCTAAAAATTGTTGGCCTGTGACACGTCATTCATTTACCAAAAATCGTTGTCTGGTCAGTAGCGAGGTTGTTCGTCGTTCCTACGGCACCACATATTGCTGTGTGTGACACGGCAGGAGCTACAAACATCTCCTTACCTGCCGTCTACCGGCAATGAGGAAGGAAGGAGGTGGGCGGCATGTTACGGCCGCTCATCGCCTCCCCTCCTCTGCTATTGGGCGGCTGCTTAGTGACGCCGCAGTGACGTCGCTATAACGGAGAACGCACCTCCCCCATTAAGGAGGGATTGTTCGGCGCTCACAGCGATGTCGCTGAAAAGGTATGTGCGTGTGACGCTGCCGTAGTGATAATATTCACTACGGCAGCGATCACAAAATGTCGCACGACGGGGGCGGGTGCTATCGCACACGACATCACTAGCTATCACTAGCGATGTCGCAGCGTATAAAGCACCCTTAAGAGTATTATGCCTTTAAACAATATGGGACAGCCCATATGATGATGTCATGTCTTTGGAAGCTTCTAATATGTTTATTGGTAACATCTGAGTTAATTAGAGACACGTGGATGTATTTTAATTCACACCTGTAACACACTGCTTCTTTGTTCTGCTCTGCTCAGAATATGTCCAGATTGACTTAACAAAGAGAAATGACCGTTAATATTTACTTTCAAACATGACAACCACTAAAACTGAAAATTTGCTGGAACCTTGAAAGTATCCTCAAGGGCTGGCATGAAAACCATCAATCACTGTGAAGAAACTGGCTCTCAGGAAGATAAGTTCACCAGAGTTACAAACCTCAGAAACCACAAATTGACAGCAACTTAGAGAAGAGCATTAATAAATAATGCACTGCGTGAAGAAGCACACACATCTCAACAACAACTATCCAGTAGATGTGGGCATACTATTTCTTGAGGAATTAAGTTTTAATTAAATTTTTCAAAAATCTGCATTCTGCATAATATGGATTTTTTGTATTTAGTTCCTTGCAAATTTAGTAAAATGGTGGCCAGCTGCAGCAACTATCTTGCTCATTCTAGGCTTCAGCTTCCAGACTCATGTAAGCTCTAGTTTACCATGAATACTCTGAGCACTACTTGTTGCTAGAAGTGCTGGCCTAGAGTAAACTCCAGGCTAGACATGCAACACATTTAACACTGAAGTGTAGGCAGGGAGAAACTGCAATATCCAGAAAGGTGCAGGGTAAGGCATGTTTTTTTTTCCTTTCAACCTTTTGCCAGCCCATTATCTAGCCAGCCGCCTCCACTGTTTCTTGCTTGCTGTCTGGTTCATTACATAAAATGTCTGTGTACCGCCCCGCAGCCTCGGCTGCGACTGCCGAGCCGCTCGGGTCCGGGCTCATGTGTCGGTGGCTCGAGCGCCTCCGGACCCGGGGGTCATGTCACTCTGTAAGGGTGTAGTGGCGGTGCACGCAGGGGTGGTGGGGTAGTTGTGTTGTGAAGTTCGTGATGCCACCCACGGGTTGTGGTGATGGTGGACACCACCGCTGCGGTGAAGGTACGGGGACTCCCGGGAGCAGTGTAGGGGTGCAGCTAGGTGTTGACCCCTCCATGGGTAGGGGATGCTGGTCCCGGGGCCCGCTTGGCGAGGGGCCAGGGTGCAGGGAGCAAGGTGGCGGTGCAGCACGGTGCAGTGCCTGAGGGCACTGATGTACTCATGATTAAACCACACAGAGTCAATGGTAAACCAAACGGGGTGATGAACGGGGCCTGCAGCCGGCTGCAGTTTCTCCAGATAGGTTGATAATGTCCGCCTTTCTCCTGCACCTGTATGTGATCTTGGCTACTGTGCCTGGGCACTGGTAGCCCGCTCCCCAGCGTATATGTGTCGTAGGAGCCCGTTTGCCTGCAGACAATGACCCCTTGGATCTCTGGCCTCTGGCGGTGGCTCCTATCTAAACGGGTTGGGCTGTTGCCTTCAATCGGGACTTAGGTGGGAATGAACCCCTGAGGTCCAGACCGCAATCAGTTGATTTGACTATGGTGGTGGCTTATAGCCTAGTTTGGGGTCTGAGTACCCTGCCTGGTGCTTCGGTATCCAGTTGGCTCCCCGGTTCGGTTCCGGCAGGCCACTACCCTGTCCCGGTCCCTTACGGTTCCACCGGTCATATTCCCGGTCTCCTGCAGGCGGCCACCACTGTCTGCCTGCCTGACTGAGCTGGGGTCCTAGGCTCCAACCCAGGCCCCAAGCAGAACTGTGCTCCTCTCTCTTCCTCTCACTCTCTCTATCAACATCATCTGCTTGTGTTTTCCTGCCTCAGGCCAGCAGACTCCTCGGAGGGCGTGTCTATCCGCCTGACTCCGCCCACCTGGTGTGCCTTTCTGACTCTGAGGGAGACAATCAGGTCTTTTGGTTGACTGATGATACCTTACTGGGGTGGGGGTGTATGTGGTGTGTGTAATGACCTGTGACCCTTGGGGTGTCCTGGGCGTCACATTCCCCCTTGGTTTAATGCAGACCATCCGCGGGCTGCCAGTCCATCACCGGATTTATTTTCTGTAAAGATATAAACAATTGAAAACATTCAAAAAGCATTCTTTTTTTTTTCATTTCTTCCCTTAAGGGAGGCACATTACTTGAACTGTTACAAACAGGAACATTTTTATTAAACATACGGGAACGGGTCCATGTGCTTCTGCTTTCCCACCCAAGCAACCTAGACCTTGATGCTGCCCTTAAGAAATGGGCAGCATTCCTTTTCCCCAGTCCGGAAACAGCAACCTGGCCAGGCTACCCAAGCGGGAATGGGTACTGTGCTTCGCACCCGGCAGTCATTCAGAGGCCCCACATCCAAGGGGACCCCTGACCCGGAGGATGGTCACCGGTTCTGATGGTGACCAGACCCCAGCCTGCTCTGCTGTGGGTCCCTCCTCCAACCAGCCTCTCCGGAGACTGGCAGTTTTCGGGTGGCTTGCTAGTTCTCAGCCTTGTCTTAAGGGAAAAGGGGACAACATCAGTCCCAACCGGGACGGACACTTCAGTAGCCAACGGGCTACCACCAAACACTGTTGGTCCCAACGGGGACTGTCCTTTTTGAATCATGTGAAAGCCTCAGGTGATTAGTGCTCATTCATTCAGATATCTACACAATCAACACATCGCACCCCTAAATAGCAGTTTCCCTGTACCTAAGCGGGGGCCTACCTAGGTTAGGTCATGTGGACCTTCTGGGCCCAGTGTCATCAGTGGGAGGTAGGGGGCAGAGGGGATGACTGGTCCCTCTTCCCTGGTGTCAGGTATGGCAGGTAGAGACCTATGGGGGCGAGGTATAGGTGCATCCCTGGGCATTGGTTCGGCTGGCTCGCTGGCGGATGTCTCCATCTCTGTTTCTTCCACGAGTTGTGGGAACGTTATCACGGGAACAATCACCACGCCATTCTGCATAGGCCAGTCTGCTGGGAAGTTGCCCATTACGGTATGAATCACCTCTTTCTTCTTTTCCCCGCTCGGCACGGAAGCCGGAGTCTCATCTACCAGCCTTAGGGGATCTGGGCATCTCTTAAGGTGGTCCCTGGAAATGGTAGCCGTGGTCTTCCCCTGGTCACGACTAGAGATGAGCGAACCGGTCGTGGTTCGGCTCGAGGTCGGTTCGCCGAATGGAGCTCCCGTTCGAGTTCGGTTCGTCGAATGTTCGACGAACCGAACTCGAACTGCATAGGAAACAATGGCAGGCATTCACAAACACATAAAAACACCTAGAAAACACCCTCAAAGGTGTCCAAAAGGTGACAAACAACTCACAACACAACAAAAACACATGGGAAAGTGACAAGGACATTTACTCATGCGAAAACAAAAGACCTGGACAAGGAAAAAGAGGAGGACACACAGATATATGAGTATATGCAAGGAAACATCGATGCCATTACTGTGCAACTTGAGCCCTGCTAATTTTAGGCTTCCAATCTGGATAAATTGCCTGAGATTGCCACGTACGCCTTGGGGATCTTGTCGTGTCCTGCAGCCAGCGTTCTCTCGGAACCTGTCTTCAGTGCTGCTGGGGGTCTCTGGCAGATAAGCACATGTGTCTGTCCGCTGACAATGTGGACATGGCTCTCAGAGGACTTTTTTTCCCCTGGGTCAGCCAAGGGACGGGAAAGGCACGCGTATTTTTGAGAGTGCTTCATGCAAAGCATCTTTTTCTTTTTCAAAAGGGGGGTCAACTGATGCCAGTCAAGCGGGGTGTGTGTGGCCCAATTAGTGGCAACGAGGGAGACTGTGGTTGGAGTCCCCTCGCTGTGTTTCTAAAAGAACCAAGATGAACAAGTCATGGCTCTCAGAGGACTTTTCTTCCCCTGGGTCATCCAGGGGACGGGAAAGGCATGCGTATTTTTGAGAGTGCTTCATGCAAAGCATCTTTTTCTTTTTCAAAAGGGGGGTCAACTGATGCCAGTCAAGTGGGGTGTGTGTGGCCCAATTAGTGGCAACGAGGGAGACTGTGGTTGGAGTCCCCTCGCTGTGTTTTACATGATTTTCGAAGGGCATGACATGCCTAAGAGGTTGAGTTTCATCATCTGCAACTTGTTGGCAACAGAAAGGCTGCCTTTACACCCTTTTAAGACCGAGGATTTTCGAGACCTTATGCCCATTGCAGTGCCCCAAGAGCCGATGGCCAGTCGTCACTCCTTCTCCAAGAAAGGCGTGCCCGCGCTACCACAGTAGGTCGCACACAACCTCACCGATTCCTTGAGAAACTCTGTGTGTGACAGGGTGCATTTCACCACAGATACTTGGACCAGTAAGCCTGGACAGGGGAGTTACATGTTGCTGACTGGGCACTGGGTAACTATGGTGAGAGATGGAGAAGGGTTTGCTGTACAAGTCTTGCCGTCCCCACGACTTGTGTGTCAATCCTTCCTCTGTATGTACAAGTTCCTCCACTGCTTCTGCCTCATCAACCTCGTGTGGGTTCTCCACCTCGGCCCAAACCCTGTGTGGTCAGTCCACCCTTCTTTGTAACTGCGCCCAAGGAATCCCACACACCTCCTTACTATGCTGGCAGCAGAGCTCAAAGTCATCAGGCGGTCAAATGTTTACTTTGAAATGTAGGGGAAATGTGAGACACCGCTGAGGAATTGTGGACGGTTAGCTCTGGAGAGTGAGACCGAGTTTCATCAATCGTTGTCTCCACTCAACCAGCAGCCAGGGAAGGTCGGGTGCGACAATGATGCAAACCAGTCTGCGACCCTTCTTCAGGGCAATGTGGCACACGTGCCTTGTATGGCTCACGTGTTGAACCTGGTTGTCCAGCAATTTTTAAAACACTATCCCAGCCTACATGGCCTTCTGACCAGGGCACAGTGTAACTCCTGCCTGGATTGACACACTCAGATGGGCTGTAAAGGATAGGCTAGAGGCAAGCCACTCACCAAGCTGGACACCCAGAACCCTGAAACCCTTTAACCCCTATACAGTGATTTGGAATTACACAGGGCCCAAGTTGATCAATACCTGTGGAAGGCTGCAGTTCCAGAGAATAGTAGTCATGCAGGGTCAAAAACATTAATTGAGGAAGAGGAACAGAATGGGATGGCCAGGACTTTATCAGAAAACAAGCAGAGGTGAAATGCGGATCGGCCAACGAGGTACATAAACAGCAAGCAGGAAAAGTAGTCAGGTAACAAGCACACAAAATCATAAAACTGAACTGGGGGTAACAGAAACAAGAGGTTCATAGCTTTGTCTGGCAGTGGTCTGCAGACTGGAGGGGCCTAAAAAAGGGTGTGGTGTCTTCCCATTGGTTGTAGCTGAATGATGGTACTTCATCTGTGAGATACCCACCACCTACATTCAGCCTGTGGTTCTGTATCTGTCAAGGTAACGCAACCCAGTGGGTGACCATAACCTGCGTCCACCTGCGCCGCAGGCATCGACTCCTTTCCCATCATCAGCACTATGCACGAAAGGAACACGTTGTCACCTGGCGACCGGAGTACAAATTGATTGAGTGGACTACCTTGGTGACATAACAGCCGTGTGCGGCAATGATGCAAACCTTTCTGCGGCCCTTCATCAGGGCAATGTGACACACGTACCTTGTATGGCTCACGTGTTGAATCTGATTCTCCAGCAATTTTTAAAATACCGTCCCGGCCTACATGGCCTTGTGCAGCGGGCACGCTGCTATGTGCTCACTTTCATCCTTCGCACCCAGCAGCTCAACAACTTTCATCGCTCCTGAAGTCTTAGGGTCTGGCGGTTAATCGCCGGAAATGCGATGTTCCGACACGCAGGAATTGGAATCTGCACATGTTGCAGCGTCTGTGGCAGCACCGCAGAGCCCTGCTGAAATACGGTATTATTATTACCCTGGGCTAACTTGATCCAGAGGTGGTGCAGATCACGCTGCTGGAGTGGTGTCAGATCAAGGACCTATGCACCCTTCTACACAGTTTACAAATGTCGACGAAGATGTTTAGCACTAGCGATGCCATTCTCAGCGTGACAATTCTGGTCATCTACAAGATGGAGCACACTGTAAGCATTATTCGGAGTCAGGTGTTGGTCCAAGAGGAAGGGGAGGAAGTACAGGAGGAGTCATATGCAGAAGGGATAATAAGATGTACAAGATCCATACATTGAGCGGCACCTAGGCGGCAGTCATGGTGGGGGATAGGGATTAACAAGGGCGCATTGTATCAGCAAAAATTATTGAGAAAGGTGCAGGAGCCCATGAAGAAATGGAGGACGAACTTGCGATGGGCATGGAAGACTCAGCAGATGAGTGAGAGCTTGCTCACATTTCGGTTGTGCGAGGTTGGGGGGAGAGGGCAGAGGAAGGAGGCACGATTCTCACCTCTCTGCCACCAACAAACCAAGGACTTGGTCCTCCTGGATGCACAAGACACATGAGCGCCTTCTTGCTGCACTACGTACAACATGACCCTCGGATTGTACGAATTCGAAGTAATGCTAACTACTGGGTTGCCACACTGTTAGATCCCCGGTACAAGACAAAATTTGGCGAAATAATTCCAGCCATAGAAAGGGACGCACGTATACAGGAGTATCTGCAGAAGGGGGGTGAGCTGAACATTCTCTTTTTCTTATATCTGCAGAAGGTGGTATGGATTCTTAGATCTGCTTTTCCAGTAAACACCAGTGCTGCACAGAGTGAATCTCAACGCTTTGTCATGGATAGGAGGAAATGGTCTTTTACTTGTCCACATCTGAGGGACCAAGGGCTGGCTGCTGGGCTGAGATGGCATTGAGTACGGTGTCCCTGCAGAGTTGCACTTTTGGTCATATACCAAGTGAGTTGAAAAAGGACAAATGCTGGTGGAAAGGGGAACAGGTGTGTTGGAAAGGGGAAAAAAGTTTTTGTCCGTGGGTTTGGTGGTTAAGCAAAAGTAACATTTGATGAAGAAACACCATCTGTTACGGTGGGACTGGCAGATTTGGATAAGGTGGTACATACTATGTTACCGGTATATAACGAAAATTAATAAGAAAAGAAAGAGAAAGGTATATATCCCCATCAGCAGTCAATGTCCACCGTGCTCCCAGATGGAAAAGGAAAGGTTGGCAAATGTAAGGTTAGGTGGAGGATACAGATCTGTGTGGCTATGAAACTAATAGTTGCCTGAACCGAGTTAGACGCCACTCGGATCTTGAGACTGGGAGCCCTGTTAGCGTCACAGGGTCCACACGCCCACCCAGCCCAGGAACTCCCTGTTAACATCACAAGGGCCATTCAGTACGCTGACTGTGTGCATTGGGGCCACACCTGTGGACAGCAGGCGCATCAGCAGCAGCAGGCCTGTTAATGTCACTGGGCTGCACAAGCAGGACTTGTAGGACAGGAGCTGGTCTTAACCATTCTGCGTTACCAACTGTGGTGGCGGCCTGCATCGACGCCCTATCCCTGCCTACCTCTGGCCTAAAGCCGCAATGGGTTCAACACATGGAGGTGTGCTCTTTCGGAGCATAATAGAAGACTGCGCACCTCCTTGTTGGCTCCAGCCCGTTTTATAACCTGGGTCCGCCCCAAACCAGGGTGGACCACAATGCACCTCCTGGAGACAAAAGCAGAGTGACACGTCATGAGTGGCATAACTAGCGTCCTATTTGGAACCGCAACTTCAATAATGACCTCATGGCTGCCACGACACAAACACCTCACCAGTCATCGTCTGACCATCAATAATGAGGTGACAAGTCATAGGGGCCGGCTTCTGCAAGCCATTTGGGAGTGGCCTGGCCACATCATCAGGACACCTGATGCCCTGTGGTCTATATGGGCCCCCCCACATCAGGGGCAGGGCCAAAGAGTTCATTACCGGACCTAGTTTCTGATGCAGTAAGTGCCTGAGCATGGTCAGTTGCATGAAATAGAGTCTCTGAAAAAAGACTATCAGCTTTAGCATGGTGTCTCGTCACAAAACAGGACTTAGACCCGGCACGGAATGCAAGTACCTGTGCAAAGAGGCTTTTCACACTAAGTGTGGGAGCATGCGCTGTATCCCGAAATGAAGACTTAGCGTCAGGAATGGCACAGTCAGGCTGAGCATACTCACTAGGCGAAACACTGTAGTTAGGCTGCAGCTGGGGTAAATCGGCACACGCATGCGCACTAGCTGCCTCTCCACACTTACACGTGGAGGAGAAATTGCTCTTCGGGTGTGGACTTGGAGATGCTGTCTATGAACAGAAGTAAAAGCTAAAGGAAGCCTCACTTTCTATCCCTCTGAATTATCAAATGCAGCAATGAATTCCCTGAGTTTGCTACAACATTAGCGTAGCAAAATGTGCATGAGGGTGTCATGCAGAGGTGCTAGAAATAGCTTGGCACCAGTGGGACAATAATGAAATACATCATGCAGTTCTATGATGCCACTAAATGGCAGTATTTTTTGCTATCAATATAGCTTATTAAAAACAGAGCAGGAGGGTGTCCTGCACAGTTGCTGCACATAGATTTGCACCAATGGGGCACTAATGGAGTACAACAGCCACTTCTTGTATGCCACTAAGTTTACTCAATTTTTGGTATTATAATGTCTTAGTAAGTAACAATGAGTTTGAGTGTGCAATGCAGGCAGAGGTGCTGCAAATATCTTTGCACTAGTGGGACTATACAGAAGTCCAATAGCCACGTTTAGGATGCCACTAGGTTCACTCAGTGTTTGCTAGTATAATGGCTTAGCTACAATGAGTTGGAGTGTGCAATGCAGGCAGACGTGCTGCAAATATCATTGCACTAGTGGGACTATACAGAAGTCCAATTGCCACGTTTAGGATGCCACTAAGTTCACTCAGTGTTTGCTAGTATAATGGCTTAGTAACAATGATTTTGAGTGTGCAATGCAGGCAGAGGTGCTGCAAATATCTTTGCACTAGTGGGACTATACAGACGTCCAATAGCCACGTTTAGGATGCCACTAGGTTCACTCAGTGTTTGCTAGTATAATGGCTTAGCTACAATGAGTTTGAGTGTCTAATGCAGGCAGACGTGCTGCAAATATCTTTGCACTAGTGGGACTATACAGAAGTCCAATAGCGACGTTTAGGATGCCACTAAGTTCACTCAGTGTTTGCTAGTATAATGGCTTAGTAACAATGAGTTTGAGTGTGCAATGCAGGCAGACGTGCTGCAAATATCTGTGCACTACTGGTACTATACAGAAGTCCAATAGCCACGTTTAGGATGCCACTAGGTTCACTCAGTGTTTGCTAGTATAATGGCTTAGTAACAATGAGTTTGAGTGTGCAATGCAGGCAGACGTGCTGCAAATATCTTTGCACTACTGGTACTATACAGAAGTCCAATAGCCACGTTTAGGATGCCACTAGGTTCACTCAGTGTTTGCTAGTATAATGGCTTAGCTACAATGATTTTGAGTGTGCAATGCAGGCAGACGTGCTGCAAATATCTTTGCACTAGTGGGACTATACAGAAGTCTAATAGCCACATTTAGGATGCCACTAAGTTCACTCAGTGTTTGCTAGTATAATGGCTTAGTAACAATGAGTTTGAGTGTGCAATGCAGGCAGAGGTGCTGCAAATATCTGTGCACTACTGGGACTATACAGAAGTCCAATAGCCACGTTTAGGATGCCACTAAGTTCACTCAGTGTTTGCTAGTATAATGGCTTAGTAACAATGAGTTGGAGTGTGAAAAGGGCAGGAGGGTACAGTGGCAGGGTTGTGGGTCTCTGGGTAGAGGAATGGAAGCCTGCCTTTCTATCCCTCCTAATGGGGAAATGCAGCGAGGAAATCCCTGACCTAAGTTACACAGACGCTGTCATCTTGTGTAGCTGTTAAACTCTGTTTTCAGGACCTGTCACCTATGGCTCTGACCCTGCCGGTATGAGCCCTTAAAAGGACTGATAGAAAGTGCTTATTCTGTGCTGTCCAGCACTGTGTATGGAGCGTATGCAGCTGTATCGGCGATAGGAGCTGCGCCAGTGATGTCTGACACCAAGGACGCAGAAGGCAGATAATGACGTGCTGGAGGAAAATGTCCGTTTTTATAATGCAGGGACATTTGACATGGACATCCTATCACACATGCCGTTGCTTCTCTGGCTAAAAGTCCACTTAGCTGTGTGTGTCTGGGATTGGCTGACATGCTGGCCCTCCCCACTACACGCGCGCGCTTAGGGAAGGAAGACAAGGTAAAAAAAAAAAATGGCGATCGCCATTATCCATACAGCAGTGATCTGAACGCGCTTTTCCCGCACACTATACACTGAAATGTCATAATAGTGTGAGTCACAGAGTGACTTTCACTATTACAGCGGAAAGCCAGCTAGGAATTAGCTGTTTTTTTTGCTGCTAGAACCGTTCTCGAACGTATCTAGAACTATCGAGCTTTTGCAAAAAGCTCGAGTTCTAGTTCGATCTAGAACAGCCCCCAAAATCACTCGAGCCGCAAACTGGAGAACCACGAACCACGAACCGCGCTCAACTCTAGTCCCGACTGATCAGATAAGTCTTTTCATTTTCCCAACCAGTGGGTTGTATGACATATGGGGTCCTCTCCCACTGGTCGTCGAGCTTATGTGTCCTCCTTTTGCATTTTAATACGACATCCCCGGGTTCAAAGGGGGCAGCCAGAGCCCGCTTGTTGAAGCGCTGCTCTTGCTTTTCTCGGCTCTGGCGCAGATTTCTTTCCACATTCTCCTGGATCTGTCGGTACTGCATTTGCCGTTTGGTTTACCAGTTGCTTGAGAAGGGAAGGGCTTCGGGTGCCTCTATGTCCATTTCCAGGTCTACAGGCAGCCGTCCCGGCTCTCATTAGGTATGCAGGCGTGCCCTTGGTGGAGCTACAGGGGATGTTATTGTACATATCCACCAGGTCAGGCAACTTCTCAGGCCACAGGTTCCTTTCCTCCAGCGGTAGTGTCTTGAAAAGGTTCAGGACCAGGTGATTCATTTTCTCACACATCCCATTAGTCTGGGCATGGTATGGCGTAGTCCGGATCTTCTTACACCCATACAAGTGACAGAACTCCTGGAACACCTCCGCTTCAAAAGCCAAGCCCTGGTTGGTGAGCACCCTCTCCGGGTAACCGTGCGGTCAGCAGAAGTAGGCCTGGAAGGCTCTAGCTGTAATACGGCCTGTGAAATCTTTAACTGGGACAACCACCATGAACCTGGAGTAATGGTCTACTATGGTGAGGGCATAGGTGTACCCTCTTCGGCTGGGCGTGAGCTTAACGGGGTCCAGGGCAACCAACTCCAATGGCTGGTGGGTGACGATCGGCTGAAGGGGGGCCTTCTGGATGGCCTCATCCTGCCTTCTCAGTGTGCAGTGGCCACATTCTCGACACCAGGCCTCCACAGACTCCCGCATCCCACTGCAGTAGAACCGCTCTCTCAACAACATCTCCAGCTTCTTCCAACCGAAGTGCCCTGCACCATTGTGGTAGGCCTTCAGGACCCTGGGCACACTGGCTTGGGGGACCACCACCTGGCAAACCTTCTCATGGGTCTTTGGATTGATCATTTCCCGGCACAGCTTCCCCTGATGCAGGTGCAGCCGGTTTCTGTCCTTCCACAACCGTTGGGCTTCTGAGGGGGCCGCAGGATCCATCCTGGAGGAGCCCTGCGCGATCATGGCTTTAACCAGCTTTCCTGCAGGTTCCTGATCCTGGGCTTCCTGCCACCCCTGACTGGGCAGCGGGTCAAGGTTCACCTGCTGTTGGTTAACGCAGGGCTTCTCCTCTTGGGGCCGATAGAATGCGGGTAACTCAATTTCTTCAAGGTCGTCGTTCTCCACCCCGTCATCAAGTAGGTGCGGCATTCGGGACAGCGCATCTGCATTGGTGTTCTTGCGGCCGGCCCTGTACGTGATAGTGAAATCGTTTTTGGACAGTCGAGCCATCCACCGCTGCTCCAGGGCACCCAGCTTGGCCGTGTCTAGATGAGTCAATGGATTGTTGTCTGTGTAGGCAGTAAACTTTGCCGCTGCGAGGTAATGCTTGAACCTTTCAGTTATTGCCCACACAAGGGCTAAGAACTCGAGCTTGAAGGAACTGTAATTTTCGGGGTTCCTTTCCGTCGGCCGAAGCTTTCTGCTTGCGTAGGCGATCACCTTTTCCTTCCCATCCTGCACCTGGGACAGGACCGCGCCCAGACCCACATTACTGGCGTTGGTGTCGAGTGCGAACGGGAGACCGTAGTCTGGGTAGGCCAAAATTTCTTCACCTGTCAGGGCGGAATTCAACTGGTGGAAGAACTCCTCATGTTTCTCACTCCAGACAAACGAGGGGCCAGAGGCTCTCCCATTTTTGGTCTGTCCCATGAGGAGGTCTTGCATGGGTGCGGCCATCTTCATGTACCCCTTGATGAAACGGCGATAGTAGCCCACCAGGCCCAGGAACTGCCTGACTTCTCTCACTGTAGTCGGTCGCGGCCAGCTCTGGATGTCAGCAACCTTCTCCGGATCCGGGGCTATGCCTTCAGCGCTCACCACATGTCCGAGGTATTGCACTTTGGGTTTCAGCAGATGGCATTTTGACTGTTCCAACTTCATCCCATACTTGGAAAGGGCAGCAAACACTTCTGCCTGGTGCTCCAGGTGGGCCTCATATGTTTTGGAGTACACGATCACATCGTCCAGATACAATAGGACAGTCTCGAAGTTGAGATGCCCCAAGCAGCACTCCATGAGCCGTTGAGAGGTCCCCGGGGCATTGCACAGCCCAAATGGCATACTGTTGAATTCGCACAGTCCCATGGAGATAGCAAGTGCGGTCTTCTCACGGTCTTCTGGTGCGACTGCCACCTGCCAGTATCCACTGGTAAGGTCAAGGGTAGAGAGATAATTAGCAGTTTTTAGTGCCACCAGAGACTCTTCAATGCGGGGTAGGCATCTTTATGCGTTATCTGATTGATCTTCCGGTAATCCACACACATCCTCATGGTACCGTCTTTCTTCTTTACTAGCACCAACGGAGCCACCCAGGGACTACAACTATCCCGGATGACCCCAGCCTCCTTCATGTTCATTGCGCATTGATAGTGTGCTGGTGGTATTGGCCTATACCTCTCCTTGATAGGTGCATGTGTGCCTGTGGGGATATGATGTTGGACCCCTTTAATCCTCCCAAAATCTAGCGGGTGCTTGCTGAAAACCTGCCCATACTCCTGTACTACCCTGTATACCCCGTCTTTGTGATGTACCGGGGTAGATTCGGTACCGACATGTAGCTCTCGGCTCAACTCCTGTAATGGCGGAGATGGAGTGTCGCTACTCATGTCAGGTGTAGGGGTAGTGGGGGTGGTCTCATGGATAGTGTGAGGGTCGATGGTGAACAGCTTAGCTATGGTGGTGTAGTGGGGAAGCCTAACCTCTTCCTCCCCGCAGTTCAGTACTCTCACAGGCGCCCTCCCCTTTTTGATGTCAATCACCCCTCTGGCTACCATTACCGTGGGCAAGTGCTCCGAGGGTGAAGGTTCCACCAACCCCAGGTAATCCCGTCCTTGGGGGCCTACTGCTGCCCTACACCAAATCATCATCTCGCTCCTTGGTGGGATCACCAAAGGGGCGACATCCATCACCCGCACTCCACCAATTTCTCCACCTGTCAGGTTCACGTGCTGCCGGTGCAGGAGGGCCCGGATCTCATGCTGCAGGGCCCTTTGCCGCCCTCCTCCTGCAGTGGCAGACAGTTGTTGCAGCAAGTTCAACACCTCTCCCATACAGAGCTCAATCACATTGGTTCCCAGGACCACTTTTGGGTTACGGTCACTGGACTCATTCAGCACCACAATCATCCCTTGGCGTTTCAGCTGGGTCCGTCCCACGGTCATGGTCACTTCCCTGAGTCCCACTTGGATCATAGGGAGCCCATTGGCCGCAATAACTATCATGCTATCATCGGGAGGGAAAGGTTCACTATTGGCCCAATATCGCTGGTACAATGAATAAGGCAGTGGTTACCTGTGATCTGGTGTCCAGCAGGGCCATGGTCGGGACGCCGTCCACCGCCAGGAAGATGATGGGACGGCCCCCTACAAACCGGTCTCTCCAGTCAGCTGGGCCATGGGGGTCTACTCCTGAGGATTGGCCCTTGGCTTCAGGGGTTGCTCGTTTAATGGACATCGCCTAGAGTAATGGCCAGGCTTGTTGCACCTGTAGCACACGGGCGGCCTATACCGCAGGTCGGCGTTCTTCCTCCGCTGCATCCAAGGGACGTCCTCCAGGCTGTCAGTGAGCTGGATCTTCTCCTGAGGCTTGACTCTCATCGGGAGCTGGAGTGCGGCGAGGATCCGGGTAAGATCTTCATTCATGCGTTGGACCTGCGAGGCCAGCGCTTCTATTGTCCTGACGGGTGTAGCAGGGGCCGGTAGAGCTAAGGGAGGGGATGCCACTGAGAAGGGAGTGGTTTCAAGCGGTCAAGAGGCCACGTCAGGAGCGCCATCAGTTGATGTTTGCCGGGCCTTGATGGCCCGCTCCTTTAGTACTGTAAAGTCTAAGTCGGTGTGCTCCAGAGTCCATAACCGCAGCTGTTTGCGATCCTCAGGAGACTCCAGTTCCTGTAGAAACTGCTCCACCTACATCTTGTTGCTGTCGGCGTCGCTGATGGTGTCCACCCGCCTCGGTCCGGAGGGCCGTCTGCAAGCGCAGCGCACAGAGTCTCTGATACTGTCCGCGGGCCGCTGCCGACATTGGTAGAACTGCATCCGCAACTCAGCCTCGGTCCGGGTCGCAAAGGCGGTCTGGAGTTTTTCAAAGATAGTGGCTACCAAGGCCCGGTCCGCTTCGGTCCAGGTCTCTGTCTCCTGCTCGGCCACGCCGGTCAGCTGCCCGAGTACCACCATCGCCCGCTGTCTGCCAGTCATGGCATTCAGGTCAAGAATCGGGTTTATCTTTTTCCGGAACACCTGTAAGGCGTCAGGCTTCCCATCGTACTGGGGTAGCCAAGTAGCACCGGGCACGTACGGCAGGGAGATCGGCATTACCTGGGTGACAGCTGGACCTGCGGCCTCCCCCGCTCCTGTGACCGGAGCGAGGGCTGCCGCGTTCCCATCTTCGGGCGCCGCCACTCTTGCAGCTGACGCCTCCCCGCCGTCTCCTGTAGGCACGGACATCTTCTTCCCGTCCCCCCTCGGTTTTTCTACAGCACGCTTCTCTTTGGGGGCGGGGCTTCACTTTTGCGCCTTCACTGCTCGGGGAAGACGACTCGAGCGGGAAACGTTCGCATCCAAGATGGCGGATCTTCAGATTTTTTAGCGGGATACCGCTGACGGGAACCACAAGGCGCATTTCTACTGGTACGTAGACTGGTTCTATCCTGTTCGCAGACGCCAGAAGAGTCGATGTGTACTGGCCCGCGGCCTCAGCTACAACCACCGAGCTGCTCGGGTCCGGGCTCGTGTGTCGGTGGCTCGAGTGCCTCCGGACCCGGGGGTCACGTCGCTCTGTAAGGGTGTAGTGGCGGTGCACGCAGGGGTGGTGGGGTAGTTGTGTTGTGAAGTTTGTGACGCCACCCACGGGTTGTGGTGTTGGTGGACACCACCACTACGGTAAAGGTACGGGGACTCCCGGGAGCGGTGTAAGGGCGCAGCTAGATGTTGACCCCTCCGTGGGTAGGGGATGTTGGTCCCAGGGCTCGCTTAGCGAGGGGCCGGGGTGCAGGGCGCAAGGTGGCGGTGCATCATGGTGCAGTGCCTGAGGGCACTGGTGTACTCATGATTAAACCACACAGAGTCACTGGTAAACCAAACGGGATGATGAATGGGGCCTGCAGCCGGTTGTAGTTTCTCCAGATACGTTGGTAATGTCCGCCTTTCTCCTGCACCTCTATGTGATCTTGGCTACTGTGCCTGGGCACTAGTAGCCCACTTCCCAGCGTATATGTGTTGTAGGAACCCGTTTGCCTGCAGACGCTGGCCCCTTGGATCTCTGGCTTCTGGCGGTGGCTCCTATCCGGACAGGTTGGGCTGTTTCCTTCAATCGGGACTTAGGTGGGAATGAACCCCTGAGGTCCAGACCGCAATCAGTTGATTTGACTATGGTGGTGGCTTATAGCCTAGTTTGGGGTCTGAGTACCCTGCCTGGTGCTCCGGTATCCAGTTGGCTGTCCGGTTCGGTTCTGGCGGGCCACTACCCTGTCCCGGTCCCTTACGGTTCCACCGGTCGTATTCCCGGTCTCCTGCAGGCGGCCACCACCGTCTGCCTGCCTGACTGAGCTGGGGTCCTAGGCTCCAACCCAGGCCCCAAGCAGAACTGTGCTCCTCTCTCTTCCTCTCACTCCCTCTATCAACATCATCTGCTTGTGTTTTCCTGCCTCAGGCCAGCAGACTCCTCTGAGGGCATGTCTATCCACCTGACTCCGCCCACCTGGAGTGCCTGTCTGACTCTGAGGGAGGCAATCAGGTCTTTTGGTTGACTGATGGTACCTTACTGGGGTGGGGGTGTATGTCGTGTGTGTAATGACCTGTGACCCCTGGGGTGTCCAGGGCATCACATCTGGCCTGGTATTCACTCTAGGCCGAAGCTCTTGGCTTTGAGCAGACCCTGGAATTCATTGCACTTGCTCTGGGTTCTACTCATGGCCGGAAGTCCAGGCCTAGAGGGAATACCATGCCACAACTTCTGCTCAATGAAACAGAAGTTCATCGCATGCAATTTACTGGTGCTCATTTTGATCTTGCTTTTATATCAGCTACAACCAAAGGATTCTGAAATGCACCATGTTCCCAACATTTCTATTGGCCCCTTAATACCATTAGAGGATAACAAAACCTTAATCATCTCTTCATATTATGATTCCAGAGAATCCAATTTAATAAGGATATGTGGCGCCCCTGAGTCTTCAGTCGCCACAGGGTACGGCACCTGATTTTAGGTGCTGTACTCATCCCGGATTCCTGGGTGATCAGTGCCGGTATCACACAACACCACATCCCATTATTAGCTCACACATTAGATCAGGGCTGGGGCAGGTCCCATTAATGCATTGCGACCAGTAACCTTGTTATGGTACTTAATCCCCGTGCACTGTATCTAGAACCATCTAGTGGGTGGAGCCTAGTGGGCAGAGCTAAGTTGGTGAGTGTCAGTTGACCATTGTCAGAGTAAGTCAGGAGTTGACGCAGAGTGAAGAAAAGACTTTGATCCAGGGAGGAGCTCACTAAGTGATTTTGGTGGAAAAAAGAGTACGGTTGCTGAGAGAGTATGGTGCTGGTACTCACAGGACCGAGCACAGATGAGATGTAGTGCTCTAGATTAGGGGACGCTTTAGGCTCGCCTAATAAATCTACCGGGAGAGAAGATTTTACGTTTCTCGGCCTACCAAAGTGTCCGGGGCACAGCAGCAGACCTAGTACCTGGGAATTGGGACAGAAGTCCAACCAATTGAGAGGTTTGCGCTGCCTGCGAACGGACTGGGAGTTTTTATACAAAAGACCAGGAGGGGACCCCAAGTAGCTTCAAACCACGGGGACCCGGAAACAACAAAGTTCTTTGAGAAAGCGCCCACCAGTCACAATACCAGCACCGGGATCTGAGGAGTTCGTGATCGCCTGGAGCCCATCTTGGTAGAGACCGGCACCCTGCGGGCAACCAGACAATATGTGTGTAAAGACATCTTGAACTGCAGTCATTGTGTCGTCTACTTCTTCCCGCGCCCTGTCAGTTCTGAAGAATTACTGCTAGAAGTACTACAACACCCAGACATCCCGCTCCTGCCGCTGAAGTTTACTTGATCCCTACCATGGACTCTCCTAACGTTTACCCCGGGGTTACCTGCTCCACCTGTGGGGAGCAGAAATACCTCAGCTGCCATAACACCATCCCCGGAGGTCTCGTCCAGCAGCCGTGGCTCCAAAGCCGCAATCCACAGGTGGCATCACGAACTTTACTTAATATTAACTATAACTCCCATCATCATCTCCCCTTCTTTTATGGAAAGAACTCTGTCAGGGTCACAGAGCCGGACACTGCCACCGCTGACATCCCTGGACTAGTCCAACCCGGTTCCGAGAATCCCGACCCTGGGGCGGACGGGTCAGATACTTGCTATAGTCCATCATACAGTGAACAACTTTGTCTGTTTGTTCTACTGTAAGCAATTTGGTTATGTACATGTTATGGCAGAAATTGATATTGTTAAAGACAACTTTGGATTCCCTACTCATGGCCAGAAGTCGAGGCTTCGGGCGGCATCACATGCTATGATATATTGGGCAATAAGTCGTCGGGGTCACGGATACTGTGACGCACATCCGGCATTGTTAGCGATATCGTACCATGTGACACCTCCAAACAACTATGAATGAGCAAAAATACTCACCTTATCGTTGCTCGTTGACACGTCATTCATTTTCATAATGTCGTTCCTCCTTCTGCGCGCTGGTGATTCGTCGTTCCCGAGGCAGCACACATCGCTCCGTGTGACACCCCGGGAATGATGAACATAGCTTACCTGCGGCCGCCGGCAATGTGGAAGGAAGGAGGTGGGCGGGATATTACGTCCCGCTCATCTCCGCCCCTCTGCTTCTATTGGGCGGCCGCTGTGTGACGTCGCTGTAACACCGAACGTCCCTACCCCTTTAGGAAGAGGATGTTCGCCGCCCACAGCGACGTTGTTAGGGAGGTAAGTACGTGTGACGGGGGTATAACGACTTTGTGCGACACGGGCAATGAATTGCCCGTGATGCACAAACAAATGGGGTGGGTGCGATCGCTCATGTGATCGAACGATAAATCGTCTCGTGTAATGCCGCCCTTAGGCGGGCTTTGCACACTACGACATCGCAGGTGCGATGTCGGTGGGGTCAAATCGAAAGTGACACTCATCCGGCGTCGCAGTCGATATCGTAGTGTGCAAATCCTTTTTGATACGATTAACGAGCGCAAAAGTGTCCTTATCGTATCATCGGTGCAGCGACAGGTACGATGTAGTTCCTCGTTCCTGCGGCAGCACACATCGCTGTGTGTGAAGCTGCAGGAGCGAGGAACATCTCCTACCTGCGTCCCGGCTGCTATGCGGAAGGAAGGAGGTGGGCGGGATGTTTACATCCTCCTCATCTCTGCCCCTCCGCTGCTATTAGCCGCCTGCCGTGTGACGTCGTTGTGACGCCGCACGACCCACCCCGTTAGGAAGGAAGCGGATTGCCGGCCAGAACGACGTCGCAGGACAGGTGAGTGCATGTGAAGCTGGCGTAGCGATAATGTTCGCTACGCCAGCAATCACAAGATATCGCTGCTGTGACAGGGGTGAGGACTATCGCGCTCAACATTGCAGAATTGGCTTGCGATGTCGCAGCGTGCAAAGTACCCCTTAGAGTGAACACCATGCCACAACTTCTGATCACAGGCCTCAAAGGCTATTACATTGTTGTAATTTTAATTGTATACATTGTATCTCAAATCGTCATGTATATCTGCATACAGTGAACTTCCAGTTTCCAAAAGCAGCTTTTTATTATAATTGTTTTGTTATTGACAAATGAGCTTACATATAAACAGCTGTGGTTGATGTCAGCTGTGAATTGTCCTACAATGATTCCTGTCTGTTACAAACAAAAGCTGCAGTGATGGAAAACGTGACTTATCACTGTAGCTTCTGGGACACAGTGAGGATAGTGGAGGACCCAAGTGTGAGAAGCTGTGATGTCAGTCAGATCACTGGAGTTCACATCCGAGTTACCATGGTACTAAATGTGACAGTCGGTGAACTCACTGCCGAATTGCTGGACTGCTAGACACAACGACACAGAAGTTCAGCAATCCGGCAGTCATATCACCGGAATTCACACTTGGCTCCCCCGCTTCCCTCAGTGAACTAAGTTAAACCCACTGCCAGATTGCCAGACCTCTATGCACCTGTTTCCCACAATCCGACAGTCTGGCAGTTGTCTTCTTTACCTGCTCTGGCGGGGATGACATTTCATGTTTTAATTTCACTGTGCCTGCCAATCACAGTAATACCAGTAGCAAAGATGACTAGAGTTGAGCGCGGTTCGTGGTTCGTGGTTCTCCAGTTCGCGGTTCGAGTGATTTTGAGGGATATTCAGGATCAAACTAGAACTCGAGCTTTTTGCTAAAAGTTTGTTAGCTCGAGTTACGTTCGTGAACGGTTCTATCAGCAAAAAGCCTAGCTAATTACTAGCTGGCTTTTCACTGTAATAGTGTAAGTCACTCTGTGACTCAAACTATTATGAAATTTCAGCGTATAGTGTGCGGGGGCTGCACGTTCAGATCACTGCTGCTGGGATAATGGCGATCGCCATTTTTTTTTCCTTTTCTTCCTTCCTTAAGCGTGCGTGTAGTGGGGCGGGCCAGCATGTCAGTCAATCCCAGACACACACACAGCTAAGGGGACTTTTTGCCAGAAAAGCAAGGGCATGTGTCATAGGCTATCCATGTCACATGTCCTTGCGTTATAAAAATGGACATTTTGTTCCAGCATGGCATTATCTGCCTTCTGCGTCTGGGTGTCAATCACCTCTCACGCAGCTCCTGTCGCCGGTCCTGCTGTGTACGCTATACACACAGCGTTCTACAGATTAGGGACAGAATTTTATTTCAGCCCTTTTAAGGGCTAATTACAGCTGGCTCAGAGCCATAGGTGACAGTCAGGTCTGTGGAAACGCTTCTTACAGCTAAAGATAACAGCGTCTGTGTAGCTAAGCTCAGGGACTTCCTTGCTGCATTTCACCATTAGGAGGAATAGAAAGTGAGGCTTCCTTTCCTCTACACTGACAAACAACCCGGCCACTGTACCCTCCTGCCCTTTTTAGCAAAACCATTTTAATTGCAGAGTGCTGTCAGTTAGTGCCATCCAAAGAGTGGCTGCTGTCCTCCATTATTGGGGCACTTGTGCCAAGCAAGTCCCATCACCTCTGCATTCTCCCCTCCTGCGCATTTTTGCAAAGCCATTTTAATTTAAAAGAGTGTTGCCAGTTAGTGGCATCCTAAAAGTGGCTGTGGGACTCCATTAGTGCCCCACTGGTGCCAAGCAATTTCCAGCACCTCTGCATTGCACCCTCTAACTCATTTTTACTAAGCAATTATAATAGCAAACACTGAGGAAACTTAGTGGCATCCTAAAAGTGGCTGTTGGACTCCATTAGTGTCCCACTGGTGCTAAGCAATTTCCATCACCTCAGCATTGCACCCTCAAGCTCATTTTTACTAAACTATATTAATATAAAAAAATGCTGCAACTTAGTGGCATCCAAAAAGTGGCTGTTGTACTCCATTTGTGCCCCACTGGTGCCAAGCAATTTCCAGCACCTCTGCATTACATCCTCCTGCTCATTTTTTAAAAAGCTATAATAATAGCAAAAAATACTGCAACTTAGTGGCATCCAAAAAGTGGCTGTTGTACTCCATTTGTGCCCCACTGGTGCCAAGTAATTTCCAGCACCTCTGCATTACACCCTCCTGCTCATTTTTAATAAGCTATACTAATAGCAAAAAATGCTGCAACTTAGTGGCATCCAAAAAGTGGCTGTTGTACTCCATTTGTGCCCCACTGGTGCCAAGCAATTTCCAGCACCTCTGCATTACACCCTCCTGCTCATTTTTAATAAGCTATAATAATAGCCAAAAATGCTGCAACTTAGTGGCATCCAAAAAGTGGCTGTTGTACTCCATTTGTGCTCCACTGGTGCCAAGCAATTTCCAGCACCTCTGCATTACACCCTCCTGCTCATTTTTAATAAGCTATAATAATAGCAAAAAATGTTGTAACTTAGTGGCATCCAAAAAGTGGCTGTTGTACTTTTTTTGTGCCCTACTGGTGCCAAGCAATTTCCAGTACCTCTGCATTACACCCTCCTGCTCATTTTGCTATGCAAATTTTATATCAAACTCATGGAATTCCTTGCTGCATTTCATCATTAGGAGGGATAGAAAGTGAGGCTTCCTTTACTTTTATGATCCGGAACCATGGAAGACCACCACAAATCATTGGCAAAAGGTGACAAGAGCATTGGCAACTAATCTGGCCGCCATCCCCTTACTAACCATCACAATTAGAAGTAGCCGAGGGGTGAACTAACATCCTGTGCACCGCGAACCCAGCCGGAGAACTAACTATCCTAAAGGTAGGAAAGATGAATAACTCTCTGCCTCAGAAAATAGACAAGAATAGCTAGCCCCCCACATTCAAAGACGGTGATATAGGAAAAACTCAATACACAGGTAGATGAAAGGATTAGCAAAAGGTGAGGCCCCCGCTGACTAAAAGAGGAAAGGACAGGAAAGGGACTGATGGTGGCCAAAGAAAAACCCTGCAAAATACCAACTTCCTGATAGTACAAAAAGGCCCTCAGATCGCACGATCTGAACTCCGTCCTATACCAGGTGCCCTTGTCATACCGATGAACAGAAAACAAGAATCATAACAAAGTCAACAAGCCACAAACACATGACCCAAAGGAGCTATACTCCACACAGAACTGCAGGGAGTTCCTCAACAATCCACTAAGGGGGAAAATCCCTGCAAGCAAATAAACTGAAACCAACCACAGCAAATGACAAACCCAGATAAACAAAAGAACCAGACAATAAATAAAGAGCAAGCACTTATCTGGGGAAGATGTGGTGTAGAGCAGGATTAAGCAGGCTGGAGATACAAAGAACAACTGACATCCGGCAACAGCCTGCAATCAGACCAGGATTTAAAAAAGCAGAGAGTTAGCAAAGGAAACACCCACTGCACAACACACCTGGTCCAAGTCCAAACCATTCCTGGCCACCAGAGGGAGCCTCCCAGCAGCCAAAACATAACTAACATTCACAACACTTTACTGTCCTGGTATCCACAGAACACGGCCACTGTACCCACCTGCCCATTTTTGCCACGCTATTTAATTTGCCCAAAGAGCTTACTCTTTTTCTGCCATCCTAAAATTGTTTGGAATACTAAGTTAGTGTTCCTTTGCTGCCAAGCAAGGTGCAACACATGGGCATTCTACACTCCTTTCCATTTGTGGAATGCAATTATTAACTACAGGTAGTCCAGCCAATCTTTGACGAAGGTGCAGGTGTGGATATAATGTTTCCTTTATCCAATGGTGGTTCTCTCGATGTCTGACAGCTTAACAATACCAACTGTTTTCACTTACAAAACAAGTGACGACCTGCCAATCACATTCCCGCTTACGGGTAACAGGGTGGAAGTTCAGTGTGAAAAAGCAGGTGTGACTGCTGTCCCCACAGTCACAGAGGATGAAGAGCACGCAGATGCGCTTGATGGGGCAGTTGGGCCACTAGGCCGCATTGTAGCACAGTGAAATTCCCATTGCGACTTATGCTTCATTTTAAGTCTTGTATTTGGTGGGCTCCCCAGTATGCAGCAAAACCATGCAACATGAAAAGCACTGTATGCAGTTGGGTTGATAAATGATTGTTTAACTTTCCCAAAACAAACAATAAGAACCATGAAAAAAATTGAAGTAATAGAACAATCTATTTAGTTGCCTACTACTTGCTAATCCCTCTGTGTAGCAGCAGTAATTGTGTGTGTGTGTGTGGGTTTGTGTGTGTGTGTGTGTGTGTGTGTGTGTGTGTGTGTGTGTGTGAAGACAACTTACTAGTGGCGCATCACAAGAGCTTCCCAATTATCTACCTAAACATAGACAAAACACATCACCCACCCTGAATACCCTTGTTAGCTGAAGCCTCACAGATAAGGCAGATGATAACAGTGTGAATGCAAACCACACAGCTCTGCAACACAGTCATGGAAATCTTGAAAAGCAACAGTCAATGCAAACATGTGTCGTTGTCCCTCTATGATTTAAACTGTACGTGACAATTTGACAGTGCAGAGGCAGCAAGTCTCATTGTCTATATAGTCATCCTACCCAGAACAGATATGTGTTTTGATAATAAAACAAAGTGTTGCGTGCACGCATTACTGTCTGGGCACAGCCTACCGTACCCGGGTACTGTGATGTCCATTTGCCATGAATACAGACTTTATGCTCCTATCATGGTAAACAGTATACACAGCACCGGAAGAATGTTGGTCTGTGGCACAGGATGCTGCTCACTGGCGTTACGGTACTCCTCACCAAACTCCAAAATGACTCCCCTCACAATTGAATGAAGTGTTTCCGCGGTTGCTCCTTGCTGTAACACACAACTTTATCTTTTCATTCTGTTCATAGACAGCATCACCAAGTCCACACCAGAAGATCGTTTTGCTATTGCTATAGTGACCAAACAGACAAAGGCAGCTCCAAAAAAACAGCAGCCCCTTGTGTGTAGTCTGCAACAATGCATGCAATGAACGGCAAATAAGCATGTTGCATTGACAGTGGCTAAAGCTGAGCAATACATCCTCACGCTATCAATTCATATCCATGTGACACTTCATGGTGGAAGTACTCAAAGTTGAGATTTTTTGCCTTCTACTTAGAGATTGTTACAGATTACATGACTTGGGTGATCCTTTGCTATGTCCAAAAAATTCTCAGGCTAGGCAAGGCTTACAGCCTATGCGAACTGCATAGCCAACATGACTTATGCTCATAGGCAGAGTTGTGGCCGAGGATTCAGTTTTTGACGTGCTTCCAGTACTTTGTCTCTGTCCAGGAAGACACAATGTAAACTCGTCGTCAGTAGCATCCTCCTCCACCTCCTCTGCTGACGTCATCGATTGGCTCACTTTGGTTTGACAGTAAGTGGTGTCTCCAACCTAATCATCACCCTGTGTGTTTTCATTCCCCTCATCCTGAGTCGTCCGTGACAACCTCTTTCCGCCCTGACCGAATAGCAAAGTTGATGTTACAATCAGGTATCTGAGTCTCCTCATCATGTTACCCACTGTCTCCACCAGGATGATGTACGGTTTGGAAATGAGGGTGTACATTATGCTCAGCACCATCTTCATCGGGGCCTAGATCCGACTCACAAACCTTCTGGCCATCTGAGAAGATAATTTCCCCTGTCTCCTGTAACTCGCTGCCTCAACACGTCAGATTATCTGCTACACCCGCAAGCTTCAAACGGAACCTGAAAACTCATCTGTTCATAAATGACTATAACCATTAAATGACACCACCACCATGCAGAGCTTCTGCCCAACCTACACCCCACCTACTGTCTCCTCCCAAAAATACTTTACAATGTAATACCGCAAGGGCTGGGTCCTCTGCCCTCTGTACCAGTCTGTCTATTGTTACTTGTATATCTATTCTGTATGTAACCCCCTTGTCATGTACAGCACCATGGAATCAATGGTGCTCTATAAATAAATATTAATAATAATAATAATACTAATAATAAGAACTTCTTTGTCTGTACTCACTGCAGCTTTTGAGCAGACCTCTGATTCCCAGGCTATAGTGTGACTGAACGGCTCTGCAGACTCAACAATCTCTGTTACCCCATATTCAGCAGGGCTGGTGGAAACTTGAGAGCAGCTATGAAGCAAGTGCGATTGGGTTTACACCACTGTGGAATGTAGTATTTGTGATATTGAACTTGAGGTTGAGGAGAGCCCACTTTATTGCGCACTTGACATCCATTGAAGCAGCTGCTGTTTTGGTGCCTCATCTACTTTTGTTAACGATGGTCGTGTCCGTGAAAAAATGATCATATCAGATTATCTACGGGAAGAAGTACACCTGTTATTTTAGCTGTTATTTGTTGTTATGAATTGGTGCCGCCGTAAACGCAAGCAACCTGCTGCGGTTCCAGTTGCACCCAGGCGTCAGCTGCCATTTAGGGCTGTGCCTCAGGTTGTCCAGCTGGCTGCTTTCTCCTCCACGTCTAAGTGTGGAGAGGTGGCTAGTGCGCATGCGTGTGCCGATTTACCCCAGCCGCAGCATAACTCCAGTGTTTCGCCTACTGAGTATGCTCAGCCTGATTGTGTCATTCCTCAGGCTAAGTCTTCATTTTGGGCTACAGCGCATGCTCGTTTGGACTGTGCCTGAGTCATTCTGCGACCTGCGGTTCCACACACTTACACAGGGCCCTGGGGCTTGCCTCACTCTCGGGAGGCCACTACAACTAATTGCACCCAACATCAGCCCCAGGTGTCCCCTTACACTGCAGTGGCGGTCGCCACTGACCGCAATACCGAGAGTGGCATCACAAAAATACATATAAAGAAGCAACCTACCTTTGACCAGACTGTTCCTCCACGTGGAGTCCCTGAAGGTAATGCACTGACACAACAACTGTGGGGCTTCACACTTACTGCTAAAAGCCTCTTTGCACAGGTACTTGCACTCCGCGTTGGGTCTAAGTCCTGTGTTGTGCCTAGACAGCATGCTGAAGTGGATAGTCTTTTTTTCTGAAACTGTATTTCATGCTACTGAGCATGCTTAGGCACATACTGCATCAGAGGCTAGGTCCTGTAATGAACTCTTTGGACCTGCCCCTGATGTGGGGGGCCCATATAGACCACAGGGCATCAGGTGTCCTGACGATGTGGCCAGGCCACTCCCAACTGGCTTGCAGAGGCCCGCCCCTATGACTTGTCACCTCATTATTGTTGGTCAGATGATGACTGGTGAGGTGTTTGGGTCGTGGCAGCCATGAGGTCATCATTGAAGTGGCGGTTCCGATTAGGACGCTAGTTATGCCACTCACGACGTGTCACTCTGCTTTTGTCTCCAGGAGATGCATTGTGGTCCACCCTGGTTTGGGACGGACCCAGGTTTAAAAGGGGCTGGAGCAAACAAGAAGGTGCGCAGTCTTCTATTATGCTCTGAAAGAGCACACCTCCATGTGTTGAACCCATTGCGGCTTTAGGCCAGATGTAGGCAGGGATAGGGTGTCAATGCAGGCCGCCACCACAGTTGGTAACGCAGAACGTTTAAGACCAGCTCCTGTCCTACCAGTCCTGCTAGTGCAGCCCAGTGGCATTAACAAGCCTGCTGCTGCTGATGCGCCTGCTGTCCACAGGTGTGTCCCCTACGCACACGGACAGCGTACCCAATGGCCCCTGTGTTGTTAACAGGCAGTTCCGGGGCTGGGTGGGCATGTGGACCCTGTGACGCTAACAGGGCTCCCAGTCTCCAGATCCGAGTGGCATCTAACTCGGTTCAGGCTACTATTTGTTTCAGAGTCAACCTGCTCTGTATCCTCCACCTAACTTTCCAGTTGCCAACCTCTCCTTTTCCATCTGGGAGCACGGTGGACACCGAATGGCGATTGGAATATATGCCTTTCTCTTTCTTTTCTTCTTAATTTTTTTATATAGCGGTAACATAGTATATACCACCTTATCCAAATCTGCCAGTCCCACCATAACAGATGTTGTTTCTTCATCAAATGTTACTTTTGCTTAACCACCAAACGCACGGACACAAACTTTTTTACCCTTTCCAACACACCTGTTCCCCTTTCCACAAGCATCTGTCCTTTTTAAACTCATTTTGTATATGACCAAAAGTGCAACTCTGCAGGGACACCATACTCAACGCCATCTCAGCACAGCAGCCAGCCCTCGGTCCCTCAGATGTGGACAAGTAAAAGACCATTTCCTCCTATCCATGACAAAGCGTTGAGATTCACTCTGTGCACCACTGGTGTTTAGTGTAAAAGCAGATCTAAGATTGCGTACCACCTTCTGCTGATACTCCTGCATACGTGCGTCCCTTTCTATGGCAGGAATGATTTTACAAAATTTTGTGTTGTACCGGGGATGTAACAGTGTGGCAACCCAGTAATCAGCATTACTTGGAATTCGTACAATCCCAGGGTCATGTTGTAGGTAGTGCAGCAAGAAGGCGCTCATGTGTCTTGTGCATCCAGGAGGATCAAGTCCTTGGTGTGTTGGTGGTGGAAAGGTAAGAATCGTGCCTCCTTCCTCCTTCCTCTGCCCTCTCCCCCCAACCTCGCACAACCGAAATGTGAGCAAGCTCTCACTCATCTGCTGAGTCTTCCATGCCCATCACCAGTTCGTCCTCCATTTCTTCCTGGGCTCCTGCACCTTCCTCAACAGTTTTGCTGATACTATGCGCCCTTGATAATCCCTCTCCCCCACCGTACCATGACTGCCGCCTAGGTGCCAGTGACCGTCTGGACCTTGTAGATCTTGTTATCCCTTCCGCATATAACTACTCCTGTACTTCCTCCCCTTCCTCTTGGACCAACACCCGACTCCGAATAAAGCTTACAGTGTGCTCCATCATGTAGATGACCAGAATTGTCACGCTGAGAATAGCATCGCCAGTGGTAAACATCTTCGTCGACATTTGTAAACTGTGTAGAAGGGTGCATAGGTCCTTGATCTGACACTACTCCAGCAGCGTGATCTGCAAGGCTCGGCGGTGCTGCCACAGACGCTGCAACATGTGCAGATTCCAATTCCTGCATGTCGGAACATCGCATTTTGGGTGTTTAACCGCCAGACCTTAAGACTTCAGAAGCGATGAAAGTTGTTGAGCTGCTGGGTGCGAACGATGGTAGTCAGCACATAGCGAGCGTGCCCGCTGCACAAGGCCATGTAGGCCGGGATGGTGTTTTAAAAATTGCTGGAGAATCAGATTCAACACGTGAGCCATACAAGGCACGTGTGTCACATTGCCCTGACGAAGGCCCGCAGCCAGGTTTGCATCATTGCCACACACGGCTGTTAAGTCACCACCGGAGTCCACTCCGTCAATTTGTTCTCCGGTCGCCAGGTGACAACGTGTTCCTTTCGTGCATAGTGCTGATGATGGGAAAGGAGTCGATGCCAGCGGCGCAGGTGGACGCAGGTTATGGTCACTCACTGGGCTGCGTTACCTTGACAGATGCAGAACCACTGGCTGAATGTAGGTGGTGGGTATCTCACAGATGAAGTACTATCATTCAGCTACAATCAATGGGAAGACACCCCACCCTTTTTTAGGCCCATCCTGTCTGCAGACCACTGCCAGACATAGCTATGAACCTCTGGTTACTGTTACCCCCAGTTCAGTTTTATGATTTTGTGTGCTTGTTACCTGACTACTTTTCCTGCTTGCTTTTTATGTACTCGTTGGCTGATCCGCATTTCACCTCTGCTTGTTTTCTGATTAAGTCCTGTCCCTCCCATTCTGTTCCTCCTCCTCAATTAATGTTTTGACCCTGCATGACTACTATTCTCTGGAACTGCAGCCTTCCACAGGTATTGATCAACTTGGGCCCTGTGTAATTCCAAATCACTATATAGGGGTTAAAGGGTTTCAGGGTTCTGGGGTCCAGCTTGGTGAGTGGCTTCCCTCTAGCCTATCCTTTACAGCCCGTCTGAGTGTGTCGATCCAGGCAGGCGTTACACCGTGCCCTCGACAGAAGGACATGTAGGCCGGGATAGTGTTTTAAAAATTGCTGGAGAATTAGATTCAACACGTGAGCCATACAAGGCACGTGTGTCAGATTGCCCTAAAGAAAGGCCGTAGACTGTTTTGCATCATTGTCACACCCGGCATTCCCTGGCTGCTGGTTGAGTGGAGACAACCATTGATGAAACTCGGTCTCACTCTCCAGAGCTTACCGTCCACAACTCCTCAGTGGTGTGACTCACATTTCCCAGACATTTCTAATTAAAGAGTCGACCGCATCATGCTGTTGAGCTCTGCTGCCAGCATAGTAAGGAGGTGTGTGGGATTCCTTGGGCGCAGTTACAAGGTAGGGTGGCCTGACCACACAGGGATTGGCCCGAGGTGCAGGACCAACACGAGGTTGAGGAGGCAGAAGCAGTGGAGGAACTTGTACATACAGAGGAAGTATTGAAACACACAACTCGTGGGGACGGAAAGACTTGTACAGCAGACCCTTCTCCATCTCTCACCATAGTTACCCAGTGCCCTATCTGCAATATGTAACTCCCCTGTCCATGCTTACTGGTCCAAGTATCTGTGGTGAAATGCACCCTGTCACACACAGAGTTCCTCAAGGAATCGGTGATGTTTTTGCGACCTGCTGTGGTAGCGCGGGCACTTCTTTCTTGGAGAAGGAGTGGCGAATGGCCATCGGCTCTTGGGGAACTGCAATGGGCATAAGGTCTCGAAAATCCTCGGTCTCAAAAGGGTGTAAAGGCAGCTTTTCTGTAGCGAACAAGTTTGAGATGCTGAAACTAAACCTCTTAGGCATGTAATGCCCTTCGAAAATCATGTAAAACACAGCGAGGGGACTCCAATCACAGTCTCCCTCATTGCCACTAATTGGGCCACACACACCGCCCCATTTGACTGGCATCAGTTGACCCCCCTTTTTAAAATGAAAAAGATGCTTTGCATGAAGCACTCTCAAAAATACACGTGCCTTTTGCCTCCCCTGGATGACCCAGGGGAAGAAAAGTCCTCTAAGAGCCATGACTTGTTCATCTTGGTTCTTTTTTCAAAAGCGAGGGGACTCCAACCACAGTCTCCCTCGTTTCCACTAATTGGGCCACACACACCCCACTTGACTGGCATTAGTTGACCCCCATTTTCAAGATGAAAAAGATGCTTTGCATGAAGCACTCTCAAAAATATACGTGGCTTTTGCCTCCCCTGGATGACCCAGGGGAAGAAAAGTCCTCTGAGAGCCATGACTTGTTCATCTTGGGTTTTTTTTTCAAAAGCGAGGGGACTCCAACCACAGTCTCCCTCGTTTCCACTAATTGGGCCACACACACCCACTTGACTGGCATCAGTTGACCCCCATTTTCAAGATGAAATAGATGCTTTGCATGAAGCACTCTCAAAAATACGCGTGCCTTTCGCCTCCCCTGGATGACCCAGGGGAAGAAAAGTCCTCTGGGAGCCATGACGTCCTCATCTTGGTGAACATTAATGTCGCGGGCGGGGTGGACGCCGCCGCTGCGCTCGCTAACGCTCGGGTCTGGCGCTGCTGTGACTGCTGCTTGGTGGCTCGAGCGGTGGGCCGGATCCGGGTACTCGAGCGGCGCTCCTCGCCCGTGAGTGAAAAGGGTGGTTGGTTGTGGGATTTAGTCTGTGACGCCACCCACGGGTTTTGGTGAAGATAGGCACCACCGCTGCTGGTGACGGGGGTCCCGGGAGCGATGATAGGGAGCAGCTGGGATGTTGTTTTCCCCCTCCGTGGGTAGGGGTCGGTTGTGCCGGGACCCGAAGGTGACGGGGAGGCAGGGTTGGTGAGGTGCAGAGTTGCAGGGACAGTGCGGCGTGGTGCCGGATGGCACGAGTGTACTCACTCAGTAAGAGATGCACAAAGTCCTCAGTAAACCAAACGGCTGGATGGACGGGTCCCGCAGCCGACTGCAGTGTCTCTCCCCGGACAGGTGATGGTGGCTGTCTTTCCATGCACCTTTGTGTACTTGTTTGACTACGTTGGATCCCCAACGGTAGTCCGCTCCCCGGTGTATGGATGCCGGAGGAGCCCGTTTGCCCGCAGGCGCTGGCCCTTGGGTCTCTAGCCTTAGGCGGTAGCTGTATACCCTCATGGTGTGGACGGTTGCCTTCTAACGGGTCTTTGGCTGTTAGGAAACCCCTGGGGTTCCTGTCACACTCGGATTTGACTGTTGACGGCGACTCCAAGCCTAGCTGGGGTCCGATGGCCCTGCCTGTGTGTGCTGGCTTCACTTCGCTCCCTGGTCGGTACCGGCGGGCCAACGCCTGACCCCGGTCCTACAGTTCCGCGTTGATTCACCACTCCTGCAGACGGCCACCACCGTCTGCCAACCTTGTTGTCAGTGCCTGGGCCACAAACCCAGACCACTCTCCACTTCACTCCTCTCACTTCAACCTCCTGAACTGTTCTGACTCCTTTTCCCGCCTTCAGGCCTGTGAACTCCTCAGTGGGCAGGGCCAACCGCTTGGCTTCGCCCTACCTGGTGCGGACATCAGACCCTGGAGGGAGGCAACAAGGATTTTATGTTTGGCTAATGTTACTGTCTAGTGGGGGTGGGGGTGTATGTATGTTACCTGTGACGACTTGGCTAGTCCAGCGCGCCACA
Source organism: Anomaloglossus baeobatrachus (assembly GCF_048569485.1). Lineage (NCBI taxonomy): Eukaryota > Metazoa > Chordata > Amphibia > Anura > Aromobatidae > Anomaloglossus > Anomaloglossus baeobatrachus. Next base: position 482,000,787 of record NC_134355.1, read on the forward strand.
TTCCCCCTTGGTGAAATGCAGACCGTCCGCAGGCTGCCCGTCCATCACCGGTTTTATTTATTTTTTTTTCAAAACTGTAAAATATAAATTAACATGTAAACATATAAAACATAAGCATTTTTGTCAGGTCACTTGAACGTTACACACATATAAAACACTTTTAATAATAACGGATGATCGGATGTCTTCCGCTCTCCCACCCAAGCAACCTAGCCCTGATGCTGCCCTTAAGAAGTGGGCAGCACCCCTTGACCCCAGTCCAGGTTCAGGCTGCCCGAGCGGGAACGAGTACGGTAACTCGCACCCGACTGTCACTTCAGGGGACCCCACGTCCAAGGGGGACCCCTGACCCCCGGAGGATGGCCACCGGTCCTGGTGGTGGCCGGGCCCCAGCCTGCTCTGCTGCGGGCACTTCCTCCAATCTGCCTCTCCGGAGGCGGCAACGGTTTCCATCCCACAAAACTATTTGCAAGCCCACCAGTTCGTGGGTGGCCTGCCAGTTCTCGGCCACATTCATGAGCAGTTCCTCATGTGGGTGGTAAAAATGCACAGAGTCCCTCCGGGGACAACTTGCCTGCAATGGCCGGAATAATCACAGTGGCTAATCAGGTGAAGCTTCGGTTTTGATTCTGATTCATTCAAACTGCTGAGGGTCCCAACGGGGACAACTTGGTTGCAACGGAGGACCACTGCCACTGTTGCTCCCTTCCGTACTCCTCACCCGGCTCCAGGTGAAGAAACACGGGTTCCAGCCCCACCAGCGCACGGCAGGCGCGACAAGGAAGGGCTGCCCGGTATCCATTATTTCCGCTCCGAGGGATGTAAGTGGCCTCCATGTCATACAAGCCAAGGACTCCCTCCTCCTCCAAGACAGCCCCCGAGCCGCTGTCATCTGACTCCAGGGGGTTAATGGTGGGACCTGGCAGGTCGGTAACGGTTTCCAGCTGAGCCCAGACTTGTGGCTCCTCAGTGGCAAGTGACCTGTCGTCATCCGGTGTATGGAGGCCGCCATCGTTTCGGTTCTTCCAAGTCAACCGTTCCAGCCATTGGTGGCCGGGCGTCCTCTCGGGCCTCCGGGCCCTGGCGGGGCAACACGGACTCCGCCCCCTCCATCGGGGACAGCGGCCTGAGCAGGGCTGTGCGGGCGGCCAGCACAGGCGATGGGGCGGGCCCTGCTGGGGCCAGGGGTAGACCGAGTCCTTCAGCCGCAGCGGCCAGTCCTTCAGGGACACAAGGGCGTGGGTCACTCAACAGCTCCTCTAGCATGGCCTGTATTTCATGCGCCTGCACGACCGCAGCCAGCTCCTCCATCCCAGCGGTCCAGTGATCCAGCAGGTCCCGTACTTGGGCCCAGTAATGACAGCACAGCAGCATCACTTGGGTTTTCAGCCACGCCGCCATCCCGGGGGCAGGCTCCGGAGACTCAGGCCTCTCAGGTGGTGTGGACATGTTGCAAGCTGCTTCCAGGAACCGGGTATGTTGCAGAGTCCTGGCGTCCCCGCTTTTATAGCCTCGGCTACTTTAGGCAGACGCACACCCGCACCCCCTTGGTTCTCTTCAGCACTTTCGCTTGTTGGGGTCAGGGCTTCGCGTTCACGCCTTCCCTGCTCGGAGAAGATGCTCGAGCGGGAGATTCTTGCGCTAAGATGGCGGCGCTTCAAAATTTTCGGCCGGACACTGCCGGCGGGGATCACAAGGCGCACTTCTACTGGTAAGTAGATGGGTTCAATCCTGTTTGTGACGCCAAGTTTTGTCTCGGGCGGGGAGGACGCTGCACTGCGCTCGCTAATGCTCGGGTCCGGCGCTGCTGCGACTGCTGCTCAGTAGCTCGAGAGGTGGGCCAGATCCGGGGACTCGAGTGGCGCTCCTCGCCCATTAGTGAAAAGGGTGGTTAGATTGGGGGATTTAGTCCGTGACGCCACCCACGGGTTGTGGTGAAGATAGGCACCACCGCTGCTGGTGACGGGGATCCCGGGAGCGATGGTAGGGAGCAGCTGGGATGTTGTTTTCCCCCTCTGTGGGTAGGGGTTGGTGGTCCCGGGGCCCAGTGGTGTGACGGGGAGGCAGGGTTGGTGAGGTGCAGGGTTGCAGGGACAGCGCGGCGCGGTGCCAGATGGCACGGGTGTACTCACTCAGTAAGAGAGGCACAAAGTCCTCGGTAAACCAAACGGCTAGATGGACGGGTCCCGCAGCCGGCTGCAGTGTCTCTCCCCGGACAGGTGATGGCGGCTGTCTTTCCCTGCACCTTTGTGTACTTGTTTGACTACGATGGATCCCCAACGGTAGTCCGCTCCCCGGTGTATGGATGCCGGAGGAGCCCGTTTACCCGGAGGCGCTGGCCCTTGAGTCTCTAGCCTTAGGCGGTAGCTGTGTACACTCACGGTGTGGGCGGTTGCCTTCTAACAGGTCTTTGGCTGTTAGGAAACCCCTGGGGTTCCTGTCACACTCGGATTTGACTGTTGACGGCGACTCCAAGCCTAGCCGGGGTCCGATGGCCCTGCCTGTGTGTGCTTGCTTCACTTCGCTCCCCGGTCGGTACCGGCGGGCCAACGCCCGACCCCGGTCCTACGGTTCCGTGTTGATTCACCACTCCTGCAGACGGCCACCACCGTCTGCCAACCTTGTTGTCAGTGCCTGGGCCACAAACCCAGACCACTCTCCACTTCACTCCTCTCACTTCAACCTCCTGAACTGTTCTGACTCCTTTTCCCGCCTCCAGGCCTGTGAACTCCTCGGTGGGTGGGGCCAACTGCCTGGCTCCGCCCTACCTGTTGCGGACATCAGACGCTGGATTGAGGCAACAAGGATTTTATGTTTGGCTAATGTTACTGTCTAGTGGGGGTGGGGGTGTATGTATGTTACCTGTGACGACCTGGCTAGTCCAGGGCGCCACATTAGTATGTCCACATTGTCACTGGACAGACGCGTGTGCTTATCTGTCAGCACACCCCCAGCAGCACTGAGGACATGTTTCGAGAGAACGCTGGCTGCGGGACACGACAAGATCCCCAAGGCGTACGTGGTGAGCTCAGGCAATTTATCCAGATTAGAAGCCTAAAATGAGCAGGGCTCAAGTTGCACAGTAATGGCATTGATGTTCCCTTGCATATACTCATATATCAGTGTCTCCTCCTCTTTCTCCTTGTCCAGCTTTTTTGTTTTCACATGAGTATATGTCCTTGTCACTTTCCCATGTGTTTGTGTTGTGTTGTGAGTTGTTTGTCACTTTTTGGACACCTTTGAGGGTGTTTGCTAGGTGTTTTTTTGTGTTTGTGATTGCCTCCCATTGTTTCCTATGGGTTCGAGTGGTTCGCCGAACCGGAACTCGAGCTAGACCTCCGTTCGACGAACCAAGCTCGAACCGAACCACGACCGGTTCGCTCATCTCTAAAGAAGACTACGGCATTACTGTGATTGGTAGGCAATCCCCACATGTTTAATGAAAATCAGATGGCAAACATGCGGTGTGGCAACATGAAACTCACGAGGCGAATACCAAAATACTCAATGAGTAACAAATACCCAAATACCTCAATATTCGTACGAGAAGCAAATAGTGCCTAATATATTCCCTCATCACTAAAAAAATAATAAATACAGCTATTATAATGCATAGTTTGCCAATGCATTTTATTATTTGTGTCTAGTCAGGAGTGAGCGTGCTTGGCACTGCTTGATACTCAATTGAGCATCAGTATGCTGGAGACGATTCATATTCGATTGAGTATCTTGAAGATGCTTGACGTGCCCGACTCTCAAGTCTCTCTATCTCCATCCATCCTGCTCATTTCCAGTATAGAGCACTCGAGCATTTTGGTGCTGGCTCATTTCTAGTTGTGAAATGTCAGCTATGTACCAGATTTAAAAAATCATGTGTTTTTTTTTAATTAAAAGCTATGGCATCTTCACATGGACTTACCTGCCCTGCCTCATGCCGGTGACCCGCCTCCTTCCTAAGGGGGTGGGTCATGCGGCGTCACAGCGACGTCACACGGCAGGCGGCCAGTAGAAGCGGAGGGGCGGAGATGAGCAGGACGTAAACATCCCGCCCACCTCCTGCCTTCCGCATAGCCGGCGTGAGCCGCAGGACGCAGGTAGGAGATGTTCCTTGCTCCTCCAGCTTCACACATAGCGATGTGGACTGCCACAAGAATGAGGAACAACATCGTAACATCGGTTCTTCCGAAATGATGGAAATGACCGTCGCTACACCGATGATACGATTTCTACACTTTTGCTCTCGTTAATCATATCAAAAACGATTTACACACTCTGATATCGACAGCGACGCCGAATGTGCATCACTTTCGATTTGACCCCACCGACTTCGCACCTGCGATGTCGTAGTGTGCAAAGTACCGCTTAGTCTCTCGATATTGTTGGAGGTTTGATAAGACATTGTTTCATAGATAAGATATTCTTTCAGGAAACTGACGCCTCAAAGTCTTTTCAATAATCCTTGAAAATGTGTAATTGTTTATGTTTTTGGTTTTTTTTTGTTAAGAAAGAATCATTATTTGCTAAAAAAAAAAAAGATTATTATTTGCTTTGAGCAGGTGCAGAAAACCCATGACTGTAAGGTAGAATGGAAGATCCCTCTCTCAACATTGCAATAAAATGCAATAAGAGACAATCAAAACATTGAATCTACCTCAAAATGGTATCAGTAAAAAATTTCAGGTTAGGTACAAAAAATAAGCCCCCACACAGCTTTGTATCCCAAAAATTGAAAATCTTACGGCTCTCGAAAAATGGCGACACAAGCACATTTTTTTTTCAATTTTTTTTCACCACTTAAAAAAACTATATGTGTTGCTATCTGCATAATTTTACTGATCTGCAAAATCCTAATGTCAGGTCAGTTTTACCATGAAAATAATCAAAAAGGCTGCTGGCACACCATTGCAAATGTGAACAGGGTGCTAGCTAAAAAATACACAATTTATATAAAGTGAAAGCTGTATACCAAATTCAGAGAAATATGAATAAGCATAACTGCTCTATAATACATAAAGAAATGAAAAACACAATTATCCATATTCATATTCATTACTGCCCGATAACCACTTCACGGTAATCTCTTTTTTCTCGGGTCCCTAACTAAATGTTATCTCTATCTGTGGTTAAAACTTGCTTGTGTATGGGAAGCCAGGGACCTGGCTATATAGGAAATTGATGTTTGACTAATGTATTGATGAATTCTGATTTTGATTGTTATGCAGTTTTTTTTCTGTCTGAGAACCCAGTCCCGCCCTTCAGCCATGTTTATTCAATTTCCTATATAGCCAGGTCTCTGGCTTCCCATGCACAAATTTTGTTTCCAATTTTTCATATGGCTAATTGTGTTTTTCATTTCTTTATGTATTATAGAGCAGTTATGCTCTATTTCTCTGAATTTGGTGTGCAGCTTTCACTTTATATAAGTTTTACCATGAAGTGAAAATGGAAAATGAAAAAAAACAATTGTGGAATTACACTTTTTGTGCTTTTTCAACTCGCTTAACATTTTTCCCTGCTTTCCACTGCATCACTTGATAAAATAATCATGCCAATCAAGAGTAACACTTTTCCTGCCAAAAACAAGCCCTCATAAGATTATGTGGAAAGAAAAAGGTATGGCTCTTGGAACAAAAGGAGGACAAAATGAAAACAAAAAGAAATAACCCTGTCATGAAGGGGTTAAAGACTGGTAAAAAGTCATAACAGATGACTACCTGATGAAACTCCTTGATAGAGTGCCATGAGTATGTAATGAAAAAAATAAATAATAAAAGGAGTACTTTTAGACATCTAAAAGTTAAGGGGGCTTCATCAGAGAAACATTTTGCAGGCAGTGTAGAGGGATTGGACTGCAGAGGACTTGGGTAAATTTATGTTTTCTAGTGAAGTCCCTTCAGATATACTTTTTTCAGCATGATGGACCTTCATGCCACAATGGAAAAAGTGACAACAAAGTTGTTCAGTGAACAAAACGTTGAAATTTTGGATTGATAGGACACATCGCAGATCTAAATTCTATTGAGAATCTGTGATAAATCCTCCAAAAGCAGATGTACAAAGAAAACACACAAATTATGATAAACTCCAAGCACTGATTAGGAAAGAGTGGGCAGTTATTAGTCAATGTTTATAAAAATTGCAGAAGTCTTGAAAAATTTGCACTGTACATACTGAATAATTCTATAAACTTGACATTTGTAAATAAACTTAAAATTGATGAAAAGTTCAGAATTGTACTTGTATTTATGGAAATATCTGATTAAAAGATCTAAATGCACTGAGCTGGTACTGTCATGGGGTGGCAGAGGATAACAGTGAATCGGGGCACCTAAATCAGCCTGCTGATGAGGAAGGCTCCAGCTATCCCTGATCCCAGAGACACATCAGATGGTGATGATGTCTGGGCCGCCTTCTTACCCCTGCTCCTGACCAGCCCTGATCTATTACCCCCTCACTCCCTACCCCATGGGGGCAGGAAAGTAGCATATAAACACCAACAGTGATACACAAACAGGGGAAACCAAAACTCTATCATACACCACACTCACACAGAGTAATCAGACAATAAGTGATAAGGAGGAAAACTAAAGCAAGGAGGAAATAATCAGATGACAGGAGGAATTCCAGTGCACAGCAAACAACAAAGGCAAAGAGACAGAAATCAGAGTATATTGTATCAAACAATTTTATTTTTCAAAAATATTTTTATAAAAACACTTATTTATTTCAAATTGCTAAAATCATCACAAAATCAAGAAAAACATTACTAGAAAAAACACACACAAAAACAGAGGGATCTCTGATCCAAAGAATTATTGGTGAAAAAGGCAGAAGATCATTTCATGTGAAATCTTATATCATCAAAATATCACTTCTGCCCCTTCGCCAGCATTCATAGTACAGCACTAATACATATATTATATTGATAAATTATGAATACATAAATATATAAATACTGTATCAATATATCAATAAATATACATACAGTAGCTCCAGTGTAAATAACCAATCTTCAAAAGGAAGGATTTTGCTCCTATAGACAAGAGCAGCATATACGAGGAATATTGTCACGCTCCCCGGGTCCTCGGATCCCCTCCCCGGGTCCCCTGCTCCGATCCCCGGGTCCTCAGCTCCGCTCCCCGGCTCACCTGCCACGCTCCCCGCTCTCCAGCCTCCGGTGCCCGCACTTCCCAGGCCCCCTGGTCTCCGCTCCCGGCGCCCGACGGCTTCCCAGTTCCTGGCCGGCTCCCCTGCGTCCTCCCTTCAGCTTCCTGCCCTGGCTTCTGGCACCCGGGCCGCGCGCATGCGCATTAGGGCGCGCGCGCGGTCACTGAACCTTTCTTAAAGGGCCAGTGTCAATTAACAGGAAATGATGCACTCAGGTACAGGGTATATAGGGGGTTAATGTCCAAGGGAGCGGGGCCTGTTCTTCGTGTTTTCCCAAGCTAGGAGTCAGGTCTCCTTGTGTTCTATGAGATACTTACCTCTCTGTCTTCTAGAGCCGATCCTGCATCGCCATCCGGTCCTGCGGTACCTCGAACCCCGAACGCTGCCCATCTGCCATCCTGACAGTCCGTACCATCTCGGATCCCTGCGGTGACCCGTCATCTCGCTCCAATGGTTCCGGACCCTGCCTGACACCATCACGGCTTCCGAACCTGAGCTCCGTCACCCGGACCACCATCCGTGACCTCGTGGTCCCAGGGACTTCTCCATTTGCTCTCAGTGCACGGACTGTCCTGCTACCTACAGTGCTCCGGCTACCGGACTCCTTTCCCTCATCCGGGACTTCGGCCCAGTGGATCCACCTCCAGGGTCTACCCGTCCATCTGGCCCTAACAGTAAGAACAGGCCATGGATCCCGCCGAAGCACTAGCGGCCTTGCATGAGGAACTCCAACGCCAGCGTGAAGTCCAGACCCGCATGCTGAACTTTATGACTTCCGTGGACACCCGCCTGACCACGCTACAAGCGGCAGTCACGTCTACGACATCCCGAGCCTCCACTAGTCAAGCCACGACCCCCGCTCCCGTGGCCGCCTCTTCGGATGCTTCCAGACTGCGTTTGGCCTCACCACCCCGGTACGCCGGAGATCCCAAGACCTGCAGGGGGTTTATAAACCAATGCTCCCTCCATTTCACGCAGCTGCCACATCTGTTTGCCTCCGACCAAGCCAAGGTCGCCTTCATCATGTCTCACCTAGAGGGCGAGGCACTGGCGTGGATGAACCCCTTGTGGGAGAAGGAGGAACCTATGACCAAGAACCTCCAGGAGTTCCTGCAGGCCTTTCGCAGCACTTTTGACGAACCCGGACGCGCCTCCGCGTCTGCGTCATCACTTCTCCGGTTACGTCAGGGAACACTGACGGTGGGTCAATACGCCATCCGTTTCCGCACCTTGGCTTCAGAACTCGGGTGGAATAACGAGGCCCTAACCGCCGCCTTCTGGGAAGGACTATCGGGTCGAATCAAAGATGAGCTGGCTGGACGTGATGTACCGTCCACTCTGGACGCCCTGATTATCCTAGCGACTCGAGTGGACATACGCTTTCAGGAGCGGTCCAAAGAGCTGTCCCGTGAGAGACGTCCGGTTAGGCATTCCTCTCCTCCACCGAAGCCCACCGTACTCCAGTCAACGGCCTCTGGTGTCTCCGTCCATGAGCCCATGCAGATCGACCGTGTGCGACAGTCGGAACAACGTCGAGCAGAGCGGCTTGCCAAGGGTCTCTGCTTTTACTGCGGAGAGGGCACACACCTGCTACGCGCCTGTCCAGAGAGGCCGGGAAACTCCAAAGCCTAGGGTTGGTAGGAGAGGCCACCCTAGGTGCTGGGACTCTCTCAGACCCAGTTACATGGACTGTGCAAGTGACAACGGGAGAGACGCGGTTTACAGCTGAGGCGTACCTCGATTCTGGGGCAGCAGGCAATTTCATCCAGCAGGCCACGGTGGACAAGTACCAGGTGCCTGTTACTCCACTCGACAAGCCCCTAGTGATTGCCTCTGTGGATGGGAGACCCCTCTCTGACACCATCTCCTGGATCACCAAGCCGCTTGAACTGCGTATCGGTGCTCTGCACACCGAGAACATCGCTCTCTACGTCCTCCCACATATGTCACATCAAATCCTGCTGGGACTTCCCTGGTTGCGGACACACGAGCCTTCAGTCAGCTGGGGCACTGGCGATATCACTCGATGGGGGTCTTCTTGCCATGAGAGATGTCTGAAGACCATACAACCCATCCGGCGACCTCCGGTTCCCGAGTCCCTACCGGGACTGCCCTCAGCCTATTGGTCCTTCGTGGACGTCTTTGATAAGAAGGAGTCCGAAGTACTCCCGCCACATCGTCCTTACGATTGTGCCATTGACCTGCTCCCGGGAACTACACCACCTCGAGGACGGATATATCCACTATCTCCAGCCGAAACAAGGGCCATGTCTACGTACATCACAGAGAGCCTGGCTAAGGGATTCATCCGGAGATCCTCCTCTCCTGCTGGAGCAGGCTTCTTCTTCGTAAAGAAGAAAGAGGGTGACCTACGCCCATGTATAGACTACCGGGGATTGAACCTAATCACCGTGAAAAACAAGTACCCCCTGCCGCTCATCCCCGAATTGTTTGATCGGCTCAGAGGAGCTCGTGTGTTCACCAAGTTGGATCTTCGGGGTGCCTACAACCTGGTCCGTATCCGCTCAGGGGATGAATGGAAGACCGCGTTCAACACTCGCGATGGGCACTATGAATACTGCGTGATGCCCTTCGGCCTGTGCAACGCACCAGCAGTCTTCCAAGAATTAGTGAACGATGTGTTTCGGGACCTTCTCTACGTCTGTGTGGTGGTATATCTGGATGACATCCTTGTCTTCTCTCCGGACCTCCAGACCCACCGAGAGAACGTGCAACTGGTTCTACAACGACTGAGAGAGAATCGTCTGTACGCCAAGTACGAGAAGTGCGTCTTCGAACAGTCTTCTCTCCCCTTCCTGGGGTACCTCATCACCGATACCGGACTGCAGATGGATCCCAAGAAGGTCTCCTCCATTCTCAACTGGCCTACTCCTTCTGGACTGAAGGCAATCCAACGTTTTCTGGGATTCGCTAATTATTACCGCCAGTTCATTCCTCACTTCTCGGCTCTGACTGCTCCTCTCTCTGCCTTGACCAAGAAGGGGGCTAATCCAAAGGACTGGTCACCTGCGGCCGACGCCGCGTTTGGCGCTCTAAAGCGAGCCTTTGCCTCCTCTCCTGTACTCCACCGTCCAGAGTTAAACCGCCAGTTCACCTTGGAGGTGGATGCCTCCTCCTCGGGAGCCGGAGCAGTGCTCATGCAGAAGTCCTCCTCCGGGAAGATGGTGACGTGCGGTTTCTTCTCCAAGAGCTTCTCCGCGCCTGAACGCAATTACACCATCGGTGACCGAGAGCTATTAGCGGTCAAACTGGCTCTGGAGGAATGGCGCTATCTTCTGGAAGGAGCAGTGTACCCTGTCATTGTTTACACGGACCACAAAAACCTGGAATACCTGCGGACTGCTCAGCGACTGAACCCACGGCAAGCCAGGTGGTCCTTGTTCTTTGCCCGGTTCGACTTCCAGCTTCATTTCCGACCCGCGAACAAGAATGTACGCGCTGATGCCTTGTCCAGGTCTTTCGTGCCCCTGGAACAGGAGGAAGAGACATCTCAACCCATCATCTGTCCAAGTAAGATTATTCCGGTGGCTCCTGTCACCCTGGCCCAGATACCACCTGGGAAGACTTATGTCTCTGAGGCTGACAGGCAAAAAGTGTTACACTGGGGCCATGCCTCGAAAACAGCCGGTCATGCAGGTCAGAAGAAAACATGGAGCGCGATTGTACGTCATTACTGGTGGCCATCCCTGCGCACGGACGTCGCCTCTTTTGTCTCTGCCTGCTCCTCCTGTGCCAGGAACAAGACACCCAAACACCTGCCATACGGCCGTCTTCTGCCTCTGCCCATACCCTCAGTTCCCTGGCAACACATAGCGATGGACTTTATTACGGACTTGCCATTATCCTCCGGACACACAGTCATATGGGTCGTGGTGGATCGGTTCTCTAAAATGGCCCATTTCGTTCCTATGGCTGGACTGCCCTCTGCTCAGGAACTCGCGGACGCCTATATACAGCACATCTTCCGCTTGCATGGCTTTCCATCACACATAGTGTCCGACAGAGGAACTCAGTTCACCTCCCGCTTCTGGAGGGCTCTCTGCAAACATCTGGGAGTGACTCTGGACTTCTCCTCAGCCTACCATCCTCAGTCGAATGGCCAAGTGGAACGGATCAATCAGATATTGACCTCTTTCTTGCGTCACTACGTGAACGCCCATCATGACGATTGGTCCACGCTTCTTCCTTGGGCTGAATTCTCCCATAATCACCACGTCAGTGAGTCCTCCTCCAGTTCTCCCTTCCATGTCGTCTACGGACTTCAGCCGTCTGTCCCATTGCCTGTATCCTCTTCCTCGGACATCCCTGCTGCTGATGCAGTACTCCGTGACTTTACATCCATTTGGGACTCTGTTAAGGCCTCCCTTGCACGTGCCTCCCTGCGGATGAAGAGACATGCGGACAAGAGACGTCTGGATCCTCCGTGTTTCTCTCCGGGAGATCTCGTCTGGCTTGCTTCCAAATACATCCGACTGAAGATACCATCCTACAAGCTGGGACCTCGCTACATCGGACCGTTTAAAGTCCTCGGCAAGATCAATGAGGTCTCCTACAAACTGCAGCTCCCGGCCACGATGAGAATACCCAACTCCTTTCACGTCTCTCTGCTCAAGCCGGTTGTCCTTGGTCCCTTCTCCGCTGCCGCCAGTCCGGCCCCTCCTCCTATTGCTGAGGACGACATCTATGCGGTAAGAGATATCGTGGCCATGAAGACCGTACGTGGTCGACAGTTCTTCCTGGTGGACTGGGAAGGGTATGGTCCTGAGGATGGATCCTGGGAGCCCAGGGAGAACGTGGGCACTCCTCTGATCCGTGCCTTCCTGTCCCGGTTGCGGTGAGGGGGGCGTGGGGGGGGGGGTACTGTCACGCTCCCCGGGTCCTCGGATCCCCTCCCCGGGTCCCCTGCTCCGATCCCCGGGTCATCAGCTCCGCTCCCCGGCTCACCTGCCACGCTCCCCGCTCTCCAGCCTCCGGTGCCCGCACTTCCCAGGCCCCCTGGTCTCCGCTCCCGGCGCCCGACGGCTTCCCAGTTCCTGGCCGGCTCCCCTGCGTCCTCCCTTCAGCTTCCTGCCCTGGCTTCTGGCACCCGGGCCGCGCGCATGCGCATTAGGGCGCGCGCGCGGTCACTGAACCTTTCTTAAAGGGCCAGTGTCAATTAACAGGAAATGATGCACTCAGGTACAGGGTATATAGGGGGTTAATGTCCAAGGGAGCGGGGCCTGTTCTTCGTGTTTTCCCAAGCTAGGAGTCAGGTCTCCTTGTGTTCTATGAGATACTTACCTCTCTGTCTTCTAGAGCCGATCCTGCATCGCCATCCGGTCCTGCGGTACCTCGAACCCCGAACGCTGCCCATCTGCCATCCTGACAGTCCGTACCATCTCGGATCCCTGCGGTGACCCGTCATCTCGCTCCAACGGTTCCGGACCCTGCCTGACACCATCACGGCTTCCGAACCTGAGCTCCGTCACCCGGACCACCATCCGTGACCTCGTGGTCCCAGGGACTTCTCCATTTGCTCTCAGTGCACGAACTGTCCTGCTACCTACAGTGCTCCGGCTACCGGACTCCTTTCCCTCATCCGGGAGTTCGGCTCAGTGGATCCACCTCCAGGGTCTACCCGTCCATCTGGCCCAAACAAATATCCTCTATATATATATAACTTCTCCTTTAAAGATCATATTAACTATATCCATAGGTTTAATAAGGGGCAAAGAGTTATAGTTTATTTAATAGCTTGCCTACTCAAGCTCTTTATAAATGCCCATTCCTCCCAAATAGAATGAATTACTCCCTTAACAACAGGGGCCAATAATAAGTGTAACAAACATCAATTTGCCATACTTGCCTAGTATATGGTCAGAGACACCCTCAAAACCAAAAGCGTCGTAAATTGGTGATCTGTGTAGCGTCAGACATTTTCATAATGTCGCACTAATAGGAGATACGATGTTGTTCCTCGTTCCTGCGGCAGCACACATCGGTGTGTGTGAAGCCGCAGGAGTGAGGAACATCTCCTTACCTGCCTCCACCAGCAATGGGAAGGAAGGAGGTGGGCGGGATGTTTACGTCCCGCTCATCTCCACCCCTCCGCTTCTATTGGCCGCCTGCCGTGTGACATCGCTCTGACGCCGCATGACCCGCCCCCTTAGGAAGGAGGCGGGTTGCCGGCCAGGTAAGTGCGTGTGAAGCTGCCGTAGCGATAATGTTCGCTACGGTAGCTATCACAAGATATCACATGTGCGACAGGGGCGGGTACTATCGCGCTCGGCATCGCTAGCATCGGTTAGCGATGTTGCAGCGTGCAAAGTACCCCTTAGTTTCGAAAGACAAATTTCTTCATCTTAAAAAGACGGGGAGTACCTGTGATAGGTCTCCCACAACAAGTGATCAAAAAGGTAACCCGCAGGCTAGCAGAAATTAGCCATTGCTAGTCCAATCACTAATGAGCACACAGCTGGTTGATGCCCAAGCCTGCCTGTGCAACTCAGAAGCACCAAAGAAAGTATAATGAGGAGTGTCAGAGTCTATGGTCTGAATAGTGTCTGATGCCGCAATGACACTCAGCGAGTCAAGAACAAAATGCCATCTGACAAGTACTTTGCGAAAATCAAAATTTGTGTCAGTCTAAAAACTATTCGCAATGATGGTAATAGAAAAAAATGTAAATTAAATACAAGCTCGAGACCAATGTCGGAATATTTAAACATCAATATTATTTTCAGCATAATTTTTGCTTAAAATGTATATAGATTTTCATCTAAAAACTCCAGAGCACAGCAGATGTGTGTGACAAGAATCCATGTATCATCGCCCATGAAACTCTGTTAGCACTTATTCATTCTATGAGAAACACAAAAAACCTTCTATATTGCATTGCTTAGAGCCTCACAGAGACAGGGCATGGCTTCCTATAGAGGCTACTATTGTGAATATTGCTATGGAGTCTTAAGTCATACAAAAGTAGAAGAAAACCTAATTATCAAAATTATAAATAAATGATCATTTTCATTAATTTGATTGGATTTATTTATTGATAAAATGCTCTATAAATACTTTGAAGAAAAAAAAACATAGGAACATATTGGATTATTAGTTCAGCTAATGGGATACATAAAATAAGGAGTGTGATATAATGGATAACAAGCATGTGGCATTACCCTTCTGAAAAAGACCCAGCAAGCTGAGCTCTCATTAATAAAGATTTGTGAGAATATTGTGATTAGTTTCAACTAAAATGTTAGCCACATCCAAAAGATTGAAAAAGATGTCAAATAGTACAAGGACAAAACCATCTCACGTGATATGTATAATGACGGTTATCATGACATATACATTTTTAGAAGAAAAATTCAAAACCAGAACATAATCATTACTGTACTTAACTGAATATAGCCCTTTATAGTATTATACCATAATGTATTTTTCTACACAGCATACAAATACTTCAATAGCTCTACATTTATTTTATTGCTGTTTTTTTTTCTCCCAATAGCTTTAGCATCACTTCTGATAAACAACATCTGGTACTGTACCTGCTACCTGTATAGCAGAATGTATACAGAATGATAATGCAATTGCGTTTAGCTTTACGTAGGCTATAAAAACTGTCCTGAATCTTGAAATTCCTACTGCCATTGTAAATTATTTTGTGCAATAAATATCTTTTCATTACATGTTAATAGATTTTCCCTTTTTAAACAACACAATTCAACAATAAATAAGATAGTTAGGCAATGTAAAATTTGTAGGGTTTTTATCACTCAATGAAATCAATCAATCGATAGAATGGAAGTTCCAACCCCCTGGTCCTTGTCATTGCTTGACTGTAATTAGGAAAAGTTAATTGGAAAAATGGAGGTTGGACAGACATCTGACTGAGATGCATTGAGCAGGGGGTTGGACACGATGACCCGGGAGGTCCCTTCCAACTCGAACATTCTATGATTCTATGGTCAAACATTTGACCTGCCGCTCTAGCCAGGATTGTATTTGTCTGCCTCCATTAGTCCTGTTACAGTAATGAAGGGCTAATGTTTTCCGGCATGCCAAATCTAATAGAGTATGGTATTACTAGAAGACTAGAACAAAGAAATTCATGAGGAGTGTGACTAACTAGGTAGACAAAGAGAGTATAGCGGGCTTTACACGCTACAATATTGTTAATGAGTTATCGTCGGGGTCATGGTGTTTGTGACACACATCCAGCTTCATTAACGAGATCGCAGTGTGTTACACTTATGAGCGACCTTAAACGATTGCAAAAGCGGTCAAAATCATTTGCCGTGGTGTGGTTCGTTCTGAAACAAAAAATCGTTGAATGCTTATTAGCGATGTTGTTCATCGTTCCTGCGGCAGCACACATCGCTGTGTGTGACACCGCAGGAGCGACAAACATTTCCTTACCTGCCTCCACCGGCAATGCGGAAGGAAGGAGGTGGGCGGGATGTTACGTCCCGCTCATCTACGCGCCTCCGCTTCTATTGGACGCCTGCCATGTGACGTTGCTGTGACACCGCACAAACCGCCCCCTTAGAAAGGAGGTGGTTCGCCGGCCAGAGCGACGTTGCAGGGCAGGTAAGTGCATGTGATGCTGCCATAGCGATAATGTTCGCTACGGCAGCGATCACACAATATCACACGTACGACGTGGACGGGTGATATCACGCTCGACATCGCTAGCCGATGCTAGCGATGTCGCAGCGTGTAAAGCCTGCTTTCTTTTATTTATTATACAGCTATGAATTGGCGGCTACTTTGCCTGAAGTCACACAGCATAAGACCTGTCACTCAATCAGGAGGAGGCAGCACTGGGCAGGAAATAGAACTGGAGTGGTGTTATTACACAGTACTTATTACAAGTAGAACATATAATGTATACTGATGCTAAATATAAACACAACACTTTTATTTTTGATCCCATTTTTCATGAGTTGACTGCAAAGACTTTTTCTGTGTGCACAAAAGGAATTTTTCTCTCAAATATTGTACACAAATCTCTGTCAGTGAGCATTTTTGCTTCGCTGAGACAATCCATCCATCTCACAGGTGTGACATAATAAGATGCTATTTAGACAGCAGGATTATTATACAGGTGTGCCTTAGGCTGGCCACAATAAAAGGCCACTCTAAAATGTGCAGTTTTATCACACAGCACAGTGTCACAGAATTTGCCAGTTTTGAGTGAGCATGCAATTGGCATGGTGACTGCAGGAATGTCCACCAGAGCTGTTGCTCATGAATTGAATGTTCAGTTCTGTAATATAAGTTGTCGCCAAAGGTGTTTCAGAGACTTTACGAGTATATCCAACCAGCCTCACAACCGCATAGGAGGCATAGTAAGGAGCAATTGACTATTCAGGGGCAAAGCACATGGCAGACATTTTTATTCAAGGACATGACACTGTCATTTTTAAGGGCACTATGTCAGGATATATAAAAATAAAGCCAAAACCCTACTAAATGTCCCATGGGATACAAGTATCCTGATATATTATCTATGTGATTTTTGAGTTATTGTAATGTTGGACAAATGGACATGTACAAAAGGTAACGGAGTGATGGTACTATCTCTCAACTCTCAATATAGAACAGTACATCTGTGATCTCTTGATACCATGAATAATATGCAGCTCCCCGACACCACCAGCACTCATATTGTGTCACAAAAGGACACTGCCACCAAAATGTTTCACCCCTTATGTGGGGCTGCATAATTCCTCCTGGTGTTAGGCATTTATAATTCATTGATGGTATTATGATTTCACAGATGCAGTGCTCTATTTTATATATATATATATATATATATATATATATATATTTAAATTGTGTAAACCTCTACCCTTAAAGGACCTCTGCCTGAAGGGAACTTGTCCTGCAATTTGACCCTATATCTGCTTTGTAAGTAGGGTTATGCAGTGGGTTAAACATGTTAAAAAGATGTCCAGCCACCAGATTGAAGAAAACGGCTTCCAGGAGAAAATTAACTTTATTCCTTTGGGAAGCCACAGGCTTTGTTATACAGTCATGCTGGCACAGCTCCAGTCAGTCACTGCTGACAGCATTGTGAGTGGAAGCTGTAAGAGGAAAAGGAGGAAAAAAGTTCATCTTCTCCCACGGTAACCTACAGATTAACTCTTAACAGATTAACTCTATGTGTTCTGGTAAATAATGTTATTTCAAGTGATAGGTTCCATTTAGTCAAATTAGCTCTTGGCTTCTCACTGTGTATAGACTGTCTGTGCACAGTGATGAAGCAGAGTTGACATTGCTCTTTGCTTCTCACTGTGTATAGACAATGTCTGTACACAGTAATGAAGCAGAGTTTACCTTGCTCTTTGCTTCTCACTATGTATAGACAATGTCTGTGCACAGTGATGAAGCAGAGTTGACTTTGCTCTTGGCTTCTCACTGTGTATAGATAATGTCTGTTCACAGTGATGAAGCAGAGTTGACTTTGCTTCTCACTATATATAGACACTGTCTGTGCACAGTGATGAGGCAAAGTTGACGTTGCTGTCCCTGTAGATTACATCAAACTAAGGATTATTTTTATAAAAAGATGGAATTTCTAAAAAATGTTTTTGTTTTATTGTTAATGAAAAAAAATCTCTATGTTGTGTTTTTTTTTTTACTGTTTACTAGAAATTTATGGTGGCCATGTCTGATTTGGCGTGACACCATGAATTTTGGGCTTAATACCATCTGAGAATACAAAGCTGGTATTAACCCCTTTAATACCCAGCACCATCAGGGCCACTGGACAAGTCAGGTAATGCGCCTGAAAATGGCGCTAAGAACAATGCGCCATTTCCTGGGTTGGCTGTGGGTTGCGAGAATCCCAGCCCTCAGCTGCCTGGCTTTACCTGACTGGCGATCAAAATACGGCGGGAGCCCACACATTTTTTTCATTATTTTTTTTTAATAGTTAAAAAAAAACTTAATGGGCTTCCCTGTATCTTGATCGCCAGGTGAGTAAAGGGAGACAAATGGGGGTGGCAGCCCTTAGCCGTCCGCCTTATCTGCGCTGAAAATCAAAAATATTGCGGAACAACTTACATTTTACTGTATAATATTTCTCAGCGCACGTAAAGCAGACGGCTACAGGCTGCCACCCCCATCTGAATGGCTTTACCTTGGCTTGCAATCAAAATACAGGAAAGCACATTTTTTTAGTTGTTTAAAAAAAAATAATTAAAAAAAAAATATGTGGGCTCCCGCTGCATTTTCTATTGCTAAGGGTAATCCAAGCAGCTACTGGCTGCTAACCCCCAGTGCTTGCTGTTACCTTCACTGGCAATGGAAAATCCAGGGAAGCCCTTTTCTAATGTTTTTGCTCACAAACAAAAAAAAAAATGACGTGGGCTTCGCCATATTTTTGTATGCTATCCAGGTGCAGCAGGCAGGTATGGGCTGCCCCCGACCCCTTGCTGCCTATTTTTACCTGGCTGTGAACCAAAAATATAGGGACACCCTTTTTTTAATTAGTTCATGAAGTTCATGAAACAATTAAAAAAAATAAAAAAACACGTGGGCTTCACCCCATTTTTGTGTCCAGCCAGGTACAACTAGGCAGCTGGGGATTGGAATCTGCAGCACAGGTTGGCCTGAGCTTTCTGGACCCCTCTGCTGCAAATTGCAGTCTGCAGCCGCCCTAGAAAATGGCGCTTTCATAGAAGCACCATGTTCTGGCGCTGTATCCAACTCTACCAGCGGCCCTAGTGCCGGGTGGCTCACTGGGTAATAAGGGGTTAATGCCAGCTTTGTTTTACCAGCTAGTATTAAGCCAGAGATTCTTAATGTCAGGCCAAATTTGACCCGGCCATTAAAAATCTCCAATAAAGGGTTAAAAAAAGATACCACACAGAGAAAAAAATACTTTATTAGAAAAGCATACACAGATACACTTAGTGACTCCATAATTATTACTCCCTCTCACCCCTCCACGATCCTGGTCTTATGTTTTCTTCAACCAATCTAGCTCTGCTATATCAGAGAGCAAAGGGGAGGAAGAACGTGCTTCTCCATGTGGGTCTAGTCACTCAATGAGGGTTGAGAGGATGCTAGTTGGTAAGCGGTGATGTCACCGCTGCCCCCGTTGCCATAGGAACCTGACGGATGGGTTACTAAAGGAACGGTGATCTTTGATCACTTGATTCCCGCCGTCGCTATTCACCGGCTGTAGCAGCTAATCCTTGCATGTGGGCTGACTCTGTAAAGAGCGCCAACATGCAGGGACAGGGACCCGAGCATCTCACCGTTACACGGAGCTCACTGCATATACCGAGTACTGAGATGCTTGGGCGAGCATCACGTACCGGCGAGATGCACTGACAGGACCTAGCATGACGTCACAGCCATGTGACCAGTCTGTAGCCAATGAGATAATAGCACTTTCACACGTGACTGGTCACATGCTATGATGTCACGGAAGGTCTTCTAATTACCGGGCGGCACAGCGATGATCGGACTGGGAAGAAGAAGTGCCGGGAGGCAGAGTCTGCAGGACGCATCGCAGGACCTGTAAGTATAATGACAATGTTAATTATTAACTGTATTATTTATTTTACAGCTCCCCCGCCCGATAACTGTAAAGTCAAAGATCGGTTATCGGGATGCAAGATCGTGTTATCTCGATCCCGATCCCGATCTTTACAAAATGATCGGGCGAGTCTCCCCGATCCCGACCATCGGGGGGATTGCCCATTCTTAACTACAAACTTATTACCGGAAAACATCATTAATGCAGTAGTCTCTTTTAAAAAAAGGTTGACAAGAAATATTTTATTTCTGTTCATTAAATAAGTAAATAAATTAAAAATTAAATACTACAATCAGTTACTCACCTTCAATGCTCCAGTGACAGATCTCTGCCGCTGCCGTCTGCTAGCTGCCTCTGTGATGTCCACTTTTGAATAGCCCCCAATGGCCAAATTAAATTTTAAACAAAAGAATACTTGCCTTCTGCATCAATTCAGTTTCTCCGCTGTTAACTCTGTGTCCCCCACTAGTCTTTTGGCATACAAAGCTCACTGTACCATTACATTCTCATGGGACATGCAATTTTGCTCAATGAGGCTTCACATACACAATGGTGTTTACCAATCATTTTTATTTTATGTTTTACTCTAATACTGCACCACTGTAGTCCAAAAGGGGTATTGAGGAATCTATAGCTTTTCATATGTGTATTTTCATATAAGTTTCACATAACTCAATACATAGCACGATTTTTTGTTGGATATTCACAGAGGTAAATTAAGAGTGAAATAAATATGACCAATCTATTTTTCAGCATCACTACCGAAATAGGGCACTGTTTCATCAAGGGTCCACTGTATGTTAATATAAGCTGGGAAGGTCAGGGATATAGTTCATCATGTTATCAAATGAAGGGGGATTGAGGGGTGTGCACATTCGAATAAGGCAAATTAGTGTTATTGCAATAATAAACTGTGGGATGTGGGGGATATTATCTGATGGATGATCACTGCTGCAATTATGATTACTGTGATAATAACTAGGATGACAGTTATATTTGTAGATTCTGATTTTACACCTTTAAAGCTGGGTTCACACTAAACGACAGCGACAACGACGTCGCTGTTACGTCACCATTTTCGGTGACGTAACAGCGACCTTGTAAGTCGCTGTTATGATCGCTGCTTAGCTGTCAAACACAGCAGAAGCAGCAATCATAGCGTCGCTGTGCTACATGTTCAGAGAGCAGGGAACCGCGCTTAGCGCTGGCTCCTTGCTCTCCTACAGTACACATCGGGTTAATTAACCCACACCCAGATGTACAGCCAGGTCCCTTCCTTCCACACTCTCTGTCTGTCTCTTTTTTGTCTGGACTAGTCCGTTTGCACGGCCTCTGGCTCGGGTCCCTCTCCCAGCACCAGTGGGCTACAACCCTGTCCCGGTCGCCTCAGGATCCCAGCGACCGTATCTCCGTCGCCTGTGGCCCTCACAGCCACCTAGGCCGGTAGTCCAGGGCTCCAACCCCGGCTACTACCTTCTCCCGGGAAGCTCCAAGCTACCCTTGTCAGTGCTTCACTGACTACTGCACAACTGAACTAAATTCTGCTCTGTCACTTCCTTAGCTCCTCTCCCCCCTCACTTTTCCTGGGGAGGGGGTGTGTAGGGCCCTGATTGGCTGCTGTACATCTGTTTGGGGATTGTGTAGCTGCCAAGGAGTATTAACTCTTTCTGTGTCTACCTGGTTTTACCAGGGCGTCACACTCCCCCTTGGTTGAATACAGCCCGTCCGCGAACTGTCTGACCACTGACGTTTATTTTTGCGGGAAAAGAAAAAAATTAACACATTACAACCATACATCTTCCCACATTGGGAGGTACGTTTTCTTAAACCTTTAACTATCCTGCCACCCCCCACCTGCTGTGCAGATGGCCTCCTCCGGGAACTTGAGGACGTTCAACAGGGATGACAGTCCATAAAACAGTCATTCTTTAAACTTGCTGGTAGCCGTCCATGTTCCGCTACCACTGCTGCTGCTGCCGCCACTCCCAGTACAAAGAACGGGTTCCGTGCTCTGCTTAGGAGCAAGGCCCACTCGGATGTCCTCGGCGCCGGCTACAACCAGCCTCGCTAACTACTGAGGGCCCCATCACTAAGCGGCCTGCTCCTCCTCTCTGCAGGTGCACTCCGGCAGCTCCACAGCCGGGACGGGGCATTTGGGAGCAGTTGGTGCTGCAGCTGGGGGCGATTTCAGGACGGGTACTGCCGTCGTTGTGGCCAAAAGGACTGCCGGAGCCAACGTCATCACCGTTGCGGCCGAGCGGACTGCCAGAGCCGATGTCATCACCGTTGCGGTGCTCGAGGCCGGGTGAGATGTCATCATGGTTGCAGCCTGTCTCGAGGCCGGACGGGATGTCATCGGGGTTTGGGCCTGCTGTGACATTTTGCCGCTGTTGTGTCCATGAACGGAATTTTGCAGAGTCCTCGCGTCCCTGCACTTTACAGTTCCGGTTACATGCCACCGCTTCTCTGCTCGCCCCCCCTTGGTCTTTTGCGAGCAATCCTTGCGGCTGTGTTCCCAGGGGGATGGGCTTCAACTTCGCGCCGTTTTCGGGGAAGAAGAAGATGGTGCCGTTGTTTTGGCAGGCAAGATGGCGGCAGGCCAAAATTTTTAAACAGTTCAAGGATTACAAGGTACACGTCATCCAGGTCACGGATGGGGTAAGAATCCTGTTTGTGACGCCAGAAGAGTCGATGTGTACTGCCCTGCGCTTGGCCGCAGCCGAGCTGCTTGGATCCGGGCTTGTTGGTGGGTGGCTCGAGCGCCTCCGGACCCAGGGTCACTTCACTCTGAAAGGGGATGCTGGCGCTTTCGGTGGGGGGTTAGGTAAGTGCGCGGCCGGAGCCGTGCTTGAGTTTGTGACGACACCCACAGGATGTGGTGAAGGTGGACACCACCGCTGCAGTTACGGGGCACCCGGGGGAGATGGTAGTGCAGCCAGATGTTAACCCCTCCGTGGGCAGGGATGATGGCCCCGGGACCCGTTGGGGATGGCCTGGTGGTGCAGGGCGATGTGCACGGCCAGAGGGCACTGTTGTACTCACTGTTATTGACACACACAAATCTCTGGTAAACCAAGTTGATGGTGGTCGGAGCCCGCAGCCGACTGCGGTCGGGTCCCCCACCCGGTGGTCTCTGCCTTTCTCCTGCACCATGTTGTGTAGCTGTAGACTGCCTGTGCTTCAGCGATGGGAGTCCGCTCCCCGACTTTGTGTATGATGCTGACCCGTGAGATCTCTCTGCATGTGCGGTGGCTTTCTATCCCCTCGGTGGGCTGTTATCTTCAGTCGGGACTTGGGTGGGAAAGGACCTATAGTCCAGACCGCAATCAGTTAATTAACTCAGTCCAGTGGATTCTGAACCTCATTTCAGGGTCTGAGAACCCCCCTGTGTGCTCCGGTTTCCGAGTCGATTTCCCAGGTCGGTAACAGCGGGCCACTACCCTGTCCCAGTCCACCACGGTTCCACCAAGCCGTCTTCCTGGCTCCTGCAGGCTGAGGTCACCGCTTGCCTCCTAGCCAAGGTGTTCGGGCTACGACCCTCACACCTGTCAGACTGTCACAGGCCTGTCTCAAAGGCCTCACCTCCTCCACTCCTCAACACTCAAACTGATCTCCCTTCAACTGCCTGTGTTTTCCTGCCTCAGGCCCTCTGAATTCTTTGGTGGGCGTGCCAACTGCCTGGCTCCGCCCCCCTGGTGTGTTCATCAAGCACTGAGGCAGGTGACTAGGGTTTTTGTGGTTTGCTGATGACTCCTTTTTAGGGGACCGGTGTTGTGTGGGGCACTAACTGTGACTACCTGGCTAGTCCAGGGCGTCACACATCCAACCTCAGATCCTCACAAGATCTCCTTCTCTACTCCTTTCTAGGGATGGGTGAACAAAACTGTAAAGTTCGGGGTGCGTATATGACGTCATCAAAGGTCCTGGTGCGGCGTGATGCGAGTGTCGCATCGCACCACAATTGAGCTTAGAATGTACAGGCTGTAGTCAGGTCATGGGCGTGACAGGCTTTGCTGGTGGGTGTGGCTGGCTTGCATCGCATCACGGTGCACAATCTCCTGACAGCAGTGGGTCAGCTGCGTTTATTTCCATGCTGCTGAGTTGCTCCTGTCCTGATAGTGGGGTGATGCAATGTGAGAGCGATGTAGCAGAGCTGACATGGGTTTCTTTGCTTCTCACTCTGTTTAGACACTGTCTGTGCACAGTGATGAAGCAGAGTTGACTTTGCTGTCCCTGTGGACTACGTCAGACTAAGGATTTTTTTTTATAATAAAGATGGAGTCTCTAAATGTTTTTTTTTGTTTTATTTTTAATAAAACAAAATTTTTGTTGTATTTTTTTACTGTTTCCTAGAAATTCATGGTGGCCATGTCTAATTTGACGTGACACAATAAATTTCGGGCTTAGTACCATCTGAGAATACAAAGCTGGTATTAACGCCTTTATTACCCAGCGTGTCACCTGGCACCAGGGACGCTGGAGAGAGGCAGGTAACACGCCTAGAAATGCCGCTAAGAAACAATGCGCCATTTCCAGGGGCGGCTAAAGGCGGCTTAGGGTTAAAAAAAAGACACCACACAGAGAAAAAATAGTTTTTAGAAATAAATGCACAGACACATTTAGGGACTCCATCTTTATTACTCCCTCCCACCCCTCCACAATCCTAGTCTTCTGTCTTCTTCAACCGATCTAGCTCTGCTATATCAGTGTAATACTATTGTAGGAACTGAGGATTTCGATCGCGTTAGGGCAATGACAACCAGAGATGGGTTCTTGGTGCAAAGAAGTTTTATAATATGCGACCAACAATATGTACACAGAAAAGAACATAAACTCATTATATACCTGCCAGGTTCGGAGCAAGGGGGAATTCCCGGGACCGCGCACCGGACTCCCCCAGGGAGGCCACCAGGAGCGAACCCCTATACAGGGGCTGTCCGGCGATCACCCCAGAAGGCCTAAATGCACAGCAGCCGGGACACGAAAGGGCAATAGGTTATCGTCCAAAAATGTCCGTACGTGATGTGGAATTCGGATCCTAGGGTGGATATGGACCGGAAGGGATCGGGGACAAGCACCAGAGACGGCACATGGAGTCCGGGACCAGCGAGGGCACAGCTTGATGAGAGCAGGTGGAGTCCAGGGCCGGTGTCGGGTGATTCACCAGGATCCAAAATAACAACCAGGAAACGAGAGCAGCGGAGCAGGAGTAGACAGGAAGCAGTAAACTCAAGCAACTAGACTAAGCTTAGGGGCAGGCTTTTAAACAGATGAACAGGAAGTAGGGCAACAGAACAGAAAACTCCATGTCAACAAAGGGCAAGATCCTTCAGAAGCAAACTGGAAATCCCGGAATACTGACAGTACTCCTCCCCCAGTAACGGCCTCAGGACGAACCAGGGCCAGGCTTGTCCGGGTACCTCCGATGAAACTGAGCAATCTCCCGGGGTGCTCGGATGTTACCCACAAGTTCCCAGGAATCGTCTTCGGGGGAGTACCCCTGCCAACGAACCAGATACTGAAGCCGATGCCTAAGGAGCTGGCAGTCAAAAATGTCCTTTACCACAAACTGCTCCTGGCCATCAACCAACACCGGTGGAGAAGGAGGCACGATATGTCCCTGAAACGAATTAGGGGAAACTGGTATCAGCAGGGAAACGTGAAAGACTGGGGGTATCTTCAAATGCCGCAGTAACTTCAGCCGACAGGCCACAGAGCTCACTATCCCGGTGATCTTGAACGGACCAATGAATATCTGCCCCAGCTTTTGCGAAGGAACACCCAGTTTTAGATTCTTGGTGGACAACCACACCGAATCCCCTACCTTATACATGGGTGCCTGTTTCTGGTGAGTGTCTGCCGACTTCTTGTAACGCTTGTGAGCCGAAGCCAAAGAGTTCTTCAAAACTTCTAGATTCTGCTGTAGCTCCATCAATCTGTCCTCCACCGCTGGCACCGAAACTGCTACCAATGACCTAGGCAAAATACTCGGATGATAACACAAGTTAGTGAAAAATGGCGTTACCTTGGTGGAGCTGCTCTGAGTGTTATATACGAGAACTCCGCCAAAGGAAGCAGCTTCAACCAATCGTCCTGCAGATGGCTGACATAACATCGCAGATACTGCTCCAGGGTTTGATTAGTCCATTCTGTTTGCCCATTTGTCTGGGGATGGTACCGCAGAAGACAAACAAACATCAATATGGAGTGCAGAACAAAACCCTTTCCAGAATTTAGAAGTGAACTGCACTCCCCGGTCAGAGATGATTTCATCCGGTACCCCATGCAACCGAAATATATTCTGGATATCCAAATCCACTGTCTCTGCAGCTGAGGGAAGACCGGTACATGGAATCAAGTGAGCAGCCTTTGTCAACCGGTCCACTACCACCAAAATGTTACCGCCCGAGATGGGCAACTCTACAATAATATCCATTGAGATGGATCCCCAAGGGTGAGATGGTACGGGTAATGGTTGAAGGAGTCCCGTAGGAGCAACACAAAGGACCTTGCACTGGGCACAAACCACACATGAGTGGACATAGTCTTTCACATCCTTCAAACAGGTAGGCCACCAGAAAAAACAACTCAGAATTTCCTGTGTCTTCTGTACCCCCCTATGACCTGCCAACACGGAGTCATGGACCAACTTGAGAACCCGAAGTCTTACAGCATCCGGGACATAAATACGTCGCTCTCTCAACCACACACCATTCCGAAAGACAAGATTCACATCATTCGGGGGGGGGATGGCAGCAAGAAATAAGTCACAATTATAGACCAATTAAACAACAAAACACCTGACCATATGTTCATGCCACTAAATTCAACTGGACCAACACAAGCAATTGTCCCCAATCAGGAAACAAATCAGTAGTTCATGGTAAAAACATTAATTTTATTACATAATTAAATAACACACATTAAAAAAACTGAAAAAATCCCGTAGGGACACTATTAATTCCCAGAAACCATGTTACATCCAGACATGAGTGGAGCTATATCACAGGTACTTCCATAAATATGGCAGCATACCATCACAATAGTGCTGCTAGTAAAACCATACATGCACTAGTACACATATTATATCCATAAGGCTGCCCATAAATATAGAAGGAGTCTGAAAGCTACAAAGTATACAATGCCCTGTTATAGCAAACACAGACAGACACAGATGAGGCTAATAGTGCTGCTAGTAAAACCATACACGCACTAAAGCTAACGTTCTGTTCATAAACTGCCTATATATATGAGTCTGAAAAAATACTGCCCTGCTATAACAGACACAGATAAAGCTATGTGCTCTAATGACAGGTTCTATCATAGGTGGAATAAAAGAGCATAAATCAGTGCTGCTAGTGACACCATACATGCACTCATATTAAATCCACAATACCACCCATATATAGAAGGAACCTGATAGATGCAAAGTATACAGTGCCCTGTTTAACCATGAAAGACTGATAGCTAAAGAGTATTCACTGTCACATTGTAACAAAAAGGTCATCCCAAGGCTGAAGCCACAATAGCTACCTGATAAGCCTGGATCTGGGTAAAAGCTTTTCTTACATTTGTTACAATGTGACAGTGAATACTCTTTAGCTATCAGTCTTTCATGGTTAAACAGGGCACTGTATACTTTGCATCTATCAGGTTCCTTCTATATATGGGTGGTATTGTGGATTTAATATGAGTGCATGTATGGTGTCACTAGCAGCACTGATTTATGCTCTTTTATTCCACCTATGATAGAGCCTGTCATTAGAGCACATAGCTTTATCTGTGTCTGTTATAGCAGGGCAGTATTTTTTCAGACTCATATATATAGGCAGTTTATGAACAGAACGTTAGCTTTAGTGCGTGTATGGTTTTACTAGCAGCACTATTAGCCTCATCTGTGTCTGTCTGTGTTTGCTATAACAGGGCATTGTATACTTTGTAGCTTTCAGACTCCTTCTATATTTATGGGCAGCCTTATGGATATAATATGTGTACTAGTGCATGTATGGTTTTACTAGCAGCACTATTGTGATGGTATGCTGCCATATTTATGGAAGTACCTGTTATATAGCTCCACTCATGTCTGGATGTAACATGGTTTCTGGGAATTAATAGTGTCCCTACGGGATTTTTTCTGTTTTTTTAATGTGTGTTATTTAATTATGTAATAAAATTAATGTTTTTACCATGAACCACTGATTTGTTTCCTGATTGGGGACAATTGCTTGTGTTGGTCCACAATCATAGACCATCTTGATGTCCTTCCACAAATCCTGGTCCCGGATTACTCCAACAAAATTGGCATCTGATAAAACGGTCTGAGACGGGGTTCCAGGCACGGAGTCCATGGCGTGGATACGGGACAAGGCATCGGCTTTCCCATTACGTGACCCTGGACAGTACGTAACAATAAAATTGAACTGGTTAAGGAACAGCCTCCATCGGGCTTGCCGTGGAGACAGGCACCTGGCAGATTTAAGGAATTCCAGGTTACGATGGTCTGTGAGAACTACCACTTGTTGTGCTGCTCCCTGTAAGTTGTGTCTCCAGTCCTTAAAAGCGGAAATAATAGCCAACAATTCCTTGTCGCAATGTCATAGTTCTTTTCTGCAGGGGACAACCGGCGAGAAAAGAAGGCACACGGGTGCAAGAAACCTTTGTCCCCAGTCCTCTGTAAAAGGATAGACCCCTAGAGCATAATCGGAAGCATCGACTTCCACAATAAAAGGGAGTGCGGGATCTGGGTGTATTAGTATTGGCGGCGAGGTAAAACAAACCTTAAGACGATCGAAAGCTTCCTGGGCCTGGGCGGACCACACAAACGTCTGCCCCTTTTTGGTCAACAAGGTGATAGGATGGACGATCTCTGAAAAGTTGCGGATAAAGCATCTGTAAAAATTAGCAAAACCGACAAAGCATTGTACCTCCTTGATGTTCACCGGTTCCGGCCAGTCTAGAATTGCCGGGCACAAGCGCCAACCAGAGACGGCAGATGGAGTCCGGGACCAGCGAGCGCACAGCTTGATAAGACCAGGTGGAGTCTAGGGCCAGTATCGGGTGATTCAGCATTATCCAAAATAACAACAAGGAAACGAGAAGAGCGGAGCAGGAGTAGACAGGTAGCAATATACTCAAGCAACTAGACTAAGCTTAGGGGCGGGCTTTTAAACAGATGAACAGGAAGTAGGGCAACAGAACAGAAAACTCCATGTCAACAAAGAGCAAGATCCTTCAGAAGCAAACTGGAAATCCCGGAACACTGACAATCAGACAGCATGGGGGGGGGGACAACGCAGCTCTCCTTGTTGTGTAATCAAGCAGAGGCTGCAGGTTGGTAAGCCTCAAGCATGTGACCAAACATCTCGCCGATACTGAGTACTGAGATGCTTGGGCGAGCACCAAGTACCGGCGAGATGCACTGACACTACAGGACTTTGCATGACGTCATAGCCATGTGACCGGTCTGTAACCAATGAGGTAATACAACATTCACACGTGACTCGTCACGAGGCTATGAAATCACAGAAGGTCCTATGGTCAGCGATGGTTACCGGGAGGGCACAGTGATGATCGGAAGCAGAAGCGGTGGGAGACAGAGTCTGCAAGATGCGTCTCGGGACCTGTAAGTATAATGACAATCTTTATTAATAATGATATTCCCCGCTCCATTCCATAACTGTGAAGTCCAAGTTCGATGTTCGGACACAAGTTCGCGTTATCTCAGAACCCGAACTCAAACTGTACAAGATGTTCGGGCGAGGCTCCCGAACACAAACATCAGGGGCGGTTCACCCATCACTATCTCCTCTTCCCACAATTGCATACAAGATTTCTCCCGTGCCTCCTCCATACTCTGGAACTCGCTACCCCAGCATATCAGACTCTCACCAACCGTGGGAAGCTTGAAAAGGAACCTGAAGACCCACCTCTTCTGAAAAGCCTGCAACCTCCAATATCCCTCAAATCAGTACACCACTGCGCAACCAGCTCTGTCCTCACCTATTGTACCCTCACTCATTCCCTGTAGACTGTGAGCACTCGCGGGCAGGGTCCTCTCTCCTCCTGTACCAGTCTATTTTTGTAATGTTCAGGATTGTTGTACTTGTTTTTTATGTGTACCCTTTTCCCTAGTAAAGTGTCATGGAAAAAATGGCGCTATAATAATAAGTAATAATAATAATGTATTTTTACCAGTATCAGTATCTAATCAAAACCATTTGATTTACTGTTTCTAAAGATGATAAAATTAATATTGAGCTGAGTTAAGTTCAGCTGATTTGTTTAGCCCTCCACAACTGTCCAAATTACCCATTTGGCCCCCCTGGAAAATTAATTGCGCTCCCCTGCTTTATAGTATAGGGGTATACAGAGAGTTCTTAGATGCTGGCCTTTGCTATGTGTAAAATATTTAAAAATTACATTAATACTTATGCACAGATAAAATGCACCTTTATATGAATTTATTTTGCTAACGTCTGAATTTGGCTTGAAATCAGAAAGAAAACCAATCAGAACCTAAGGCTAAAATCAGTGCTTGAAACAAAATCAAAACTGTACAATGAAATCAAAACCAGAATTAAATGGCATGCGCACATTTCTAGCTTTAAGCCTTTTGTCAGTCTGTTCAGAAAAATGATCAATTGGTCTATATTACAGCTTTCTGTAAATGATTTAGTATGAATTGTGTTTTGTAAAAACACCTGGGGACAGAAAGTTGAAGGGTGGGGTGAGGTAGAAAAATAGCAATCACTTCTGTTTTCTAGTTCAAACATAAAGTAATAAAGAATGAAAAATAAGCATATTTGCTATCTCACAGTTAAAACAATCAAAACAAAAATATAATTAATTCTTAGGGTATTTGCCTTCAAAAATTGAAATTACAGAATTGCAATTTTTCAGTTGCTGCTTCTCCCTCCTAAAAAATGCAACACAAATGTATTAAAATGTCATATGTACCCTAGAATAGTATTATTAAAACTACAGCTGTTATTTCCTCATCTCAGTTCAACATGATGTAGGAAAAGAGACTCCGATTTCAAAGATGTGGCACTTTGATTACTACTGTTAGTACAGCAGTTGTGATACAATCAGAATCTTTAAATAGGCAAGCCTCCAAATTGGTGGTGCAATAATAACTATATTTTATGGGGAGGAAAAAAAATAAATAAATTAACCTAACAGGAAATGGACTAAACAATAAATGTAACCCCAGTAACACTTGTACAACAAGAAATCTTTGTCTTTATTTTCTCTTTCCCTACCACGAGAATGCCCGCATATCTCTGGTCCCAGTGAGAGAAAGTCTTCCCTTTGGCCCAGAATGCTGCTCCTTCCCTTTCATCAGACCTAAACAGGGCTAGTTCCTACAGAGAAACCGTGATATGTGTCCTTTCTCCTGGTTCACGATCTTAATTCTACACCAACCACATAACCCTCTGGCATATTGATGTAAGCTATCTCAGCTGTGCAGCGAGGCCAAATAAACATCAAATTCACATAAAAACTATAACATTTAAAACAGCCGTATTTCATTCCCAATCACAGGAATCTGTTTTTTAGCACTTTTAGTTAATCAGCAGTCTCTGCAGATGATTCAATCCTGATAGTTGGGTGCCTTGAGAGCTTCACCATGGGCTGTGGCCTTTTGGATCTTTGCACTGTGCAATCCACAGTTGTCAATAATGTAAACACAGTTCAGGCTTTGCTGACACAGACTCATTAAAGAAAAAACATTTAGATTAGTCCAATTACCTATCTATGCCTAACTGTCACGCTCCCCGGGTCCCCTGCGCTGCTCCCCGGCTCACCTGTCACGCTCTCCGGCTCCCCTGCCTCGCTCCCCGGTTCTTCGGTCCGGTCTCCGCCGCTCCCCGCTCTCCAGCGTCCATCGCCTGCGCTTCCCAGGCGTCCTGGTCCCCGCTCCCGGCGCACGTCAGCTTCTCAGCCCCAGCCCGGCTCTGCTGCTTCCTCCCCTCAGCTTCCTGCTCTGGCTTCTGGCACCCGGGCCGCGCTCATGCGCATTAGGGCGCGCGCGCGGTCATTGACCCTTTCTTAAAGGGCCAGCGTCAATTGACAGGAAATGAAGCACACAGGTACAGGGTATAAAGGGGTTTACTGTCCAAGTGGGCGGGGCCTGATCTTCGTGTTTCTCTAGCTAGGAGTCAGGTCTCCTTGTGTTCCTGTGAGATACTCACCTCTCTCTCTTCTAGAGCCGATCCTGCCGTGCCATCCAGTCCTGCCGAATCCCGAGACCCGAACGCTGTCTATCTGCCATCCTGACAGTCCGTACCATCTCTGATCTCTGCGGTGACCCGTCATCTCGCTCCCAAGGTTCCGGACTCCGCCTGACATCATCTCGGCTTCCGAACCGGAGCTCCGTCACCCGGACTACCATCAGTGACTCCGTGGTCCCAGGGACTTCTCCGTTATACTCTTGTGCACGGACTGTTCAGCTACCTGTAGTGCTCCAGCTACCGGACCCCTTACCACCATCAAGGAGTTCGGCCCAGTGGATCCACCTCCTGGGTCTGCCCGTCCACCTGGCCCTAACAGTAAGATCAGGCCATGGATCCCGCTGAAGCACTAGCAGCCGTACAAGAGGAACTCCAACGCCAGCGTGAGACTCAGACCCGCATGCTGCAATTCATGTCTTCTGTGGACGCCCGCCTGAACACGCTACAAGCGTCAGTTACGTCTTCAGCATCCCGGGCTTCCACTAGTCAATCCACGGCTCCAGCTCCCGTGGCGACTTCTTCGGATGCTTCCAGACTTCGTTTGGCCTCACCACCCCGGTACGCCGGAGACCCCAAGACCTGCAGGGGATTCATAAACCAATGCTCCCTCCATTTCACGCAGCTGCCGCATTTGTTTGCCTCCGACCAAGCCAAGGTCGCCTTCATCATGTCCCATCTAGAGGGTGAGGCACTGGCGTAGATGAACCCCTTGTGGGAGAAGGGGGATCCTGTGACCACAAACATCCAGGAGTTCCTGCAGGCATTCCGTGGCACCTTTGACGAGCCAGGACGCGCCTCCGCGTCTGCTTCATCTCTTCTCCGGTTACGTCAGGGGACTCTGACGGTGGGTCAATACGCAATCCGGTTTCGCACCTTGGCTTCGGAACTCGGGTGGAACAACGAGGCCCTAACCGCCGCCTTCTGGGAAGGACTCTCGGGGCGAATTAAAGATGAGCTGGCGGGTCGTGACGTACCGTCCACCCTGGATGCCCTGATTACTCTAGCGACTCGAGTGGACATACGCTTTCAGGAGCGATCCAAAGAGGTGTTCCGTGAGAGACGTCCGGTACGGCATTCCTCTCCTCCGCAGAAGCCCACCGTACTTCAGTCAACGGCATCTGGTGTCTCCGTCCACGAGCCCATGCAGATCGACCGTGTGCGGCAGTCTGAACAACGTCAAGCCGAGCGGCTCACCAAGGGCCTCTGCTTTTACTGCGGAGAGGGCACACACCTGCTACGCTCCTGTCCAGAGAGGCCGGGAAACTCCAAAGCCTAGGGTTGGTAGGAGAGGCCACCCTAGGTGCTGGGACTCTCTCAGACCCGGTTACGTGGACTGTGCAAGTGACAACGGGAGAGACGCGGTTCACGGCTGAGGCATACCTCGATTCTGGGGCCGCAGGCAATTTCATCCAGCAGGCCACGGTGGACAAGTACCAGGTGCCTGTTACTCCACTTGACAAGCCCCTAGTGATTGCCTCTGTGGATGGGAGACCCCTCTCTGACACCATCTCCTGGATCACCAGGCCGGTCGAACTGCGTATCGGTACCCTGCACACCGAGAACATCACTCTCTACGTCCTCCCACACATGTCCCATCAAATCCTGCTGGGACTTCCCTGGTTACGGACACACGAACCATCAGTCAGCTGGGGCACTGGTGAAATCACCCGATGGGGCTCTTCGTGCCATGATAAATGTCTGAAGACCATACAACCCATCCGACGACCTCCGGTTCCAGAGAACCTACCGGGACTGCCCTCGGCCTATTGGTCCTTCACGGACGTCTTTGATAAAAAGGAATCTGAGGTACTTCCGCCACATCGTCCTTACGATTGTGCCATCGACCTGCTCCCAGGAACAACACCACCTCGAGGACGGATATATCCATTGTCTCCAGCCGAAACAAGGGCCATGTCTACCTACATCACAGAGAGCCTGGCAAGGGGATTCATTCGGAGATCCTCCTCTCCTGCTGGAGCAGGCTTCTTCTTCGTTAAGAAGAAAGAAGGCGACTTACGCCCATGTATAGACTACCGGGGATTGAACCAAATCACCGTGAAGAACAAGTACCCTCTGCCGCTCATCCCCGAATTGTTTGACCGGCTTAGAGGAGCTCGTGTGTTCACCAAGCTGGATCTTCGGGGTGCCTACAATCTGGTCCGCATCCGCTCTGGGGACGAATGGAAGACCGCGTTCAATACTCGCGATGGGCGCTATGAATACTGCGTGATGCCCTTCGGCCTGTGTAACGCACCAGCAGTCTTTCAGGAATTGGTGAACGACGTTTTCCTGGACCTTCTCTACGTCTGTGTGGTGGTGTATCTGGATGACATCCTTGTCTTCTCTCCGGACCTCCAGACCCACAGAGAGAACGTGCAGCTGGTTCTACAAAGACTGAGATAGAATCGTCTGTACGCCAAGTATGAGAAGTGTGTCTTTGAGAAGTCTTCTCTCCCCTTCCTGGGTTACATCATCTCCGATACCGGACTGCAGATGGATCCAAAGAAGGTCTCCTCCATTCTCAATTGGCCTCCTCCTTCTGGACTGAAGGCAATCCAACGCTTCCTGGGGTTCGCCAACTACTACCGCCAGTTCATCCCTCACTTCTCTGCTCTGACTGCTCCTCTCTCCGCCTTGACCAAGAAGGAGGCTAATCCAAAGGACTGGTCACCTGCGGCCGACGCCGCGTTTGGCTCTCTGAAGCGGGCGTTTGCCTCCTCTCCTGTGCTCCACCGTCTGGAGTTAAACCGCCAGTTCACCTTGGAGGTGGATGCCTCCTCCTCGGGAGCCGGAGCAGTGCTCATGCAGAAGTCCTCCTCCGGGAAGATTGTGACTTGCGGATTCTTCTCCAAGAGCTTCTCGGCGCCTGAACGCAACTACACCATCGGTGACTGAGAGTTATTGGCAGTCAAACTGGCTCTGGAGGAATGGCGCTACCTTCTGGAAGGAGCAGTGTACCCCGTGATTATTTACACGGACCACAAGAACCTGGAATACCTGCGGTCCGCTCAGCGACTGAACCCACGGCAAGCCAGGTGGTCCTTATTCTTTGCCAGGTTTGATTTCCAGCTCCATTTCCGACCCGTGGACAAGAATGTACGCGCTGATGCCTTGTCCAGGTCTTTCATGCCCTTGGAGCAGGAGGAGGAGACTACCCAACCCATCATCTGTCCTAGCAAAATCATTCCGGTGGCCCCTGTCACCCTGGCCCAGATACCGCCCGGGAAGACCTATGT
Organism: Anomaloglossus baeobatrachus; assembly: GCF_048569485.1. Lineage (NCBI taxonomy): Eukaryota > Metazoa > Chordata > Amphibia > Anura > Aromobatidae > Anomaloglossus > Anomaloglossus baeobatrachus. Next base: position 482,035,982 of record NC_134355.1, read on the forward strand.
CTCTGAGACTGACAGGCAAAAAGTGTTACACTGGGGACATGCCTCGAAAACAGCCGGTCATGCTGGTCAGAAGAGAACATGGGGTGCGATTGTACATCATTACTGGTGGCCATCCCTTCGCACGGACGTCGCTGCTTTTGTCTCTGCCTGCTCCTCTTGTGCCAGGAACAAGACGCCCAAACACCTGCCATATGGCCGTCTTCTGCCTCTGCCGATACCCTCAGTTCCGTGGCAACACATAGCGATGGACTTTATTACGGACTTGCCATTGTCCTCCGGACACACAGTCATATGGGTTGTGGTGGATCGGTTTTCTAAAATGGCTCATTTCGTCCCTATGGCTGGACTGCCCTGTGCTCAGGAACTCGCGGACGCCTATATACATCACATCTTCCGCTTGCATGGCTTTCCATCACACATCGTATCCGACAGAGGAACTCAGTTCACCTCCCGCTTCTGGAGGGCTCTCTGCAAACATCTGGGAGTGACTCTGGACTTTTCTTCTGCCTACCATCCTCAGTCTAATGGCCAAGTGGAAAGGGTCAATCAAATCTTGACCTCCTTCTTACGTCACTACGTCAACGCCCATCACGACGACTGGTCCACGCTTCTTCCTTGGGCTGAATTCTCCCATAACCACCACATCAGTGAGTCGTCCTCCAGCTCTCCCTTCCATGTCGTTTACGGACTTCAGCCCTCCGTCCCATTGCCTGTATCCCCTTCTTCGGATGTCCCTGCTGCTGATACTGTAGCCCGTGACTTTGCAACCATTTGGGACTCTGTCAAGGCGTCCCTTGGGCGTGCTTCCCTGCGGATGAAGAGACACGCAGACAAGAGACGTCTGGACCCTCCGTGTTTCTCTCCTGGAGATCTAGTCTGGCTTGCTTCCAAGTACGTCCGATTGAAGATACCATCCTACAAGCTGGGTCCTCGCTACATCGGGCCGTTTAAAGTCCTCAACAAGATCAATGAGGTCTCCTACAAGCTACAGCTCCCGGCCACGATGAGGATACCCAACTCATTCCACGTCTCCCTGCTCAAGCCGGTTGTCCTTGGTCCCTTCTCCGCTGCTGCCAGTTCGGCTCCTCCTCCTATTGCCGATGACGACATCTATGCGGTAAGGGATATCGTGGCCATGAAGACCGTACGGGGTCGACAGTTCTTCCTGGTGGACTGGGCAGGGTATGGTCCTGAGGATAGGTCCTGGGAGCCCCGGGAGAATGTGGGTACTCCGCTGATCCGTGCCTTCCTGTCCCGGTTGCGGGGGGGGGGTACTGTCACGCTCCCCGGGTCCCCTGCGCTGCTCCCCGGCTCACCTGTAACGCTCTCCGGCTCCCCTGCCTCGCTCCCCGGTTCTTCGGTCCGGTCTCCGCCGCTCCCCACTCTCCAGCGTCCATCGCCTGCGCTTCCCAGGCGTCCTGGTCCCCGCTCCCGGCGCCCGTCGGCTTCTCAGCCCCAGCCCGGCTCTGCTGCTTCCTCCCCTCAGCTTCCTGCTCTGGCTTCTGGCACCCGGGCCGCGCGCATGCGCATTAGGGCGCGCGCGCGGTCATTGACCCTTTCTTAAAGGGCCAGCGTCAATTGATAGGAAATGAAGCACACAGGTACAGGGTATAAAGGGGTTTACTGTCCAAGTGGGCAGGGCCTGATCTTCGTGTTTCTCTAGCTAGGAGTCAGGTCTCCTTGTGTTCCTGTGAGATACTCACCTCTCTCTCTTCTAGAGCCGATCCTGCCGTGCCATCCGGTCCTGCCGAATCCCGAGACCCGAACGCTGTCTATCTGCCATCCTGACAGTCCGTACCGTCTCTGATCTCTGCGGTGACCCGTCATCTCGCTCCCAAGGTTCCGGACTCCGCCTGACATCATCTCGGCTTCCGAACCGGAGCTCCGTCACCTGGACTACCATCAGTGACTCCGTGGTCCCAGGGACTTCTCCGTTATACTCTTGTGCACGGACTGTTCAGCTACCTGTAGTGCTCCAGCTACCGGACCCCTTACCACCATCAAGGAGTTCGGCCCAGTGGATCCACCTCCTGGGTCTGCCCGTCCACCTGGCCCTAACACTAACTAGCTCATTGGACCAGTCAAATAGCCTTCAGTACAGGTGGATGAATACAAGGTACCTTATCTTGGGTTCTAACATACGGAACTTTACCCTCTAAAGGCACCACATCACTCCTCAAAAGCTGGCTTTCTTCTACCATTGCTAAACCCGCTGATGTGCCTCTGTGCTCTCTGCACCAAACAGGGGTAGAGGTTGACTGTTCCAGGTGTCACCGTTCACAGGAGCACAAACTTGCTGCAGTATGCAAGGGAGCAGGATCTCTAGCTCAGATCTTTCCCTTTCTTTTCTCTCCTTCTTTTCATGGGATTGTAGAACCCATTTTTAAATCCCTAAACTCCGACATTGTAATAAATCACAAAGCTCCATTTGGCAAAAGCTGGCCATGAGGCGTTTATTTAGGGTTACCAATAAAACTCCATAAAACGTTACTTTTTTATTCATAAAATAAAATAACTAATAAATATATATACTGTATATATCTACTTTAGCCGAAAACATGGCTAAACTACCTACCAAGAGACCAAGGACCAAGACTATGTAACCTTTACCCTAAAATAAACACCAGATGACAGGATATGATGAACGCACTATTGCGGCCAATCCAAACCGCCCGTACCACAAACAGCCAGGCCAATCACAGCCCTACTTTGCTTCTGTTACCATACATCTGGATAAAACCAGAATCTCCTCATGAGGATGCATCATGAACACTATGCACCTTAACATTCAAACAGGAAAAATCAATAAAAAAATCTTATAATAATCGATAATAGGGTCCACAATCCCATGCCGCCCTCTGCTCTATTTGATTCTATGGTTATCAGGAGCTCACACAATGCACGTCCAGTCCCTACTCCATCTCTGTGGCGACCAACCGCTCCATTACATCAGCTTACGTGACAGAACGATGATGAATTAAAAGTATTTTACCCATCCTGCAACAGAGGTACATTTTCACTGCACAGTTCCTATGTTAAATACATCACAATTTACATAAAATTATTCAAGCTTTGTTTTCAACACTTTCTAAATTCAGACCTATAGCAAGTGTTAAGGGCCCGGTACACGCTATGAAATATCAAACGATATGTCATCGGTAGAGATGAGCGAACCGGTCCCGGTTCGGCTCGAGGCCGGTTCGCCGAACGGGGGTCCCGTTCGAGTTCGGTTCGTCGAACGTTCGACGAACCGAACTCGAACGTATAGGCTATAATGGGAGGCAATCACAAACACATAAAAATGCATTATAAATGTACACAAACAGTTAATAAACATTGCCATAACACTTACCGGTCCTCGCGATCCCTTCTGCACTCTGTCTCCTGCCGCTATTCCATCCGATGATCGCTGAATCCTCCCGGTGACCTGCACTGCCAGCAGAGAAGCAGGACCTATCGTGACGTCAAAATAGCCATGTGACCAGTCACGTGGCTATTATCTCATTGGCTACAGACTGGTCACATGACTATGACACGTCATGTAGGACCTGCGAGTGCATCTCTCCGGTACACGGTGCACATATGTGTATCGCCGTGTACCGGCGACATGCTCTAGCACACGGTCGACTCCCCGTTCCGTTAGGGACCGGCTGACACAGCCGGTCATTAACGGAGATCACCGTTGCCATAGCAACGCAGTTAGCGGTGACGTCACCGCTAACCGCGGCTCCGGGAGCACCGTTGCTATGGTAACGCGTCTGTCAGCGTTACCGCTAGCAGCCAGCAGTGATCACTCACGGAGTGAAGGCTGCACGCTGCTTCCCGATTGTAGTGAGCATTGTAGTTAGGATGGAGGTTCCCCAGCCCCAAGTGATGCCCCTCACTAGAATCGTCACTACTACTACACTAGAAAGAAAGAAGAAAGAAGAGCAGGATCGTGGAGGGCTGACAGGGGTAATAAAGATGGAGTCTCTAATGTGTCTGTGTATTTATTTCTATTAAAGTATTTTTTCTCTGTGTGGTGTCTTTTTTTAACCCTTTATTGGAGATTCTTAATGGCCGGGTCAAACGTGCCTGACATTAAGAATCTCTGGCTTAATACTGGCTGGTAAAACAAAGCCAGTATTAACTCATTATTACCCAACAAGCCACCCGGCTCCAGGGCTGTTGGAAGAGTTGGATACAGCGCCAGATGATGGCGCTTCTATGAGAGCGCCATTTTCTGGGATGGCTGCGGACTGAAATCCGCAGCAGAGGCGCCCACAAACCTCGGGCTAACCTGTGCTGCGGATTCCAATCCCCAGCTGCCTAGTTGTACCCGGCTGGACACAAAAATAGGGCGAAGCCCACGTCATTTGTTTTTTAATTATTTCATGAAATAAGTGAAATAATTAAAAAAAACGGGCTTCCCTATATTTTTGGTTCCCAGCCGGGTACAAATAGGCAACTGGGGGTTGGAGGCAGCCCGTGGCTGCCAGCTGTACCTGGCTAGCATACAAAAATATGGCGAAGCCCACGTCATTTTTTTGGTGGGCAAAAAACTTCTGCATACAGTCCTGGATGGAGTATGCTGAGCCTTGTAGTTCTGCAGCTGCTGTCTGCTCTTCTCCATACAGACAGACAGCAGCTGCAGAACTACAAGGCTCAGCATACTCCATCCAGGACTGTATGCAGAAGTTTTTTGCCCCCTGAAAAAATTATGTGGCTTCGCCATATTTTTGTATGCTAGCCAGGTACAGCAGGCAGGTACGGCTGCCCCCAACCCCCAGTTGCCTATTTGTACCCGGCTGGGAACCAAAAATAAAGGGAAGCCCTTTTTTTATTATTTCATGAATTTCATGAAATAATTAGAAAACAAATGACGTAGGCTTTGCCCCATTTTTGTGTCCAGCCAGGTACAACTAGGCAGCTGGGATTGGAATCCGCACCACCGGTTGGCCTGAGCTTTCTGGGCCCCACTGCTGCGAATTGCAGTCTGCAGCCACCTCAGAAAATGGCATTTTCATAGAAGCGCCATCTTCTGGCGCTGTATCCAACTCTTCCAGCACCTGCCTGCTATACCTGGCTAGCATACAAAAATAGGGCGAAGCTCACGTCCTTTTTTTGTAGCTTTTTGGCAAAAAAAAAAAAAAATGCTTCCCTGGATTTTCCATTGCCAGTGAAGGTAACACCAAGCAGTGGGGGTTAGCAGCCAGTAGCTGCTTGGATTACCCTTAGCTAGCAATACAAAAAATGCAGTGGGAGCTAACATATATTTTTTTTAATTATTTATTTAAATAACTAAAAATAAAATGGGCTTCCCTGTATTTTGATTGCTGGACATCACAGTGCTGTAAAAATAAATCTTTAAAAAAATGACGTAGCGCTCCGCGGTATTTTTGATTCTCAGCGCAGATAAAGCAGACAGCTATGGGTTGCCACCCCCATCTGCCTGCCGTTACCTTGGTTGGCAATCAAAATACAGGGAAGCCCATTAATTTTTTCTATTTAAAAAATAGTTAAAAAAAAAAAATTACGTTGGGTCCCCCCATTTTTGATAGCCAGCTAGGGTAAAGCAGACGGCTGTAGCCTGAAAACCACAGCTGGCAGCTTTACCGTGGTTGGGGATCCAATGTGGAGGTCCCCTCAGGCTCTTTTTTATAATTATTTTATAAATATTAATAATTACACAATAAAAGTAGGGGACCCCCCAAATTGGATCACCAGCCAAGGTAAAGCGGACAGCTGTGGTCTGGTATTCTCAGGGTGGGAAGGTCCATAGTTATTGGGCCTTCACAGCCTAAAAATAGCAGGCCGCAGGCACCCCAGACGTGGCGCATCCACTAGATGCGCCAATCCTGGCGCTTCACCCCAGCTCATCCCGTGCCCTGGTGCAGTGGCAAACGGGGTAATAAATCGGGTTGATACTAGCTGTAAAGTCACCTGAGATCAAGCCCAGCAGTTTGTGATGTCATGGCGTCTATTAGATACCCAACATCATAAACTGTCAGTACTAACAAAAACAAAAAATCGACAAAAGAAATTTATTTGAAAAAACAGTCCCCAAAACATTTCCTCTTTCACCAATTTATTGTAAGAAAAAAAATAAAGGGGTCCCACGACGACTCTGGACCGTCTAGAATATGGGGGGGAGACACTCAGGGAACGTATCCCCCATTTTCTAGGAGTGCGGACCCTTCATGTGAGGAGTGTGGGTGCAATGAATCTGCACTCACTCTCCCCGGGTCCACAGCAGCAGAGTCCATGTCGTAATGGTTGCTACCAAAGCTGCAATGCCCTGCTCATGAGGTAAGGGCATGCCTAATCAGGAGAACTACTGTAGAGGAAGCTCTGCTCACTGGTATATAGGTGCTCAGAGGTAATAATAGATAAAATTAGTGAGTAACCTCGGCACTCTATATCTCCCAGACTAAGTCAGTAAGTCACAACGGATAGTAATGCAAAATCACTCTTTATTGGTCCGTATTAAGAAAATTTTTTTTTCATAAGCATATATGTTTTTGTCCAAAACAAGTTACAAATGACGTTTCGGCCTGAGCCTTCGTCAGATTGGACTTATCTGCATGTAATCATGAAAAATGACAATAATCAGTATCACATAAGAGTGAGAGAACAATAACATAAACTCGAACAATGTAGAGGTACAATTGGGATGCAGCAAAAAAATTGCAACACAGCAAGAAATGAAACACATGATACAAATGTCATAATACAGTACAAGGACAATATAGTAATGACAAATATGGGGTCAGAGTAGACTTAGACAGCTCTGGTACGAAAGAGATGTCAATCATAAAGTAACATGTGCAGTAGGTGTAGAGCTACACTATGCATGGCAGAGCTAATGGGTAGACCGACCATAGAAAAAGTAGAGAAAAAGTGGAGAAAAAGTGGAGAATAAGTGGAACATAAGAGGAGAAAAAGTGGAGAAAAAGTGGAGAAAAAGTGGAGCATAAGAGGAGAAAAAGTGGAGAAAAAGTGGAGAAAAAGTGGAGCATAAGAGGAGAAAAAGTGGAGAAAAAGTGGAGAAAAAGTGGAGAAAAAGTGGAGCATAAGAGGAGAAAAAGTGGAGAAAAAGTGGAGAAAAAAGTGGAGAAAAAGTGGAGAAAAAGTGGAGAAAAAGTGGAGAAAAAGTGGAGATTAAGAGGAGAAAAAGTGGAGAAAAAGTGGAGAAAAAGTGGAGCATAAGAGGAGAAAAAGTGGAGAAAAAAGTGGAGAAAACGTGGAGAAAACGTGGAGAAAAAGTGGAGAAAAAGTGGAGCATAAGAGGAGAAAAAGTGGAGAAAAAGTGGAGAAAAAAGTGGAGAAAAAGTGGAGAAAAAGTGGAGAAAAAGTGGAGAAAAAGTGGAGATTAAGAGGAGAAAAAGTGGAGAAAAAGTGGAGAAAAAGTGGAGCATAAGAGGAGAAAAAGTGGAGAAAAAAGTGGAAAAAACGTGGAGAAAACGTGGAGAAAAAGTGGAGAAAAAGTGGAGAAAAAGTGGAGAAAAAGTGGAGCATAAGAGGAGAAAAAGTGGAGAAAAAAGTGGAGAAAACGTGGAGAAAAAGTGGAGAAAAAGTGGAGAAAAAGTGGAGCATAAGAGGAGAAAAAGTGGAGATTAAGAGGAGAAAAAGTGGAGAAAAAGTGGAGAAAAAGTGGAGAAAAAGTGGAGAAAAAGTGGAGCATAAGAGGAGAAAAAGTGGAGAAAAAAGTGGAGAAAAAGTGGAGAAAAAGTGGAGAAAAAGTGGAGATTAAGAGGAGAAAAAGTGGAGCATAAGAGGAGAAAAAGTGGAGAAAAAAGTGGAGAAAAAGTGGAGAAAGTGGAGAAAAAAATGGAGAAAAAGTGGAGAAAAAGTGGAGAAAAAGTGGAGAATAAGAGGAGAAAAAGTGGAGAAAAAGTGGAGAAAAAGTGGAGAATAAGAGGAGAAAAAGTGGAGAATAAGTGGAGAAAAAAATGGAGAAAAAGTGGAGAAAAAGTGGAGCATAAGAGGAGAAAAAGTGGAGAAAAAGTGGAGAAAAAGTGGAGAAAAAGTGGAGCATAAGAAGAGAAAAAGTGGAGAAAAAAGTGGAGAAAAAGTGGAGAAAAAGTGGAGCATAAGAGGAGAAAAAGTGGAGAAAAAGTGGAGAAAAAGTGGAGCATAAGAGGAGAAAAAGTGGAGAAAAAGTGGAGAAAAAAGTGGAGAAAAAGTGGAGAAAAAGTGGAGAAAAAGTGGAGAAAAAGTGGAGAAAAAGTGGAGATTAAGAGGAGAAAAAGTGGAGAAAAAGTGGAGAAAAAGTGGAGCATAAGAGGAGAAAAAGTGGAGAAAAAAGTGGAGAAAACGTGGAGAAAACGTGGAGAAAAAGTGGAGAAAAAGTGGAGAAAAAGTGGAGAAAAAGTGGAGCATAAGAGGAGAAAAAGTGGAGAAAAAAGTGGAGAAAACGTGGAGAAAAAGTGGAGAAAAAGTGGAGAAAAAGTGGAGCATAAGAGGAGAAAAAGTGGAGATTAAGAGGAGAAAAAGTGGAGAAAAAGTGGAGAAAAAGTGGAGAAAAAGTGGAGAAAAAGTGGAGCATAAGAGGAGAAAAAGTGGAGAAAAAAGTGGAGAAAAAGTGGAGAAAAAGTGGAGAAAAAGTGGAGATTAAGAGGAGAAAAAGTGGAGCATAAGAGGAGAAAAAGTGGAGAAAAAAGTGGAGAAAAAGTGGAGAAAGTGGAGAAAAAAATGGAGAAAAAGTGGAGAAAAAGTGGAGAAAAAGTGGAGAATAAGAGGAGAAAAAGTGGAGAAAAAGTGGAGAAAAAGTGGAGAATAAGAGGAGAAAAAGTGGAGAATAAGTGGAGAAAAAAATGGAGAAAAAGTGGAGAAAAAGTGGAGCATAAGAGGAGAAAAAGTGGAGAAAAAGTGGAGAAAAAGTGGAGAAAAAGTGGAGCATAAGAAGAGAAAAAGTGGAGAAAAAAGTGGAGAAAAAGTGGAGAAAAAGTGGAGCATAAGAGGAGAAAAAGTGGAGAAAAAGTGGAGAAAAAGTGGAGCATAAGAGGAGAAAAAGTGGAGAAAAAGTGGAGAAAAAGTGGAGAAAAAGTGGAGAAAAAGTGGAGCATAAGAGGAGAAAAAGTGGAGAAAAAGTGGAGAAAAAGTGGAGCATAAGAGGAGAAAAAGTGGAGAAAAAGTGGAGAAAAAGTGGAGAAAAAGTGGAGCATAAGAGGAGAAAAAGTGGAGAAAAAGTGGAGAAAAAAGTGGAGAAAAAGTGGAGAAAAAGTGGAGAAAAAGTGGAGATTAAGAGGAGAAAAAGTGGAGAAAAAGTGGAGAAAAAGTGGAGCATAAGAGGAGAAAAAGTGGAGAAAAAAGTGGAGAAAACGTGGAGAAAACGTGGAGAAAAAGTGGAGAAAAAGTGGAGAAAAAGTGGAGCATAAGAGGAGAAAAAGTGGAGAAAAAAGTGGAGAAAACGTGGAGAAAAAGTGGAGAAAAAGTGGAGAAAAAGTGGAGCATAAGAGGAGAAAAAGTGGAGATTAAGAGGAGAAAAAGTGGAGAAAAAGTGGAGAAAAAGTGGAGAAAAAGTGGAGAAAAAGTGGAGAAAAAGTGGAGCATAAGAGGAGAAAAAGTGGAGAAAAAAGTGGAGAAAAAGTGGAGAAAAAGTGGAGAAAAAGTGGAGATTAAGAGGAGAAAAAGTGGAGCATAAGAGGAGAAAAAGTGGAGAAAAAAGTGGAGAAAAAGTGGAGAAAGTGGAGAAAAAAATGGAGAAAAAGTGGAGAAAAAGTGGAGAAAAAGTGGAGAATAAGAGGAGAAAAAGTGGAGAAAAAGTGGAGAAAAAGTGGAGAATAAGAGGAGAAAAAGTGGAGAATAAGTGGAGAAAAAAATGGAGAAAAAGTGGAGAAAAAGTGGAGAGAAAGTGGAGAAAAAAATGGAGAAAAAGTGGAACACCCTTTGGTACCTTTCATGTGGCACTAAGGGGTGCTTAGCTTTGTATTTAGCCAAAAAAATGAAAAAAAAATGACATAGGGTTCCCCCTAGTTTTGTAGCCAGCTAGGGTAAAGCAGACGGCTGCAGCCTGCAGACCACAGCTGGCAACCTCACCTTGGCTGGTAATCCAAAACTGAGGGCACCCCACGCTGTTATTTTAAATTAAATAAATAATTAAAAAAAAAACCACGTAGGGGTCCCCCAAAATTGGATCACCAGCCAAGGTAAAGCAGACAGCTGGGGCCTGATATTCTCAGACTAGGGAGGTCCATGGTTATTGGAATCTCCCCAGCCTAAAAATAGCAGGCCGCAGCCGCCCCAGAAGTGGCGCATCCATTAGATGCGCCAATCCTGGTGCTTCGCCCCAGCTCATCCCGCGCCCTGGTGCGGTGGCAAACGGGGTAATATTTGGGGTTAATACCAGATGTGTAATGTCACCTGGCATCAAGCCCTGGGGTTGGTGAGGTCAGGCGTCTATCAGATACCCGACATCACCAACCCAGTCAGTAATAAAAAAAAAATACACGACAAACACATTTTTATTTGAAAAAACACTCCCCAAAACATTCCCTCTTTAACCAATTTATTAGATTGAAAAACAAATCCAGGTCTGGTGTAATCCAAGGGGTTGCCATGACGATGCACACTGTCCCAGTCAATGAAGAGCAGGATGTTCCCCATTGGCTGGGAGAGCATTGCAGTGACCTGAGCTAACATCAATGGGTCAGCCCAGGTCACTGCAGGGGGGTGACAAGTGCTGCTGTCAGTGAGGTACATTACCTGCGCTGATCTCCAGCACACTGACAGCCCCTGTCACTGAGGTCAATGACCGGCGCCTTCACATCAAGTATCGCGAGAGGTCCGTGACGTCACCGCCAGTGTCAGTCTCGGGTCGGAAGCGATAGGTGATTTGACAAGCGGCGGCCATGGAGGACAGTGACAGCGCTGAGGTCGGGATGGTGGGACTTCATCACCGCAGGTAAGCCGAGCGAGCGAGCGAGCGAGCGGGCGGGCGGGAGGGCGGGCGGGCGGGGGGGGGTGGATGTGTGTGTGTGTGTGTTTGTGTATGTGTATGTATGTGTACATGCCGCGGGCAGGAGGGGGTGGAGCGAGCTGAGCGGGAAAGTGTGGGCTTCCTGCACGTAACTAAGATAAACATCGGGTTACTAACCAAAGCGCTTTGCTTGGATACCCGATGTTTATCTTGGTTACCAGCTTGTGGCAGGCTGCCAGCGATGGCTCCTGCTCACTGTAGCTGTAAAAAGCCCTGCTTTTTGCTGCTAGAACCGTTCTCGAACGTATCTAGAACTATCGAGCTTTTAGCAAAAAGCTCGAGTTCTAGTTCGATCTCGAACAGCCCAAAAATCACTCGAGCCTAGAACTGGAGAACCACGAACCACGAACCGCGCTCAACTCTAGTCATCGGGGTCACGTCGTTAGTGACGCACATTCGGCATCGTTTGACATATCGTAACGTGTGACAGCTACGAGCGACTGTGATCATGAAAAAATACTCACCTTATCATTGCTCATTGACACATCGCTCATTTTCAAAAAATTGAACGTCCTTCTGTGCTCCGGTTGTTCATCGTTGCGGAGGCAGCACACATGGCTCCGTGTGACACCCTGGGAACGATGAACTGCAGCTTAGCTGCGTCCCGCCGGCAATGTGTAAGGAAGGAGGTGGGCGGGATGTTACTTGCTGCTCATCTCCTCCCCTGTGCTTCTTTTGTTCGGCCGCTGTGTGACGTCGCTGTGAGGCCGAACGTCCCTCCCCCTTCAGGAAGAGGATGTTCGCCACCGACAGCGAGGTCATTTGGAAGGTAAGCACGTGTGATGGGGGTTACCAACTTTGTGCGACACAGGCAACAAATTGCCCGTGTTGCACAAACGATGGGGGCGGGTGCGATTGCACATGCGATCACATGATAAATCGCCTTTACTGTCAACCTGAAGTGTATAGCTCTCTTCCGCCTATTACACTAGCGCAAAATGAAACTGGGGAGCACCCACAAAATGCACATACATAAAAGGCATCCCCCAAAAAAATGCAATTGGGGAATGAGGGGATTGGAGGTGGGGTGATCTGCAACAGGTATTTGGCAACTGCCCCTGCTGTGATCACAAATTGGTAAGACAGACAGCACAGAATATTGAAGGAGAAGCAGCCGGATTGCACTGGCCATCAATGATTTTTTCTCTCTAAGCAGCTCACAGGGATTATACAACCACTCTGTACATCAGATTTGAGGAAAATATGACGTGCAAAGCGGTGATCATCATTGTACCAACTCTTTTGGCGCTGATTGGTCAGTAATCAGCCAATTGGTTTAAAAACAGCAGTGACGTTACAAACACCCTAGTTGTGATACAATCAGAATTTTAAATATAGTATGTAGCAGAGCTCAGAAAGCTAACCCAGCCCACAACACAGTTTTCTATATCTATTGTATATTGACAGTAAACTGCTTATCAGTGGTGGGGCATGGTTGGATCAGGTCTCAGGCAGCCGAGCCTGGAAAGTGTTAATCTGCCGCTGATAAAACACTCATTGTATTGAAACAACATCACACGGCCTAATAAGTTACACCTCCTTGAAATCAGTGTCTGAGCTCCAGCCTCGTGCAGTCCTCTGATTACATAACAAAAACCTGCTAACAGATTCCCTCAACTCGTATAACCAACAGAGCTCAGCATAACTTTTTTCTGCAGTCTAGTTGTATTTACCTGGCTAAAACTACAGTAGTTGAAATGTTATTAAGCCATATCCTTTTATCAGTTTGCCAAGTATTAAGGCAAGCAGTGGGGCAAAGCAAAGCTCAGTCTCTACACAAAAAGCCTTTTCATGTAAAGCTGGTCAAAATATACAATTCAAAAGAACCCGGTCAGTTGTTATGAAATTGTTGCTCATTATTGTTACCCCCTAGGATGATAATAGTTTCTTACCAAAGCCAAAAGCAAATAAGCATTCATTTGATTTCATTATTATGTTCCTACTATTCATATTTTGGCTTACCCAGCTCTGTATCCTCCATTCAAGAGCCAAAAAACATTCTGTATGCTACCTTTATTCTGTGTAATTACCAGTGGACCAGACATACTTAATATTTCTTCCCTTCACCTGTCTTATTGTAAACAAGCAACTCTATATTCACAAAATCTGAAGAGGACCCTTCACATGCCTTTACTGAGTTCTAAAGGAAAGAAATCAGATGAGGCTAAATGTTCAAAATCCAGACCTTAGTAATAAAAACACCAGCAACTAACGAATGCTGTAAGCAATTGAGTCTCCGCAATAACAGTGTACAAGTTCCACCTCATTTATTCCTTTCCAAAGGTTGCGAGCACTTGCTTTTTTGATTCAAAACAAGAAGTTGTACACAAGGAATGCATTGCCAAATAGGTAATAATAATAATAATAATAAGACAATTGGAAAAACAAAAGTTGAAAGACAGTGCAAAGTAAAACAAAAATAACTGTTGTATCATGACTCGATTAGAGGATTTAATTTGGTGACCTCTTGCTCGGTGGTCAGTTACTCAATCTGTCAAGCTATGGCCGTTTTCTTACCAATTCTTATGCTGATGGTTATTATTGCCTTTATTTTTCTTTTCTGTGCTTGATATTGATGGTCTTGATATCCATTCCACACAGCTAGGTCAATCAACGTGTGGATGATGGACCACCACATCAAAACCCTGTCATGGCCAGCCCAATCTCCAGACCTTAACCCCATTGAAAACCACTGGAATATAATCAAGAGGAAAATGGATAGTCACAAGCCATCAAACAAATAACAACTACTTACATTTTTGCACCAGGAGAGGCATAAGGTCACCCAAAAGCAGTATGAAAGACTGGTGGAAAGCATGCCAAGATGCATGAAAGCTGTGAATAAAAATCATGGTTATTCCACAAAATATTGATTTCTGAACTCTTTCGGAGTTAAAACATTAGTATTGTTGTTTCTAAATGATTATGAACTTGTTTTCTCTGCATTATTTGAGGTCTGAAAGCAATGCATTTTTTTCGTTATTTTGACTATTTGTCATTTTTAGAAAATAAATACAAAATTTATTGCTTGGAAATTCAAAGACATGTTGTCAGTAGTTTATAGAATAAAAGAACAATTTACATTTTACTTAAAAATATACATATAAAGAGAAAAATCAGAAAAACTGAAAATTTTTCCAGTGGTCTCTTAATTTTTGCCAGAGCTGTATAAACATCCTTGGCTGCCACCCTCCCTTTGATGCGGGTTTGTGCGGCGTGGAGAGATAGAGCAGTATTTCAGATGTTTGTTTCATCTAATCAGGAGGACTGGGTGAAATTTCTGCCCCTTGCTGAATTTGCTCTTAACCCCTTCACCCCTGAGCCTGTTTTCACCTTCCTGACCAGGCCAAATTTTTCAATTATGACCAATGTCACTTTATGAGGTAATAACTCAGGAACACTTGAACGGATCGTAGTGATTCTGAGATTGTTTCTTCAGGACATGTTGTACATCATGTTAGTGGAAAATTTGGAACAATATTTTTTGTGTTTAATTAGTGAAAATATATTGGAAATGTGTCACATTTTTTTGAAAACTTTGCAATTTTCAAACTTTGAATGTTTATACCCTTAAACCAGAGAGTTATATTGACAAGCAAAAGGGCAACAATGTTTTGAACTTTTGATTTCCAGGCGCCATATCTCTCCAACCACTAGAGAATTACCGTATTTTTCGCTTTATAAGACGCACCTGATTATAAGACGCACCCCCAAATTTGGTGAAGGAAAAGAGAATTTTTTTTTTTAATGGTAAATGGGGTCCATCTTATAATGCCAGTGTCCCTCTAACAAATCATATAGGGTATATGTCCCTCATAGCCCCCCATCCTAAAATTAGCCCCCTTAATCTGGATATGGCCCCCTTATATTGAATATAGCCCCCTTGTGATGGCACACGTTCCCCTGTGCTGCCTATGGTCCCCTATGGATTGCACACGTTCCCGTGTTAGATAACGCCCCCATGCTGCTGCCCATGGCCCCTATAGATCGCACAAGTCCCCCTGTGTTAGATATTGCCCCCATAGTGCTGCCCATGGCCCCTATAGATCGCACAAGTCCCCCTGTGTCAGATATCGCCCCCATAGTGCTGCCCATGGCCCCTATAGATCGCACAAGTCCCCCTGTGTCAGATATCGCCCCCATAGTGCTGCCCATGGCCCCTATATAGATCGCACAAGTCCCCCTGTGTCAGATATCGCCCCCATAGTGCTGCCCATGGCCCCTATATAGATCGCACAAGTCCCCCTGTGTCAGATATCGCCCCCATAGTGCTGCCCATGGCCCCTATAGATCGCACAAGTCCCCCTGTGTCAGATATCGCCCCCATAGTGCTGCCCATGGCCCCTATATAGATCGCACAAGTCCCCCTGTGTCAGATATCGCCCCCATAGTGCTGCCCATGGCCCCTATAGATCGCACAAGTCCCCCTGTGTCAGATATCGCCCCCATAGTGCTGCCCATGGCCCCTATAGATCGCACAAGTCCCCCTGTGTCAGATATCGCCCCCATAGTGCTGCCCATGGCCCCTATATAGATCGCACAAGTCCCCCTGTGTCAGATATCGCCCCCATAGTGCTGCCCATGGCCCCTATATAGATCGCACAAGTCCCCCTGTGTCAGATATCGCCCCCATAGTGCTGCCCATGGCCCCTATAGATCGCACAAGTCCCCCTGTGTCAGATATCGCCCCCATAGTGCTGCCCATGGCCCCTATATAGATCGCACAAGTCCCCCTGTGTCAGATATCGCCCCCATAGTGCTGCCCATGGCCCCTATAGATCGCACAAGTCCCCCTGTGTCAGATATCTCCCCCATAGTGCTGCCCATGGCCCCTATATAGATCGCACAAGTCCCCCTGTGTCAGATATCTCCCCCATAGTGCTGCCCATGGGCCCCTATAGATCGCACAAGTCCCCCTGTGTCAGATATCGCCCCCATAGTGCTGCCCATGGGCCCCTATAGATCGCACAAGTCCCCCTGTGTCAGATATGGCCCCTAGGCTGCTGCCCAAAGTAAAATAAACCCCTCTTTCCTTATCTCCTGCAGTGCTGAGCTCCCTCCTGTCTGCTCCGTGCTTCTGTTCTTCCTTACTTCCTGGTTGTCAGTGCGGTCATGTGATCGGCACAGCAGGCTGAGATCTCTGCTTGCCTGATCACACTGGAAGCAGGGGCACGAGGAGAAACGCTGCAGGGTGAGTAAAGATTTTTTATTTTAGAATGAGCAGCAGCCTGGGGGCCAAATCTAACACAGGGGTGGGCATGTGCGATCACACTGGGACGCAGGCTCATATAATATGCACCGCTCACCAGCCCCTCACTGCGTGCGATTTCAGCACCATTGGAGATGGACAGCGGCTGTGCATATTATATGAGCGGGTGCAGGAGATCAAAGGCAGCAGCCCGCAGCGTTCCACTGTGCTCCAGAGCTGCTGCCCCCACCTCCCCTGGACGCTGCAGGGTACATATATATATACCACCCCCCCTCCCCCCCCCGTATATTCGGCTTATAAGACGCACCCCCTACTTTCCCCCAAAATTTGGGGGAACAAAAGTGCGTCTTATAAAGCGAAAAATACGGTAAGTGTGAAAGGGAGACTACCTTCAATCCAGCACGTCTACTTCTTTGTCATTGAACCATTTCCTTGCCAATCTCAACGTATGCTTAAGGTAATTGTCCTGCTTGAACACTATGTCTTTCTTTTTAAACCCATAGTACTTGAGTCTACGAAGTAATGCATCTTGTAGCATACTCACATATAGCTAAAATAAAAGACAAAAGTTCAGCTTACCACATGAGATCCAGGAAACACGTGTTGATAGTGGTGCACGGAATAAATGCCCGGTCAGCATGTGATCCACTAGGAAAAGGTTTTCAAGGACAATGACCAAGAAAGATTAAAATCCAGTTTATTTAATTCCTTAAAAAACATTAGCATGTGGCAAAAAAGTTGGTTTAATGACCCATTACACATATTGTTTTCCTATTATCGCGTTTCGATCGCTACCAATTTTAGTCATAATATGGTACTATCATATAGGAACCTCTATTTTATAAGGATTAATGGGGACGGGATAACTGACATCTACACATCACATGATGGACTGGTCCTATGTATTTTTGAAATATATACAAAACATGACATATAACTATAAGTTAACTATAGACTATTAGAATGTAAAAATGAAGTGCAAATTTCAAATGAATATATATGAAGTGGAAAAAAATCAACAAAAAAAACTTGTAGGAACAACATTAATTAATATAAGACAAATTAGATTTCAAATTCAATCCTCTTTGAATCTGGGAATCAAGCGTAAGGATCCAAAAGGCTTCCTTTTTATGCAAGGCTTGTTTTTTATACTTACCATATGTGGTGGGAAACTACTGCTTGGGTATACTGTCAAACTTTAAAAGGAAGAAGTGACTTTTGATCATCAGATATTGATGGAATTGTCTACGGGCATCATTTTGCATTTGGAGAGCCCTTGATGTGCCTAAACAGTGGAAACCCTGCACAAATCTCTGAAAGGAAGGAGTGACACTTTAAAAAGCAGATTTTGATGCAATGGTCTACGGGCATCATGTTGCATTTGGAGAGCCCTTGAGGTCCAAGAATGGTATTGGAATTGACCTAGGGTTTTCCTGAAATGGGAATTTTATAATATGGTGGCACATGTGAGTTGTGTACAATGCATCATGGTGGTATCTGTAAGTTGTGTAGAGTGCATCAGGTTTGCATATGTGAGTTGTGTAGAGTATGTCAGGTTTGAATATGTGAGTTGTGTACTGTACTTCAGGTTGGCATATTTGAGTTGTGTAAAGTGCATCAGAATGGCATACTGTATGTAAGTTGTGTAGAGTAAATCAGGTTTTCATATGTGAGCTGTGTAGAGTATCTCATATTGGCATGTGTGAATTGTGTAGCATGTGTTAGGTTGGCATATGTGAGTGTACAGTGCATAACCTTGACATTAGTTATGGTGGCATATGAAAGTTAGGACGTCCAAGGTTGGAAACTCCTTCCCAGCCAGGATGAAAGGGGTACATTCAGGGGTTGTTAGTGGGTTAAAAAAAAGACATAAAATAATCTCTGAAAATCTTTTTCAAATGTGTATTAATTGTGAATTGCTATAAAGGTTTTAAGTGTACATTGGCTATCAGACCTTTTTTTCTTCGAATGTATGATGTAATGTTCAAAGATCAGGGTTATTATCTACAGGATCTATCTATCTATGAATCCACAGAGTTATTCCACTCAAGGGTGTCAAGACTCAAGATGAACGCATCAGCATTAAGGTATTATAAAAAAGGGGGCAGCATTGCAGAGAAAAATATTGGGCAAAAACCAGGACTTTTTATTAGCTCAGGGGGTGACTCTTTGGGTCCATCATATTAGCTCATGTGGTGACTCTTTGGGTCATCATAATACCTTCCTGAAGCCAGTGTACTAGGGAAGGAAACTCCAACAAACCTCTCTGGTTTGTACAGAGTATTTAGAAACAGTTCCCTAGTAACAAATGTAATCTTTACCCCGGGTGATGATGTCTCGGTGAACACCCATGCAGCAGTGGTGGATATTGGAAAGTATGCAGTTAACCTAAATTCCTAATTCCAGTAATATAGCTTTGAATAAATCTCTAAAAAATTCTCAATATGACTTTTTTATTGGTTTGACCTGGATTAATTCTTCCCTGCTGCATAATTTGTAATTTTGTCCCTAATGGAACGTATTATGTCTGGACTATCTTATGAGAGTTCTGCATCAAGGGATATTGTTCCTCTCATCTGCACGGCTAAATGATTGTCTTGTTGCTATAGCAAAGTGTTTTACCTAGATAGAGAATTTTTTCCATTGCACTACCTGCTATAAATTCAGCAGTGAATTTTTCTCTCTGAGTTTTATTCTCTTACGATGATTACTTCACAGCAATGTCTTCCACTGTTTATAAATCCACTTTTAGGCACTTTAAACAACATACATTGCTACATTTTGCTATGGATGGTTTCATTTTCTTTTCTTCGATGTTGCTATATTTTGTCCTCTCTACCTTTGAAAAATATATTAGGTTTTAATACAAATAGTATCCTTTTCACTTATGCATGCATTTTAAACAAAAAATAAAAAATCTCTTTTTTTTATTTCTTACAATTTCATTTTCTCAGCGCTTGCTGGTATCTCCCAGGAGAGGCTGTAAAGTGTCTAGTTTCCATACTAAAAAAAAATGTGAACCATATAAAAAGTGAAATAAAAAAGATTTATGATTTAGATTCTCGATTAAGTGTATGCCCAGTATAGAATGGGCTGTCATCCTTATAAAACAAGCATGAAAAAAATGCAAAATGAGTAAAACCATTGTGTCTGACACCTATTGCAGGACGCCAAGGTTTATGAATATTACCAGTAGTTAGAGAATTACTGTCATATTTCTTCAATAGCAATTTCAGCAGCATGAATACAAGATTCTCTTGGCTTTATTTGAATAAAATAAAAGGTTTATATATACATAATTCTGTGTTATACAAAATAATCCGATAACCAAACATGAAGCTTGCAGAACATTGATTTTTTTTGTTTGTTAAAGCCTTAATTAAAAGAAACATAAACAATACAACAATAATTGTGCAAGTGACTACCTTTTCTACATACAGTATATGACTGAAAAAGCTTAAATTATTACTAAATAGGTAAATAAATATTGATCATCACCCCAAACATTTTTTGGAATTCTTAATTTCAAACATTTACTTGTAATTTTGAGAAATACCATTTTAGAGTATCCACAGAATATGTTAATTTGTTATTTTTTTAACTATAGTAGGTCAAGCAAAAACAAAAACATTATTCCAAAATGTCTCCCTTCTGGATTATGATTAGTGCATGATAATTTATAGGAAAACTATTCTCCTTGCGGAAACTGACAAACCAATCTGGCTGTTAGTGGTGAGGAGACTTATAGCTGCAATGCTCGTCTGGTAAATATTCAAATTGTCTCTTCAGGGAAGAAGGAGACAATCTCTAGCGCCGGAGGTTTGTCAGTCTCCGGAAGAAGAATAGTTTTCCCCTGAGACCCCAGTAGAGCTTCTCATTCAGCCAAATCAGTCTCATACTTTGCACTGACAAGGGACAATCACCCCGAAACACCATGTCTGAAAATTGAGGTTCTGATCTGGCATAAATCCTAGGTCATATGAAAAGGCTCATTGGAGAGTCACTTTTGACTATTAGGATTGCTACTTCCAATACGTGGCGCTAAAGTTTGTCTACTTCCTCCCTGAAGAGACAATTTGATAATTTATATACACTGGAAATCAAAATTAGAGAACAATGTATGATCACTTGCTTTTTTTAGAAATAATGTAATCTACATTGATTAACATTTGAATTTTTTTTCTAAGGGGCACACCACGCCACTAGAGTCCATACAAGAAAAAAGTCCAGCTCACCTCTTTCCAGGTCAGGGGTGTCTCACGTTGTCTGCAGACGGAATCCCAGGCATGCATGGGAAGGGCAGAATCCAAAGAGATATTAAATCATGTAGAGGCTGGCTTATTGTTGAAATGCGTTGGATTGCGATATTTTCCTTTGTCTTCTGTGCAAGCCTGTACCGTGGATTTTAAATTTTTGCAAATAAATGGAACTTTTATATATCCCTGTCTGTGGTCTTCTGGATTTAGTGCCACTAGAATAGTGTTTTCCAAAAGATCCAAAGTTTATCAACATAAATCCTTAAATATCCTCAAAACGTGATTATCATAATTAGAGAACAACAATGATTGTAGCACAGAGAAAGATTATAACCAAATTTTCTGAAGGTAACAATAGTCAGCAATTAGTAGGAAGTGTACAGGCCTTTTCTTTGAATGACTTCAGCACATCTGCGTCCACAGGACATTACTAGTCGCTCACACTACTCTGGTGGGATTTTGGACCACTCTCCTTCCAGTCTCTTCCACAATTCTTTGTTGTGAGTTTCTTGGCCATAACTTTGTCACTAAGGATTATCCAGAGGTTTTCTTTGGGGTTTAGATCAGGACTCTGGGCTGGCCATTTCATTGTTTCAATGTTTTCTGTTTCAAGGAACTGCTTTTCCCATTTTGCTGTGTAACAGGGGGAATTGTACTGCATGAAAATTGCTGGCTGATTGAGCGATGAATGCAAGTAAGGAACCACGTGTTGTTGAAGAAGCTTCCAATACACATTAGCATTCACTCTGCATGGTAGCTGTATGAGAGGTGCAACTCATGCTGCAGAAAACATTCCCCAAACCATAATTCTTCCTCCACCAACTTTCACTAACTTTTTACCAGACTTTGGGTTCAGTGTTTCCCCAGTTTGTCGACGAACATAATGTTTCCAATCAGACCCGGTACTGTGTATGTTGGGAGCTGTGGCCCGCGAAATCTGACCCTTGGGATCTCTGTGGGTTCTGACGGACACCCTAACCCCCGCGTTGGGATTCCGTTTCGCTCTCTGTGCTTATGGTGGAATAAGGCCTGAAACCTTGTCCCCGGCTGGTTAGTTAACAAGGGGCTTGCAAGCTTCCTCATCCTAGGGTTCAGGCACCCCGACTGTGCACGGCCTCCGGACCGGATTCCCGCTGTCGGCACCGGCGGGCTACAACCTTGCCCTGGTCCACTTTAGGTCTCCCGTGACTGGATCTCCGTCGCCTGTGGTCCTGCTTGCCATCTGCCACCTAGTCAAGTAGTCCAGGGGCCCCTACCCCTGACTCCACTGCCACTCCACACTCCTCTCACTTCAGCTGTCAGAATTCAACTCTCACTCACTTGTTCCCTCCCCTGACACCCCAGGACCCCTAGGTGGGCGCTCCCATCCCCATAGTCCCGCCCACTGGTGTGTGCCTATTGTCATGGGGGGGTGACTAGGCTTTACTGGCTCTGTGGTGCACCTGGGTGTGGGTTTTTGTGTTGGTCTGCCAAGGAGGTTGGAGTATTGTACCTGAGAGATTTGTACAACCTCTGTGACTACCTTTTTTGGCAAAGGCGTCGCACTCCCCCTTGGTTAAATACAGCCCGTCCTCGGGCTGTCCGGCCACTGACGTTTATTTTTGTGCATCTATAAAAGGTAATAGAGAAAAGGTATGACATAATAAACATTTAAAACATTTAAAACATTTCATCCCATTAGGGAGGCACATTTCTTAAACGTTACGGTTTATCTCCTTCCTCCCTTTCACCCGCCACCCAAAACACCTGAACCCACCCTCGGTGCCACCGCTAACACAGGTGTCACACCGCCCCAAGTTCCTGTGGGTGTCCATAGTGTCCGGGTAAAAGTTCCTTACCCACCAGTCCACCCCAAGAGTTCCATGGTCCGGAACCCTTGGTGTTATGATCCGGAACCATGGAAGACCACCATAATTCATTGGTAACAGGTGACAAGAGCATTGGCAACTAATCTGGCCGCCATCCCCTTACTAACCATCAACCCTAGAAATAGCCGAGGGGTGAACTAACACCCTATGCACCGCGAACCCAGCCAGAGAACTAGCTATCCTGAAGGAAGGAAAGATGAATAACTCTCTGCCTCAGAAAATAGACAAAGAATAGCAAGCCCTGCGCATTCAAAGACTGCGGTGATATAGGAAAACACAATACACAGATAGATGATAGGATTAGCAAAAGGTGAGGCCCCCACTGACTAAAATAGGAAAGGACAGAAAAGGGGCTGATGGTGGCCAGAGAAAAACCCTGCAAAATTCCAAATTCCTGATAGTACAAAAAGACCCTCAGATCGCACGATCTGCACTCTGTCCTATACCAGGCGCTCTTGTCAAAACAGGGTCAGGAGGCGCTGCTGCAGGAACTGTTGGCTCCACATGTTTCTTCAACAAGGACTTATGGAAGACATTGTGAATCTTAAATGACACAGGCAGAGTCAAACGGAAAGATACAGGGTTGATAATCTCCGAAATCTTATAAGGTCCAATAAATCTGGGCTTAAATTTAGGAGATGGAACTCTCATAGGAATTTTTTTAGAGGACAACCACACCATGTCCCCCACTTTAAACCGGGGACCAACAGTCCGACGCCGGTTGGCAAACTTTTGGGCAGTTTCTTGGGACTGAAACAATTTATCCACTATCTGCCCCCAAATCTGCTGCATTCTGCTTACCACCGAATCCACCCCTCGACAGTCCGATGCCTCAAGCTGCCCCAAGAGGAACCTGGGGTGATACCCAAAATTGCAGAAAAAGGGGGACACCAATGTGATAGATATAGCTCTATTGTTAAGGGCAAATTCAGCCAAAGGCAAAAACGAAACCCAGTCATCCTAATCCGCAGAAACAAAACACCGTAAATAGGTCTCCAGAGTCTGGTTAGCCCTTTCAGTCTGACCGTTGGTCTGAGGATGAAACGCCGAGGAGAAAGACAACTGAACACCCAATTTGGAGCAAAAAATCCTCCAAAACCTGGATACAAACTGCACCCCTCTGTCAGAAACAATGTTTTCGGGAATACCATGCAAATGAACAACATGTTGGAAAAACAAAGGCACCAACTCTGACGAAAACGGCAACTTAGATAAGGGAATCAAGTGGACCAGCTTGGAGAATCTATCACAGATCACCCAAATCACAGTCATTTTCTGAGAGACGGGAAGCTCTGAAATAAAATCCATAGAGATGTGCATCCAAGGTTTCTTAGGTACCGGCAAAGGCAATAATAGCCCACTAGAACGTGAACAACAGGGCTTGGACCAAGAACAAACTCCACACGACTGCACAAAATGACGGACATCCCGGGTTCAGGGAAGGCCACCAAAAAGAGCGTCTCACAAGATCCCGACTACCAAAAATGCCAGAGTGACCCGCCAAAACAAAGCAATGAAACTCAGAGACAACTCGGTCTATCCATTGGTCCGGGACAAACAGTTTCCCTGTAGGACATCTCTCAGGTTTATCCCCCTGAAATTCCACCAGTGCCAACCGCAGATCAGGTGAAATGGCAGAGAAAACTACACCATCATTCAGGATAGTAGCCGAGGAGTGAACTACCATCCTATGCACCGCGAACTTAGCCGGAGAACTAACTATCCTGAAGGAAGGAAAGATGAATAACTTTCTGCCTCAGAAAATAGACAAAATATAGCAAGCCCCCCCCCATTCAAAGACTGCGGTGATATAGGAAAACACAATACACAGATAGATGATAGGATTAGCAAAAGGTGAGGCCCCCACTGACTAAAATAGGAAAGGACAGGAAAGGGGCTGATGCTGGGCAGAGAAAAACCCTGAAAATTCCAAATTCCTGATAGTACAAAAAGACCCTCAGATTGCACGATCTGCACTCCGTCCTATACCAGGCGCTCTTGTCATACCAATGAACAGAAAACAAGTATCATTACAAATTAAAAAAGCCACAAACACATGGACTTATAGGAGCAATACTCCAAACATAACTGCAGGGAGTTTCCCAGCTGAGCAACTGCGAGGGAAGATCCCTGCATGCAAATAAACTGAAAACAACCACAGCAAAAGACAAACTCAGATAAGAATAAAAGGACCAAACAACAAATAAAGAGCAAAGCACTTATCTGGGATAGATGTGGTGTGGGGCAGAATGAAGCAGGCTGGTGAATAAAGAACAACTGACATCCGGCATAGCCTGCTATCACACCAGGATTTAAATAAGCAGAGAGTTAGCAATGGAAACGCCCATTGCTCAACACATCTGGTCTATGTCCAAACCATTCCTGGCCACAAGAGGGAGCCTCTCAGCAGCCAAAGCATAACTGACATTCACAACACCTTGGCCTGGAGGTTAGCCACCGGTTTTGCTGGTGACTGGACCTCGGCCGACTCCACAGCAGGCCCTTCCTCCAACCAACCTCTCCAGAGGTGTTACAGTCCTGGTGGTGGGGTAACAAGAAGGTAGATGGGGGTTAAGTACAAGGCCCAAGAAAGTTTTTGGGTGACCTCTTCCAGTCCAGAGGCTATGGTCCATAAAAACATTAAACAGGAAAAAGCTGAGTTTTAACTGGGGAAAGGGTAGCCGGGATCCACTACCTTACTCTTTTTCAAACAAATCAAGTAAAGTACAGGGTTAATTAGCATTTTCTTATATGATCATACAAGCTTCACTCACTCCCTGTACCTGAGTGGTGGCTGACCTAGGTTAGGGCGTGTAGACCTTCTCAACCCTAAGTTTTCTTCTAGGCTCTGTGGGATAGAATTATCCAGGGGTTCCTTACTCCTGGTGACGGGTACTGTAGGTAGAGACCTATGGGGACGTGACATAGGTGCAGGTGCATCTCTAGGTGTATGTGCTAGTGTGGTGTCAAGGGGCCTCTCTGGTTCTGGGTCTTCCACGGGTTGTGGGAACATTAGAATGGGAACAATCACTGCTCCGTTTTGCATAGGCTAATCCGCTGGGAAATCACCTAGCATGGTGTGGATCACCTCCTTTCTTCTTTCCACGCCCAAGGCTGAAGTGGGAACTTCTTCCACGACTTTCAGGGGTTCTGGGCACTTCTTCAACTGGTCTCTGGAGACGGTAGCAGCAGTTTTCCCTCAGTCTCTGCTGACAAGATAGGTTTTCTGATTACCCGAGTCAGAGGGTTGTATAACATAGGGGACCTTCTCCCACTGGTCATCCAATTTATGCAGTCTTCTCTTCCTCTTCAGCTCCACGTCCTCTGGTGCAAAGGGGGCAGCTTTTGCCTGTTTGTTAAAGTGCTGCTTTTGCTTTTCTCTGCTTCGGTTCAGGTTCTTTTCTATATACTCCTGAATTTGTTTGTACTGCATCTGACGTTTGGAATTCCAGTCCATGGTTGGAGAGATGGTGTCAGGCACCTCAATATCCATGTTTAAGTCCACTAGCAATCTCCCAGGCCTTGCCCTCATAAGATAAGCAGGCATGCACTTAGTGGAACTGACAGGGATATTGTTATACATATCCACCAGATCGGGCAGTCTCTCAGGCCACTGGTTTCCCTCTTCAAGGGGTAGAGTCTTAAGCAGGCTGATAACTAAGTGGTTCATCTTCTCACACATTCCATTGGTTTGGACATGGTATGACGTCATACGGATCTTCTTGCATCCATATAGACTGCAGAACTCCTTGAAGATCTCCGCTTCAAAGGCAGGGACTTGATCTGTAAGTACCTTCTCTGGGTAGCCATGTGGTCTGCAGAAGTGCGCCTGGAAGACCTTCGTTGCAGTGCGGGCTGTTAGATCTTTGACGGGTACCACGACCATAAATCTTGAGTAGTGGTCCACTATTGTGAGGGCATACGTGTATCCGCTGTTACTTGGTGTGAGCTTGACGTGATTCAGAGCGACAAGTTCCAATGGCTGATTGGTGATGATTGGCTGCAATGGGGCTCTCTGGCTGGTACCATCCTTTCTTCTTAGCACACAGGGACCACAATCCCGACACCATGCTTCAATGGATTCTCTCATTCCAGCCCAGTAGAAGCGGTCTCGTAATAACATTTCCAACTTCTTCCTGCCAAAGTGTCTAGCCCCGTCATGATAGGCTTCTAAGACCACCGGTACGTACGCCTGGGGTATTACTATCTGGCATATCCTCTCATGCGTTTTGGGATTGATCAGTCCTCTACATAACTTGCCTCGCTGCAGATACAACCGGCCCCTCTCTTTCCACAGCCTCTGGACTTCTGCCGGTGCAGTGGGTTTCATCCTGGAATCGGCCCGGGAAATCAACAATTTTCTGTTGGGCAGAGCTTCCTGCTCACGTAAGCTATTACCTTCTCCTTGCCATTCTGCATCTGGAACAGGACAGCTCCCAATCCCATGTTACTGGCATCCGTATACAGTATGAACGGGAGGCCGTAGTCGGGGTATGCCAAGATCTCTTCTCCGGTCAGGGCTTACTTCATCTGCTGGAAGGAACCTTCTTGCTCCTTGCCCCATGTGAATAGAGGACCGGAAGTTTTACCGTGTTTGGTTTGTCCAACAAGGAGGTCCTGCATAGCGGCTGTCATCTTAGTGTAACCTTTGACGAAGCAGCGGTAATAGCCCATCAGGCCCAGGAACTGCCAAACCTCCTTGATGGTAGTGGGGGTTAGCCAGTTCTGGATGGCGGTTATCTTCTCCGGATCCAGAGCTACACCTTCTGCGCTTACCACATGGCCGAGGTATTGGACCTTGGGTTTCAGCAAGTGGCACTTAGACGGTTTCAACTTCATCCAGTACTTGGAGAGGGTTTCAAAGACTTCTGCAAGAGGTTCCAAATGTTCCTCATACGTCTTCGAATAGACAATGACGTCATGCAAGTATAGCAGTATCATCTCGAAGTTGCAATGTCCTAAACAGCACTCCATCAATCTCTGGAAGGTCCCTGGTGCATTGCACAACCAGAAAGGCATGCTGTTGAACTCGCAGAGATCCATCGGGGTGGCGAAGGCGGTTTTCTCACTTCTTCCTCAGCAACTAGTAAGATCAAGGGTAGAAAAGTAGTTTGCAGTTCTTAATGCAGCCAGCGATTCCTCAATACGAGGAAGGGGATATGCATCCTTGTGGGTGATCTGATTAATCTTCGGATAGTCCATAAACATTCTCATGGTGCCGTCCTTCTTCTTTACCAGAACCAACGGACCTGCCCAGGGGCTACATCTATCATGGATAACCCCCCGCCTCCTTCATGTTCCTCAACATGTCTTTGGCACACTGGTAATGTGAAGGTGTATCGGCCTATACCTCTCTTTGATGAGTGGGTGTGCACCAGAGGGAATGTAGTGTTGGACCCCTTTGATCCTCCCAAAGTCTAAAGGGTGTTTACTGAAGACTTGCTCGTACTCTTGCATTACCCTGTAGACCCCCTCCTTGTGATGTGAAGGTGTAGAGTCAGTGCCTACATGTAGTTCTCAACACCACTCTTCTGGCTGTCCTGATGAACTGTCACTGGCTGGTTGGGGTGCAGTGATGGTGGATGCAGCTGCTTGGACGGCATGTGTATCTACTGTAAATAGCTTAGTAATGGTGGCATACCTGGGTAGCTTAAGCTCTTCCTCTCCGCAATTCATCACTCTCACGGGCACTCTCCCTTTCTGGACATCAATCACTCCTCTAGCTGTTAAAACTGTGGGCCAGTGTTCTGAAGGCAGGGGCTCCACCACTGCCTGATAATCTTGTCCATGGGAACCTACTGCTGCCATACACCAAATCATCATCTCACTTCGCGGAGGCACTATTAGGGGTGCTACATCCATCACTCGCACACCACCAATCTGTCCACCAGACAGATTCACCTGTTGCCGCTGCAGGAGAGCCCGAATTTCACATTGCAGAGCCCTCTGCCAGCCCACTCCTGCCGTGGCAGACAGCTGCTGCAGTAAGTGCAATACTTACCCCATACAATTTTCAATAACATTGGTTCCTAAAACCATTTTTGGGTTACGGTCACTAGGGTCATTCTGCACTACTATAAGTCCTTGATGCTCTAACTCCATTTGCCTCACCTTAAGAGTCACTTCCTTAAACCCCACTTGGGTCATTGGGAGCCCATTGGCCGCAATAATGGTAAGGTGGGGTGAGATCATCATTAGACCAGTAACGTTTATACAATACATAGGGCATAGTCGTTACCTACGAGCCAGTGTCTAGAAGTGCAAACGTCGGGATCCCGTCTACGGTGAGGGAGATGATGGGGCAGGCCTCCGACATACCGCTCACGCCAATCAGCTGGGCCTGGTTGATCTATTCCTGAGGATTGGCCCTTGGCCTTAGGAGTTGCTTGTTTAAAGGACACCGACGGGAGTAGTGGCCGGTCTTGTTGCACCTGTAGCAAACGGGTTGTCCATACCGGTTGTTGCTCCTTCTTTGCATACAGGGGACGTCCTCAGGGCTGTCGGCGAGCTGGATCTTCTTCGCCGGCTTGGTCTTTGGCTGGAGCTGCATGGCCTCGAGGATCCTGGCGACGTCTTTGCTCAGCTGTTGAACTTGAGATGACAGATCACTGGGAGTTCCAGGGGGTGCTGTTGTCACTGCAGGTGCTGGTAAAGCCAATACAGGAGGTTTCACCAACAAATGGGAGGTATCGGCTGGCCAGGATGATGGTACGGAGTCACTAGCCTCAGGGGTTTGCAAAGCCTTTATGGCCCTTTCCTTCAGTACTGCAAAGTTTAAGTCCGGATGCTCCAGGGCCCACAGCCGAAGCTGTTTGTGATCCTCCACTGACCCCAGCCCCTGCAGGAACTGCTCCACCAGCATTTTGTTGCTCTCCGGCTCGTTGATAGAGTCTACCTGCCTCAGAATGTGCAGAGCAGTTTGTAGCCTCAGGGCATAGTCTCTAATGCTGTCCTGTGGACGCTGCCGGCAATTGTAAAATTGCATCCTTAATTCCGTCTCTGTGCGGGTCTCAAAAGCTACTTGCAGTTTATCAAATATGGCGGCTACTGAGGCCCGATCCTCGTCAGTCCTGGTTTCTAACTCCTACTCGGTGGCGCCTGTCAGCTGTCCGAGCACCACGGACGCGCGCTGTTTTACAGTCATTGCATACATATCAAGGACAGTGCATATCTTCTTCTTAAATACATGCAGGGCATTGGGTCGGCTATCATATTGGGGCAGCCAGGCAGCTCCGGGCACGTAAGGTAAAGATATCGGCATAACTTGCATAACCGCCGGGACCACACACTCCACCGCTCCTGCGACCGGAGCAGGATCTGCCGCTTCTCTGTCATCCTGCATTGCTGCGGGAGCCACGGCTCCACGATCTCCATCAAGTGCCGACATTTTTCCGGTCTTTCCTCTTGGTTTTCAACAGCAGTCTCGCAGGACCCACTGTCCTTTGCAACTTCCTGCTTTGGGAATCACCGGGTTCCACCCACGTTCCTAGGGGGCGGGGCTTCGGATTTGCGCCCTTTTCAGGGAAGAAGATGGCGTAGTTGCTGATTTTGGTGCCAAATATGGGCAGGATGGGGGCAGTCCAAAAATTTTGAGCGTTTCACGGTTTACAGTTCAGAAAAGGCGCACTTCACCCAGGTTAGTAGATGGGGTAAGTATCCTGTTCATGACACCAATTTTGGGTTGTTGCGGACGGGGGTCGGGCCATTGCAGGGGCTGCTCGGATCCTGGTTCGTTACTGCGGCTCGAGTGGTAGCCGGACTCGGGATCGTACAGCCGTCTGTCCTCAAAACCGTAGGAAAGGGGGGTATATACAGGGGATATAGGCTTTGTCAGTGACGCCACCCATGGGTTGTGGTGAGAGTTAGTAGCACCGCCGCTGCCTGGTGATGGGAAGCTCGGGGATGATGGAGCAGGGCAGCAGGATGGAATCCCCTCCACAAGAAGGGGAGGTGTAGTCCCGGGGCCCAGGGTGTACAGGAGCAATGACTGCTGAGGATGACATGCAGGGTTGGACCGGGGATGAATGGTGTACTCACAATTCAAAGCATTGCACACAAAGTCCAGTGGTAAACCAAATTGCCATTGACCGGTCGCTTCCGGCGAGTGTATTCGGGTTCCACACCCGGGTGTAGCAAACAGTTGCCCCCTCATTCTGCACTCAATGTTTGTGTCTTCAATTGGACAACTCCACTTGGAACGGGGAAGTCCACTCCTGGTACTGTGTATGTTGGGAGCTGTGGCCCGCGAAATCTGACCCTTGCGATCTCTGTGGGTTCTGACGCACACCCTATCCCCGCATTGGGCTTCCGTTTCGCTCTCTGGACTTATGGTGGAATAAGGCCTGAATCCTTGTCCCCGGCTGGTTAGTTAACAAGGGGCTTGCAACCTTCTTCATCCTAGGGTCCAGGCACCCCGGCTGTGCACGGCCTCCAGACCGGATTCCCGCTGTCGGCACCGGCGGACTACAATCCTGCCCCGGTCCACATTAGATCTCCCGCGACCAGATCTCCGTCGCCTGTGGTCCTGCTTGCCATCTGCCACCTAGTCCAGTAGTCCAGGAGCACCTACCCCTGACTCCACTGCCACTCCACACTCCTCTCACTTCAGCTGTCAGAACTTAACTCTCACTCACTTATTCCCTCCCCTGACACCTCAGGACCCCTAGGTGGGTGCTCCAATCCGCCTGGTCACCCGCTAGTGAGTCCCTACTGTCAGGACCCCTAGGTGGGCGCTCCCATCCCCATGGTCCCGCCCACTGGTGTGTCCCTATTGTCATGGGGGGGTGACTAGGCTTTACAGGCTGTGTGGTGCACCTGGGTGTGGGTTTTTGTGTTGGTCTGACAAGGAGGATGGAGTATTGTACCTGAGAGATTTGTACAACCTCTGTGACTACCTGGTTTTGCCAGGGCGTCACACACTTAATAATAAATTCAATATATGAAATAAACTTTAAAAACTGCTAGTTTACTCATGTTAGGATATAATCACATAGGATTACACAATGACCTTAACATTTAGGAAATTATGTGTTGTTCTCTAATTTTGATCTACAGTGTAGTTCTGATGCCATGAGGCTACCGCCAGGAGAGCCCCTCTCCTAGGAGGCAGTATACTGTGTTCCTCCTGGCAGCCTCAGGCTTTCAGTCACAGGCGTATGGCCGGCCTGGCTTAAGTAACTGCTCAGTGTATAGTGAGCGGCTGATCCGGCATTGACTGACAGCTGACTCTGCAGTGCATCAGTATAGAATAAAGATCATTGGGGCGTTCAAGGCGGACGTTGCATGGCGTCAGAACACTATTAATCTGCTAAATAACTACATATTTGCATGCTAATACCTTTTTTTACATTATAGGTTCATTTTAAAGCTGTTTTTTACAAGTTGTTGCCAACATTGTGCAAAAACGCACTGTGTTGCCACATTTTTCAAAAATTGCACTAGAAAAACCACTGCAATGTGTGAACATAGACTAAGAAGGTTACTTACTTCTTCGTCAGGATGTGAGTAACACTGGTAATGTAATTTGTTCACTTACATACAAATACACAAGAATAATACACGGGTGTATGTGTTATGGGGGGACTGGTGGATTAGGATAAAGGTGGTGAATATCCCAATTGCCAGTTGGGGTTGACCGTGCTGCAAGATGGGAAAGGAGCTACTGGCAACCCGTAGGTCAGGCGGATAATACAGACCTTGGTGGCTCCAAAATAAAATGAGCCTGATCCAAGTTGAGCGTCACTTGGACCAGGCCTATTGTGAACCCTTTTCATGCCACAGGGTCCACATCGAAACCAAAAACTCTCCTGTTAGCACCACAGGGGTCCTGGGGTACACTGTCCGTGTGCGTAGGAAGCACACCGGGACAGTCGGCGCAGCAGCCGCAGCCCAGTTAACTACACTGGGTTGCTGCAACAGGACTGGAGCGATAGGAGGGGAAGTGCGCACCTGACCCTAATGTGCCGAGTCACAAAGTCTTGGCATGACAGGCACCGGACACCTAACCCTACCTACCGCTTCCAGAACTAGTGGGTGTTGCAGCTTTGTGGCTCTATCATGAAAGAACATGTGAAGACTGCGCACTATGGTACAGTATCAATACCCTTTTATCACCAAGGGTCCGCCACAGGCTCAGTGTGAGCCACAATGGCGCCTCCAGGTGCCAATAGTGGAGTGCCATATCATCAATGATATCACCAGTGGTCTATGTGGAATCGCCACGTCACTGATGATACAATGGCAGCACCGCCCCAAACACCCTACCAGTCATCATCTGATGACCAATGATGGGGTGCCAGGTCATGGGGCGGACCTCCGCTAGCCAGTCCGGAGTGGCCACATCATCAGGACACCTGATGCTATCCAGCCTATCAGGGCCTGCCACCTCACGGACATACCCAGTGAAGTCCTTACCAGACTTAGCCTCCAATGCATTAAGTGCCTGAGCATGCCCAGTAGCCTGAACAACCGATTTAGTCTCAGAAACAAGACGATCAGGCTAAGCATGCTCAGTAGGCACAACACAAGACTTGGATACAGAACGAAGTCCAAGTACCTGAGCAAAAAGGCTTTTCGCACTAAGTGTAGGAGCATGCTCAGTAGCCTTAACTGAGGCTGAGTGTTACGGGGGAACCAGCAGATTAGGACCAGGGGGTATATATCCTAATCGCCAGTCGGGGCCCACCGTGCTCCAGATGACAAAGGAGCTGCTGGCACCTGAGGGTTAGGCGGAGACTATAGAGCTGGATGGCTCTGAGATAACCCAGGAACTCTGGGAACCGGTCACGTGTGTTGGGACACGTCAGACCGGACGACAACCCGATTAGCGTTTTGGTGCACCTAGCGCTACACCAACCACGTGTGCAGGAAACACGTCAGGCCGGGTGGTAACCAGGTAGCGTTGACCGGAAGACCGCCACGAAAGCGCCCTGTCGGCCACGTGTGTAGGACACGTCAGGCCGAGCGGTCCTCCGATTAGCGTTTCTGGCCACCTCTCGACTGGCCACGTGTGTGTAGGACACGTCAGGCCAGATGCGTACACCAGTAGCGTTGACCGGGAAGCCGAGGAAAATAAGGAACACCCTGTTAACTCCACAGGGGTCTTGGAGTACGCTGTCCGTGCGCGTAGGGGGCACAACCGGACAGGTGGCGCAGCAGGTGCGTTGTCCGTGTGCGTAGGGGCCACAATCGGACAGGTGGCGCAGCAGGTGCGTTGTCCGTGTGCGTAGGGGGCACAATCAGACAGGTGGTGCAGCAGGTGCGTTGTCCGTGTGCGTAGGGGGCACAATCGGACAGGAAGCACAGCAGCCGCAGCCCAGTTAACGCCACTGGGCTGCTATAGCAAGACTGGAACGGCAGGAGGGAAGCACGGCGCCTGACCCTGATGTGCCGAGTCACGAATCTTGGTGTGACAGGCACCGTTCGCCTAACCCTACCTACCGCTTCCCAACATAGGCTTATGCCGCAATGAGGCTATAACATGGAGGTGTGCTCTGACTGAGCAAAAGTGAAGACTGCGCACCTCCATGTTGTCTCCAGCCCCTTTTATAACCTGGGTCCGCCCCAAACCCAGGGTGGAACCACCAAGGTCCAATAGCAGAGTGCCATGTCATCAGTGACGTCACATGCGACCTATCCGGAACCGCCACATCATTGATGACCTCATGGCAGCCACGCCCCAAACACTTCACCAGTCATCGTCTGACGACCAATACTGAGGTGCCAGATCATAGGGGCGGGCCTCTGCGAGCCAGTCCGGAGTTGCCACGTCATCAGGACACCTGACACCCTCTGCCCTATCAGGGCCTGCCACCTCACGGACATGCTCAGTGAGGTCCTTACCGGACCTAGCCTCTGGTGCACTAAGTGCCTGAGCATGCCCAGTAGCCTGAACTGAGGACTTAGTCTCAGACATAACACAATCAGGCTGAGCATGCTCACTGGGCAAAACACCGGGCTTAAACTCTGGCTGGGGTAAATCGGCGCACGCATGCGCACTAACCGCCTCTCCACACTTAGACGTGGTGGAAGGAACAGCCAACTGGACGACCCGAGGCACGGCCAAGAACGGCAGCCGGCGCCTGGGCGCAACAGGAACCGCAGCAGGCTGCTTGCGGCTATGGCAGCGCCGGTTCGTAACACTGAGC
Organism: Anomaloglossus baeobatrachus; assembly: GCF_048569485.1. Taxonomy (NCBI): domain Eukaryota; kingdom Metazoa; phylum Chordata; class Amphibia; order Anura; family Aromobatidae; genus Anomaloglossus; species Anomaloglossus baeobatrachus. The sequence goes on from NC_134355.1 coordinate 482,070,421, forward strand.
ATGCTCACTAGGTGAAACACAGGACATCGGCTCTGGATGGGGCAAATCGGCACGCGTATGCGCCCTAGCCGCTTCTCCACATTTAGACGTGGAGGAAAAAGCAGCCAGCTGGACTACCTGAGGCATGGCCAAAAATGGCGGCTAGCACCTGGGCATAGCAGGATTCACAACAGACTGCTTGCGGCTACAGATGCGCCGATTTGTAACAGTACCCCCCCCTCTAGCGGCCCCTCACTCGGATGGTTCGTAGTCATCACAGGTACCACTGTGCGACAGGCAGGAGATGGAGAATACAGTGGCTGCCACAAAACTCGCCCCACCGCACAATCTCCCCTGACGACCACTCGATATGTGGGGAATGCCGCTTCAGCCAAGACATGCCCAGCAGATTTGTAACAGTATGTGTCCTATTCTGATGAAAAGGACAGGTAAGCTGTATCTGCTTTATGTGCACACTTCTCAGCAGGTGTGTGCAGATGTCACGTCATTAGTGTTGTGCACCAACCAATACAGAATTGAGTGATGCCATAAAACCCTTTTAGGAGTGAGGTGAGTGGTGTGAGAAAGAAAATAATTCTATGCACATGTTTAACTCTGTTTCGGGATCGTGGTAAATGTACACAGTAGTGACTCAGTGGGAACTGTGCCAGTGCAATATCCTTGATATAATAGCAGGGCAAGGACACCTAACTATCTGAGATCTAGTAGTATTTTAGGTGGAGTTAAAGTTTCATGCACATATTCAACTTATATTTCTGTACAATCTTAGAGTCATACTTGGGAACTTAAGGATGTTTGTTCTTCTAGACCATAAACTAATCCAGAGTGAAGCATGTAGGAAAAAATATTTCCACAACAAATAAAGCACCACAATGAGTGACTACAACTTCATAGTACAGAGCCACAGGGACTCAGTGCCGTCATACATCCTCCGGCACCCAGTTCATGCATGAGAGACATGTTTTGAAGACAATATTTCTTTGCATATGAGAATAGGTTTTAAACTTGAAACTTATTCAGTATTATCTTAGAACTTTAATCAGTCATATCTCCTCATCATTAATATATATACAACAAAACATTAGGAATCCAATATTAACATCTGTCATATTGGAATTAATGAATTTACATTAACACATATACAACATATGGCCACTTAAGTAATCAAACAAAATGGAAAATAATCTCCTGAATACAGAACATGTATGTTGCCCAAGGCCACATAAACTACTTCAGCTTGGTAGGAAACAGGAAAACAATGTAAACAAATTGGGATAACTACAAATTAAATATTTTGACTTTAGTCTCAAATGAACTAATGATTATATGGAAAAGAAAAGAAGAACTGGCATAAAAAGAAGAAAGAGAAAGAAAGAAGGGATCAAAAAGAACAGGCTGTGTAAGCGTTGGTGTCTATGTGCTGCAGAAAGGATCGATGAAATGGGTGATGAAGGTGGATTTTATGGTAAATTCTAAAACAACATGTTTTTTAGTTGGTTCAACTACTTCAGATAAAAGACAAACAATGGTCTGTGTCAACCCTGACTTAGGCTTGTTTCACACGTCAGTGAAAAACACAGACATTTTTGACTGATGTGTCAAAAACGCATATGTCGCTCTGTGTGCCGTGATTCATGGCACACATGGGTTATCCTCGTGCTATCCATGATCCGTCATCCGTGATAGCACATGGAGATAAACTCACCTGTCCCCGCTCCTGCTGTCTGTTCCGGGTCATGGTGCCATGCATAAATGCATATGCATGACTATAATTAGCTGGCCTGGAAGAAGCAGTGAGCTGCGGATGAACACAGCATCACTGGAATAGGTGAGTATAAAAAGCTTATTATTTTCAATGTATAGGGCACTTTACATGCTGTGATGTCGCTAGTGAGATCGCTAGCGAGCGTACCCACCCACGTCGGTTGTGCATCACGGGCAAATCGCTGCCCGTGGCACACAACATCGCTTTCACCCATCACACGGACTTACCTTCACTGCGATGTCACTGTGGCCGGTGAACCGCCTCCTTTCTAAGGGGGCAGTTCGTGCAGCATCACAGCGACGTCACACGGCAGCCGTCCAATTAAAGCGGAGGGGCGGAGATGAGCGGGCGGAATATCCCACCCACCTCCTTTCTTCCTCATTGCCGGTGGATGCAGGTAAGGAGATGTTCGTCGTTCCTGCGGTGTCACACATAGCAATGTGTGATGCCGCAGGAACGACAAACAACCAGCGGCATGCACCACCAACGATATTATGAAAAGGAGGCACGTTTAAACGATTAACGATTTTTGACATTTTTGCGATCGTTGATCATAGCTCCTAGGTGTCACACGCTGCGATGTCGCAAACGATGCCGGATGTGCTTCACCTCGACGATATATCGTTAACGATGTCGCAGCATGTAAAGCACCCTTATGTATTTTTCTGGTATGTGTTTCACAGATCATACCATAGTGTGGTCCATGGGACATTAGTGGTGCCAGAAAAAAGCGAACATGTCCTCATGCCGCACAGAGACATGATCAGTGAAAAAATGTGTGCGCAGACCCATTGATTTTAATGGGTCTGCGTATGCCCGTGATTCTGGTACGCATAAAAATTAGCACATATGTACCAGAATCACTGACATGTGAAAGAGGCCTAATATAGGGATTGGGTGGGACATATGTAACCAATTAAAACACTACTTTATTTTTATCAACAAAAATAATTTTATAAAATCCCTTCAAGTTAATAACAAAAAAGCAGAGTTCCATAAAAAGAATCTATTTGTATAAAATATAGTTACATGAATAAATGTTTATGATCTTCTCAGTTAACCCCTCATCGTGTGTTTTCTATAGTTTCATTTGACCTTTTGGATGCTAAGGTGGATAGTGTAAAAATCCAATAGGGCTCATAATATCAAGGGCTCAAGTATATCTACTATAAAATAAACCAAGGGGTTTTGGTACATTTTTATTTAGTTGTATGTGTGCACATACCCTTTTTCCCCAAAAATAACACAGTGTATTACATTATTTTTGGCTTCAGAAGATGTGCTGGGGCACATTTTTGGGGGATGTCTTATATTTTGTATAAGTGTCAGTGATTGTGTTGCTCGTTAATAAGAAATTAATATTCACTTCTTCCCTTCCCATAATATGTACATTGCTGTAAGCCCTGGAAATGTATAGTCACATGTTAGCTAGTTAATTCACCCATCTTCCAGCCCATAATCCCACTCACCCCTTTGCCAGCGTTAGTGATTGGAACTTGTGTTAATAAAATGATGAATATTCATCCCTTCCATGGCCATCCCTCTGCTGGCATCATTGATTGGAACTTGTGTAAAGAAATAATTAATATGCCCCTCTTTCCCCCCTCTACCGGTTTATTGATTCACTCAGACTGTCATCTCAGGAGTGCAGCGCAATGCTGGCACTGGCCGGTGGCTCTTCTGACCTGAGCATCACAGTCAGTGTCAGCGTGTATTTTTATGAAGCCGATATGCTCAGGTGAGAAGAGCCAGTGTGAGCATTGCGTTGCAATCCTGAGATGACAGTCTGAGTGAATTAATGAGGCCAGCAGAAGGGTGGGTGGAGAAGGGAGTGAATAGTCATTATTTTATTAACACAAGTTCCAATTACTGACTCCACGAGAAGGGTGTGTTTACAGCACTGTTTACAGCTGTATAGCTGTGATCAGCAGATAGATAAGAGTGATCGGATTGCTGATCGCTATAGCCCCCTAGGGGGACTAGTAAAAAAAAAAAAATTAAAAAAAGTTTTAAAAAATAAAAAAACCTAAAAGTTCAAATCACCCCCCTTTCCCCCCATTGAAAATTAAAGGGTTAAAAAATAAATAAATATACACATATTTGGTATCGCCGTGTTCAGAAATGCCCGATCTATCAAAATATAAAATCAATTAATCTGATTGGTAAATGGCGTAGTGGCAAAAAAATTCCAACCGCCAAAATTATGTTTTTTGGTCGCAGCAAGTTTTACGCAAAATGCAATAACAGGCGATCAAAACATAGCATTTGCGCAAAAATTATACCATTAGAAACGTCAGCTCGAGACGCAAAAAATAAGCCATCACTGAGCCATAGATCTCAAAAAATGAGAACGCTACGGGTTTTGGAAAATGGCGCAAAACGTGCGCCACTTTTATTGGACAAGTTTGTGATTTTTTTTAACCCCTTAGATACAAGTAAACCTATACATGTTTGGTGTCTACAAACTCGCACCGACCTCAGGCATCATACGCACACATCAGTTTTACCATATAGTGAACACCGTGAATAAAACATCCCAAAAACTATTGTGCCATCACACTTTTTTTGCAGTTTTTCCACACTTGGAATGTTTTTCTGTTTTCCAGTACACCATATGGTAAAACTTATGGTTTCATTTAAAAGTACAACTTTTCCCGCAAAAAAAAGCCCTCATATGGCAAGATTGACAGAAAAATAAAAAAGTTACTGCTCTCGGAAGAAGGGGAGCAAAAAACAAAAACGCAAAAACGAAAAGTGCCCCGGGGCTGAAGGGGTTAAAGTAAGGTGTGCTTTGATTAGTTACTTATGCCACACCCAATCCCTATATATGGCAGAGGTCATCATTGTATCTATTGCAGCTGAAGGAGTTGAACCAACTCCAAAATGCGTTGTTTTAGAATTTGCAGTAAAATCATGTTCATCACCAGGCTCATTGATCCTTTCTGGCAGCGCCTCTTCTTTTGATCCAATATCTTCTCCCAACATGTGGGTGCAAGTGCAGTGGTCAAAGTGAAAGCCATTCAACATTTGGTTCATTTCACCTGCATCAGTGAGCAATTCACATTCAGCCTTCTTGTTGATCTCTGTGCAGTATCACACAGATAGGGCTCCTTCTATTTTTATTTTTCATAAATAATTGAGATAGTAACAAATTAATAAAAATGTATCTTTTATTTATGTTGATTTTTTTTCCATATTTAATAGAAAGCTACCTAATGGTCTGCTATACACGTGAAGGTGCACTTAATTGTTTGGCCATGTCAAGGGTGCACTAATTTCCTTTGCTAGTATGAAACAGTTATGTGTTTTTTAAGAGAAAAGCAACTGAGTTAGTAACAGCTGATCTGTGGGGGTGCTGAATATTGGACCCAGACAATATGGTATTGATGACCTATCTTAGAGATAGGTCATCAATATTTTATGCACAGACAACCCACGTTGATAAAGTCTAGAACAATAAATTCATTGGAAATTTTCAGAAGTCTTTCTTATAAATCTGCTGTAGTGTACAGTAACAAATGTAGAATGGGCATATTAAATCTGATTGCAAGGAGTAAATAATGAATATTCACCTCCTTCTCTGTCCACCCTTCAAATCCCTAGCATACCTTAGGCCTCTTTTACACGTCCGTGAAAATCACGCACGTTTTTCACGGACGTGTCAAGGGTGTGTATTGCCCTCGGTGTGCCATGTGTATGGCACATGTGTGTTCTCCGTGTGTTATCCGTGATAACACACAGAGAATGGGTACTTTCTGCTCACCTGTCTATGGCGTCGCTGTCCTTGGTGCTGAACGTTGGTCTCCGGTCCTGCCGACTCCCCGCTGCTGCTGCTTCCAGCCGCAGTGAAGTGAATATTCAATTAGGATAATGAGCTGCGGTCGGCAGCAAGTGACAGCAGCGGCAGAGACCGGAGGGCAGGAGAAGGTGAGTAAAGGTTTGGGTTTTTTTTTTCACAGACACATATTTTCTCCGGTGTGTGTCACAAGGAAAACATCCGTGTGGTCCGTTTGCATTACGTGTGACACGTTTGCGTTCCGTGTGACACCCGTGATGCCGGAGAGAAAACGGACATGTTGCCATGAGAAACACACGAACACACGTAAGTACGGAACGGACACACGTTCCGTGTGAAAATACTTACGTGTGTCCAAAACCATAGGAATACATAGGTCTCCGTGTGTACGTGTCTCCGGTACATGAGAAAAATGCCAAACACGTACCAGAGGCATGTACATGTGAAAGACGCCTTAAACTGTAGTTGCAGAAGTACCACAACTTTTAACTGTGGATTTCATCTTTTAAAGGGTAAAATGAAAACTATGGCAACTCAGTAACAAAAAAACGGCATCAAAATTTGAATTTAATGCATGCAGACTTTAATTTGGCATCATGGAATTTGTAGCACAATCTGCAGCTCTTGTTTGTTAATCATTTGCTTTTTGTTCATGATTTTGATTTTTTTTCCTATAGAAAAGCTTATAAATATATAAAAAAGAGCACGCCTAGACTATGCTTTGTTTAGAAAAAAGTTTGTAAAAAAACACATCAAAAAAAGTTTCAGAAATGTATTGTCTGTAATGCATTTTACATTTTATAGTTCTCATTTCATATTTTCTATTGACTTCAAGCTAATATATGGCTAAGGCATTTTTGACAAAAAGAAACCTCACAAAATGTAGTGTTTGTCAATTAAAAGCTGGGTATAAAAACACCTTCCAAAATACAAATGGATTACATGCGGCTTAGCAAGCATCAATTCAAGATGAGACTGTGTTGCTGGTAACAGGCTTCTGTTAATGCCTCCCTCATTCAGTGTCAATAGTCTATAAACAGCTTTCTCTGGTCATCAGAATAATACAGTATTTATATCAGGGATAGTGTTCTGCTGTACAAAAAAAGGAAAAAAAAACTATCCTGCAAAACACTCGGCATTAAAGGATACCAGCCTTTAGAGATGAGCGAATAAATTCGAGTGGAACTAAATTTTACTTGAATAATATAAACATCCACATTCACTTTCACTTGGATTGAGCAAAGTAGAGTCTGTTGACTGCTATTTCTCTGGGCTGCAAAGACCCATCAAATGGTAATTTTTTTTTATAATATTTATATATTCCTTACTGCTCATCTCTCCAGCCCTTCCACACTCCTCCATCCCACATTTGATCTTAAGCATCTTTTATCACTCAATATAGGTAACATGGCAGACCATATAGAGACATGACCAAAATTTGAACTAAGTAACGTCTGTGATCCGACAATGGCAGGCACAATGAGTTCAGCACAATGTGATGGAGCCCCATCACATTATGGGTGTCAGGTCTGAGGATTCTTACATGAACAGTGTCCTGGACAGTGGATTGGTGATCATGGGCCAGTTGAATGGCCACCAAGGTTTCCCCAATCTGACCCCCTTAAGCCCGCTTTACACGCTGCAATGTATCTTACAATGTGTCGGTGGGGTCACGTCGTAAGTGACGCACATCCGGCATCGTAAGGTACATTGCAGTGTGTGACAGGTACCTGTGATTGCGATTGAATGGTAAAACGTTCATCGCATACACATCGTTTATTTCTCTAGAATTGAACGTCAGATTGTTCATCGTACCCGGGGCAGCACACATCGCAGTGTGTGACACCCCGGGAACGATGAACAGATCTTACCTGCGTCCTGCGGCTCCCGGCCAGCAATGCGGAAGGAAGGAGGTGGGCGGGATGTTTACGTCCCGCTCAGCTCCGCCCCTCCGCTTCTATTGGCCGGCTGCCGCATGACGTTGCTGTGACGCCGAACGTCCCTCCCACTCCAGGAAGTGGACGTTCGCCACCCACAGCGAGGTCGTATGGACGGGTAAGTACATGTGATGGGGGTTAATCGTTTGTGCGGCACATTCAACAAATTGAACGTGTTGCACATACGATGGGGGCGGTTACGATCGCATACGATATCGTATGCTGGATCCTAAGGTCTAAAGCAGGCTTGAAGGCCCTGTCACACACAGAGATAAATCTGCAGCAGATCTGTGGTTGCAGTGAAATTCTGGACAATCAGTGCCAGGTTTGTGGCTGTGTACAAAGGGAGCAATATGTCCATGATTTCACTGCAACCACAGATCTGCCAAAGATTTATCTCTGTGTGTGACGGGGCCTTTAGACTTTTATCTTTGGGGTCATCTGAAGGCAATTGTCTATGCTGTGAAGATACAAGATGTGCAGCATCTGAAGCAATGGATACTGGAAGCCTGTGCTAGCATTTCTTCTGCGGTGTTCCTATCAGTGTGTCAAGAGTGGGAGAAGAGGGTTACATTGACAATCCAACACAATGGGCAGCACTTTGAACATATTTTATAAGTGGTCATAAAACTGTAAATAACTAATGAACAAGTAAAGATACATTAAAACCAAGCACACCAGTGTTTTTCTTGTGAAATTCTCAATAAGTTGGATGTGTTAGATGACCCTCTTGCCATAGGAAAAAATAAAGTTGGATCCAAAATAGCAGACTTCAAAATGGCCACCATGGTCACCACCCATCTTGAAAAGTTTCCCCCCTCCCATATACTAATGAACCACAAACAGGAAGTTGATATCACCAACCATTCCCATTTTATTTAGGGGTAGCTATATAAATATATGTATAAAAACACACAAGTGCATCTCAATAAAGTTAGAATATACTAAAAAAGTTAATTTATTTCAGTGATTCAATACAAAAAGGGAAACACATACAATGGGTACAGAAAGTATTCAGACCCCTTTAAATTTTTTACCCTGTTTCATTGCAGCCATTTGGTGAATTCAAAAAAGTTAATTTTTTTTCTTATTAATGTACACTCTGCATCTTGACAGAAAAAAACAGAAATGTAGACATTTTTGTAAATGTATTAAATAAGAAAAACTGAAATATCACATGGTCATAAGTATTCAGACCCTTCGCTCAAACACTCATATTTAAGTCACATGCTGTCCATTTCCTTGTGATCCTTCTTGAGATGGTTCTACTCCTTCATTGGAATCCAGCTGTGTTTAATTAAACTGATAGGACTTAATTTGGAAAGGCACACACCTGTCTATAAACTATTAGACGACTAGACTAACGACTAGAGTTGAGCGATGTTCGAGTTGAACGGTTTGCCAATTTCATGTTCGAGTGATTTTGGGGGGGTGTTCGAGTCGCTCGACAAACTCAAACGATTTGCTTAAAGTTTGGCAGTTCGAGTTACGTTCAAGAACGGTTCGATCACCAAAAGCGTGGCTTTTTACAGTAACTCTATGTACGCATGTTGTGTATTTGAATGCATCCTGCGTCCCCAGCACAATGCCTCTCTCTTTCCTACTCACCGATCACGGGCGCTTCACTGCACAGCTGTCACAAAACTTTTAATCTTTTGAAAATGGCTGCCGCTTCATTATTCAATCAGGTATTCCATGCCTTCCTTGCTCACCAGCACCCATGATTGGTTCCAGTCAGACACGCCCCCACGATGAATGACAGCTGTCTCACTGAAACCAATCACAGCCACTGGTGGGCGGGTCTATATCGTGTAGTAAAATAAATGAATAAAAAATTTAAGAAAAAAGAAAATTTGGTCCTCACCAATTTTGATACCTGCCAGGATAAAGCCACACGGCTGGAGGCTGGTATTGTTAGGGTGGAGAGCACCACATTATGGGGAGCCCACCACCCTAACAATATCAGCAGGCAACCGCCCGGAATTGCCGCATCCATTAGATGTGGCAGTCCCGGGACTCTACCCAGCTCATCCCGAATTGCCCTGGTGTGGTGGCAATCAGGGTAATAATGGGGTTAATCATGACAAGCGTCTCCCTGAGACACTTTCCATGATTAACCTGTAAGTGAAAGTAATGAAACACACACAACGAAAAATGCTTTATTTGGAATAAAAGACAAAAAAACACCTCATTTACTTCTTTATTAATCCCGAAACAACAATCCAGGTCCGAAGCAATCCACATGACACTCTCAGCTCTGCTACATGAAGATGACAGGAAGCCCCGTAGAACACGAGCGCTTTGTGTCCTCTCCACGCAGCACCTGAAGTGAGCCACGCTGTCACTGGAGACATCACTCTGCATTGCAGAGGTCAAGATAACCAAATCTTCCTATGTTTCTCATTAGAGGCAGTGGCAAGTCCCAACCGCCCTGGTAAAGAATTTAATTTATTTTTTATTTCAAATTATAATTATTATTTATTTATATTTTAATTTAATTTAATTATGCACTGAGGGGGGAGCCGAACATCAGCTGTGAGCCATGGGACACACCTCTAAAATCGGCGCAGTTCACGGAATGAGGCAGCATTGCTCTCTCCTCTCTCTTCTCTCTCTCTCTCTCTTTACTCTCTTCTCTCTCTCTCTTCTCTCTCTCTCTCTTCTCTCTCTCCTTTCTCTTCTCTCATCTCATTCTCTCTCTCTCTTTTTCTCTCTCTCTTTTTCTCTCTCTCCCTTTTTCTCTCTTTTTCTCTCTTTCTCTCTCTTTCTCTCTCTTTTTTCTCTCTTTTTCTCTCTTTCTCTCTCTTTTTTCTCTCTCTCTTTTTCTCTTTTTTTCTCTCTCTCTTTTTCTCTCTTTTTCTCTCTCTCTTTTTCGCTCTTTCTCTTTTTCTCTCTTTTTCTCTTTTACTCCCTCTCTCTCCTCTCAATCTTCTCTCTCCCCTCTCTCTTCTCTCTCTTCTCTTTCTTCTACCCTCTTCTCTCCTCTTCTCTCCTCTTCTCTCTCTTCTCTCTCCTCTCTCGCTTCTCTCTCTCTCCTCTCTCTCCTCTCTCTCTCTTCTCTCCTCTTCTCTCCTCTTCTCTCTCTTCTCTCTCTCTTCTCTCTCCTCTCACTCTCTCTCTCATTTCTCCCTCATCTCTCTCTTCTCTCCTCTCTCTCTTCTCTCTCTCTCTTCTCTCTCCTCTCTCTCTCTTCTCTCTCTCCTCTCTCTTCTCTCTCCTCTCACTCTCTCTTTCTTCTCTCTTATCTCTCTCTTCTCTCCTCTCTCTCTCTCTTCTCTCTCTTCTCTCTCCTCTCACTCTCTCTTTCTTCTCTCTTATCTCTCTCTTCTCTCTCTCTTTACTCTCTTCTCTCTCTTCTCTCTCTCCTTTCTCTTCTCTCATCTCATTCTCTCTCTCTCTTTTTCTCTCTCTCTTTTTCTCTCTCTCCCTTTTTCTCTCTTTTTCTCTCTTTTTCTCTCTTTCTCTCTCTTTCTCTCTCTTTTTTCTCTCTTTTTCTCTCTTTCTCTCTCTTTTTTCTCTCTCTCTTTTTCTCTTTTTTTCTCTCTCTCTCTTTTTCTCTCTTTTTCTCTCTCTCTTTTTCGCTCTTTCTCTCTCTTTTTCTCTCTTTCTCCCTCTCTCTCCTCTCAATCTTCTCTCTCTCCCCTCTCTCTTCTCTCTCTTCTCTTTCTTCTACCCTCTTCTCTCCTCTTCTCTCCTCTTCTCTCTCTTTTCTCTCCTCTCTCGCTTCTCTCTCCTCTCTCTCCTCTCTCTCTCTTCTCTCCTCTTCTCTCCTTTTCTCTCTCTTCTCTCTCTCTTCTCTCTCCTCTCACTCTCTCTCTCTCATTTCTCCCTCATCTCTCTCTTCTCTCCTCTCTCTCTTCTCTCTCTCTCTTCTCTCTCCTCTCTCTCTCTTCTTTCTCTCCTCTCTCTTCTCTCTCCTCTCACTCTCTCTTTCTTCTCTCTTATCTCTCTCTTCTCTCCTCTCTCTCTCTCTTCTCTCTCTTCTCTCTCCTCTCCCTCTTCTCTCTCCTCTTTCTTCTCTCCTCTTCTCTCCTCTTCTCTCTCCTCTCTCTTTTCTCTCTCTTCTCTCTCTTCTCTCTCCTCTCTCTCTCTTCTCTCTCCTCTCTCTTCTCTCCTCTTCTCTTCTCTTCTCTCTCTCTTCTCTCCTCTTCTCTCCTCTTCTCTCTCCTCTCTCTTCTCTCTTTCCTCTCTTCTTTCTCTCTCTCTTCTCTCCTCTTCTCTCTCTTCTCTCTCCTCTTCTCTCCTCTTCTCTCCTCTTCTCTCTCATCTCTCTCTTCTCTCACTCTCCTCTCTCTCTTCTCGCCTCTTCTCTCTTTTTCTTTCTCTCTCTTCTCTCTCCTCTCTCTCTTCTGTCTCTCTTCTCTCTCTTCTCTCTCTTCTCTCTACTCTCTCTCTCTCTCTTCTCTCCTCTTCTCTCCTCTTCTCTCTCTTTTCTCTCCTCTCTCTCCCTTCTCTCTCTTCTCTCTCTCCTCTCTCTTTTCTCTCTCTCTTTTCTCCTCTTCTCTCTCTTTCTTCTCTCCTCTTCTCTCTCTCTTCTCTGTCTCTCTTCTCTCTCTTCTCTCTCTCTCCCCCTCTCTCTTCTCTCTCCTCTCCTCTTCTCTCCTCTTCTCTCTATCTTCTCGCCTCTTCTCTCTCTCCTTTCTTCTCTCTTGCTTCTCTTTCTCCCTCTCTCTTCTCTTTTCTCTCTCTCCTCTCTCTTCTTGCTCTCCCTCTCTCTCTTCTCTTTTCTCTCTCTTTTCTTTCTCTCAGACTTGGCGATGATCAGCTGATGCAATCACCTAACGGAATCAGCTGACACTAAAAGTCGAGCGGTGAGGCCGGCTTTTTACTGCACAGCCAGCTAAACTATCAGCTGCTGCTGTCGGACAGGAGTCTGCACAGAAGTGTGTAGTTTGTATCAGCTGATTGTATAAAAGCCGTTTATACAATCAGCTGCTGTGTCATGTGACCCTTGACAAATGAATACTGCGGAGGGGGGCTCTTTATTTCAATAAAAATTGAGTCACTAATTGTGTTGTGTTTTATTTCTAATAAAAATATTTTTCTGTGTTGTGTTTTTTTATCTGTTCTAGAAATTCATGGTGGCCATGTTAATATTGGCATCACGCCATCAAATTCGGGCTTAGGGCCAGTTGAAAATATACAGCTAGCCCTAAGCCCATATTTACCCAGCGAGCCACTAGTCACCAGGACAGCTGGAAGAGATGGATACAGCGCCAGAAGATGGCGCTTCTATGAAAACGCCATTTTCTGGGGCAGGCTGCTGTCTGCTGTCTCTCTGTATGCAGGAGAGCAGACAGCAGCTGAAGAACTACAAGGCTCAGCATGCTGCATCCAGGACTGTATGCTAGAGGAAGAGACAGGGGGAGCAGAACTACAAGGCTCAGCATGCTCGATTTACTAGTGTATGCAGGAGAGCAGACAGCAGCTGCAGAACTACAAGGCTCAGCATCCTCCATCCAGGACTGTATGCAGGAGTTTGTTGTCCCCCAAAAAATGACGTGGGCTTCACCATATTTTTGTATGCTAGCCAGGTACAGCAGGCAGGTACGGCTGCCTCCAACCCCCAGCTGCCTATTTGTACCCGGCTGAGAACCAAAAATATAAGCAAGCCCTTTTTTTTAATTATTTCACGAATTTGATGAAATAATTAAAAGTGGGCTTCACCCAATTTTTGTGTCCAGCCAGGTACAACTAGGCAGCTGGGAATTGGAATCCGCAGCACAGGTTGGCCCAAGCTTTCTGGGACCCTCTGCCGTGAATTGCAGTCCGCAGCTGCCCCACAAAAGCGCTTTCATAGAAGCGCCATCATCTGGCGCTGTATCCAACTCTTCCAGCAGCCCTGAAGCCGTGTGGCTTGCTGGGTAATGAGTTAATACTAGCTTTGTTTTACTAGCTAGTATTAAGCCAGAGATTCTTAATGTCAGGGAAGTTTGACCCGTCCATTAAGAATCTCCAATAAAGGGTTAAAAAAAGACACCACACAGAGAAAAAATACTTTAATAGAAATAAATACACAGACACATTTGAGACTCCATCTTTATTACTCCCTCTCAACCCTCCACGATGCTGGTATTCTGTCTTCTTTCTCCTTCAACCCATGCAGCCCTGCTACATCAGACAGCACTGCATTGGAGGAAGACGCTGCTGTTCCCCGTGCAGTCTAATCACTCAGTGAGAGTGAGCAGAGGCTGCGGGCTGTAAGCAGTGACATCACCGCTGCCACCGTTACTATAACAACGGCAATCTACAATCACGTGATTCCTAGTGTTGCTATTTACCGGCTGTGGCAGCCAGTCCCTGCATGTGGGCTGACTCTGTAAAGAGCGCACACATGCAGGAACGGGGAAGCCGACCATGTGCCAGAGCATCTCGCCGGTACACGGAGATGCTGGAACGAACACCGCGTACCGGAGAGATGCACTGACAGGACTTAGCATGACATCTAGCCATGTGGCCAGTCTGTAGCCAATGAGATAATAGACACGTGACTGCTCACATGCTATTTTGACGTCACGGAAGGTCCTATCATCAGTGCTGGCTACCGGGAGGACGAAGCAATTATCGGAAGGAAAAGCGGCGGGAGACAGAGTGCAGGACGCGTTGTGGGGACCTGTAAGTGCAATGGCAATGCTTATTAACTGTAAGTGTACATGTATTATGTGTTTGTATGTGTTTGTGTTTGCCTGCCATTGTTTTCAATGGGGTTTGAATTGATTTGTCGAACGTTCATCGAACGTTCGAATAACTTGTCCTCCGTTCGACGAACCGAACTGAACGCGAACTCTAGGAGGGTGGCTCATCTCTAATAAAGACCATAAAGCGGTCTGAATAGTTTCTGTATCCACTATATATTATATGGAGTCATTACACACAGAGTGATCTATTTCAAGTGTTTATTTCTGTTAATGTTGATGATTGGTCTTCTGCAGCTACTCACAAAGATGGCCACATGCTGGACCTCATCTTCACTCGCCTCTGTTCCCTATCTATCCTCTCTAACTCGCCTCTCCCCCTGTATGACCACAACCTACTCACATTCTCTTCCCTCTCTTCTCCAAGTATGCAACCCCCCCTCCACAAACTTCCACACCCTCGCAGAAATATCAAACACATTGATTTACACGTCCTTTCTCAGTCCCTTCTCCCCCTCACAGACATTACATTTCTACATGATGCAAATGCCGCTGCAACTTTATACAACACTACAATCTCTGCAGCTCTCGAATCAGCTGCCCCCCTCACACACACCAAAACCCGCACAATCAACAGGCAACCCTGGCACACAAAGCAGACTAAAGAACTAAGACGGGCTTCCAGAATTGCTGAGCGCAGATGGAAGAGGTCTCATTCCACTGAGCACTTCATTGCATATAAAGAGTCCCTCACCACTTTCATGTCCACACTCACTGCTGCAAAACAAACCTACTTCTCATCCCTCATATCTTCTCTCTCACAACCCTAAACAGCTATTCAACACTTTCAATTCTCTCCTCCGTCCTCCGGCACCACATCCCTCTTCTCTCCTCTCAGCTGAAGACTTTGCCTCTTTCTTCAAGCGGAAGATTGACAACATCAGAGCAAGCTTTGGCCCACAATCACCACAGCCCCTCATCATAGCTACTCATCCCTCTTCCTCCAAATCCAGCTTCTCCACCATGACAGAAAACAATCTCTCCACTCTACTCTCAAGATCACATCTAACCACCTGTGCACTGGACCCGCTCCCATCGCACCTCATCCCCAACATCACTGCAGTCCTCATCCCAGCCCTAACCCATCTCTTCAACCTATCACTAGCAACTGGT
Organism: Anomaloglossus baeobatrachus; assembly: GCF_048569485.1. NCBI lineage: Eukaryota > Metazoa > Chordata > Amphibia > Anura > Aromobatidae > Anomaloglossus > Anomaloglossus baeobatrachus. The sequence goes on from NC_134355.1 coordinate 482,085,727, forward strand.
GTATTCCCTTCATGCTTTAAACATGCCTCTATTACACCCATCCTCAAAAAGCCCTCCCTTGACCCATCCTCTGTGTCAAACTATCGCCCCATATCCCTTCTCCCCTACGCCTCAAAACTACTGGAACAGTATGTCCATCTTGAAATGTCCTCATACCTCTCCTCCTGCTCCCTCTTTGACCGGCTTCAATCTGGCTTCCGACCTCATCACTCTACTGAAACTGCCCTAACCAAAGTCACCAATGATCTACTAACCGCCAAAGCCAAGCGACAGTACTCTATCCTCCTCCTCCTGGACCTGTCCTCTGCCTTCGACACAGTAGACCACTCCCTCCTACTACAGATTCTCTCATCTCTGGGCATCACAGACTTGGCCCTATCTTGGATCCCCTCATACCTAACCGACCGAACTTTCAGCGTCTCCCATTCTCACACCACTTCCTCATCTCACCCCCTATCTGTCGGTGTCCCCCAAGGCTCAGTTCTTCGATCCCTGCTGTTCTCCATCTACACCTTCGGCCTGGGACAGCTCATAGAGTCCCACGGCTTCCAGTATTATCTCTATGCCGATGACACACAGATCTACCTCTCTGGACCTGACATTACCTCTCTACTAACCAAAATTCCACAATGTCTGTCTGCTATTTCATCCTTCTTTTCTGCACGATTCCTAAAACTTAACATGGACAAAACAGAGTTCATTGTCTTTCCTGCTCCTCACTCATCTCCTCCAACAAGCCTTTCCATCAAACTTGATGGTTGCTCACTCACCCCAGTCTCACAAGCTCGTTGCCTTGGAGTAATCCTTGACTCTGCTCTATCCTCAAGCCACACATCCAAGCCCTCAACTCATGCTGATTACAACTCAAAAATATCTCCCGGATCCGTGCTTTCCTTAACCAAGAATCTGCAAAAACATTATTGCATGCCCTCATCATCTCCCGCCTCGACTACTGCAACCTCCTGCTCTCTGGCCTTCCTTCCAACACTCTTGCACCCCTCCAATCTATCCTAAGCTCTGCGGCCCGCTTAATCCACCTCTCCCCTCGCTACTCCCCAGCCTCGCCACTCTGCCAATCCCTTCACTGGCTTCCCATCGCCCAACGACTCCAGTTCAAAACATTAACAATGACATACAAAGCCATGCACAACCTGTCTCCTCCCTACATCTGTGACCTAGTCTCCCGGTACCTACCTGCACGCAACCTCAGATCCTCACAAGATCTCCTTCTCTGCTCCTCTCTTATCTCCTCTTCCCACAATCGCGTACAAGATTTCTCCCGTGCATCCCCCATACTCTGGAACGCTCTACTTCAGCACATCAGACTCTCCACTACCGTGGAAAGCTTGAAGAGGAACCTCAAGACCCACCTCTTCCAACAAGCCTACAACCTACAATAGCCCTTAGTCCAGTAGACCACTGCGCAACCAGCTCTGTCCTCACCTATTGTACCATCACCCATTCCCTGCAGACTGTGAGCCCTCGCGGGCAGGGTCCTCTCTCCTCCTATACCAGTCTGTCTTGTACTGTTAATGATTGTTGTATGTATACCCTCTCTCACTTGTAAAGCGCCATGGAATAAATGGCGCTATAATAATAAATAATAATAATAATAATGATTATGGCTTACAGCCAATGAAAACCCAAAAGTCATTATCTTAGAATGTTAGAATATTATATAAGACCAACTGAAAAAATGATTTTAAACTCAGAAATGTTGGCGCCTACTGAAAAGTCTGTACAGTAAATGCCTCAATACTTTGTCGGGGCTCTTTTTGCATGAATTACTGCATCAATGTGGCGTGGCATGGAGGTGATCAGCCTGTGGCACTGCTGAGGTAATTATGAAAGCACAGATTGCTTTGATAGCAGCCTTCAGCTCATCTGCATTGTTAGGCAGGGTGTCCCTCATCTTCCTCTTGACAATATCCCATAGATTCTCTATGAGGTTTAGTTCAGGCAAGTTTGCTTGGCAATTAAGCACAGTGATACTGTGGTTATTAAACCAGGTATTGGTACTTTTGGCAGTGTGGGCAGGTGCCAGGTCCTGCTGGAAAATGAAATTTCCATCTCCATGAAGCTTGTCAGCAGAGAGAAGCATGAAGTGCTCTAAAATTTCCTGGTAGACGGCTGCATTGACTATCTTTATGGAGATGTGTTTATGTGCAGATGACATGGCTCCACAAACCTGATTGTGGAAACGTCACACTAGACCTCAAGCAGCTTGGATTGTGGCCTCTCTACTCTTCCTTCAGACTCTGGGACCTTAATTTCCAAATGAAATGTAAGATTTACTTTCATCTGAAAATAACACCTTGGGCCACTGAGCAACAGTCTAGTTCTTTTTCTCCTTAGCCCAAGTATGACTCTTCTGGCATTGTCTATTGGTCATGAATGGCTTGACACAAGGAATGCGAGAGTTGTAGCCTGAGTCCTGGATACATCTGTGTGTGGTGGCTCTTGAAGCACTGACTCCATCAGCAGTCCACTCCTTGTGATGCCCCCAAATTTTTGAATGGCATTTTCTAAACAATCCTATCAAGGCTGCGGTTATCCCAGTTGCTTTTGCACATTTTTCTACCACACTTTTTCTTTCCTCTCAACTTTCCATTAATATGCTTGTATACATCACTCTGTGAACAGCCATTTTCTTTAGCAGTGGCCTTTTGTGTCTTACCCTCCTTGTGGAGTGTGTGTGTGTGTGTGTGTGTGTGTGTGTGTCAATGACTGACTTCTGGACATCTGTCATGTCAGCAATCTTCCTCATGATTGTGTAGCCTACTTAACATGAGTAAGGGGCCATTTTAAATGCTTAGGAAGCCTTTGAAGGTGTTTTGTGGTAATTATTCTAATTTTCTGAGATAATGACTTTTCGGATTTCATTGGCAGTAAGCCACAACCATCAACATTAACAGAAATAAACACATGAAATAAATCACTGTTTGTAATGACTCTATATAATATGTGTTTCCCTTTTTAAATTGAATTACTGAAATAAATTAACTTTATATTTTTATTACATCGGAGTGACATCACCACTACTGTGATTATCCAGTTCACTCACTTCTATGCATGAGCTGGAAGTCTTTTTTGCAGTGAAAGTCTAGGGATTATCGTCTTTATTATCCTTAGTTTTACACTGTAAGGCCTCATTCACACATCAGTATTTTTGCATCAGTGGTTGTATGCAGTGGTGTAATTAGAGTTCGATGGGCCCCGATCAAAAATTTGGACTGGGGTCCCCCCTCGGGGTGCAGGATAATTACACTGACACTTGGCTCTTTCTCTCTGCACCCCGCTTTCCCATGATTCGATATCTCTTTTCCCTCAGTACCCAGCATTCCATGTTCTGATATCCATCTTGTCCACAGCACCCAGGTTTCCAATGCTCTGCTATACAACTTTCCCTTAGCACCCAGCTTGCCCTTGATATCAGACCATGGGAAAGCTGGGTGCTGAAGGAAAGATGTATAGCAAAACATGGGAAAGTTGAGTGCTAAGAGAAAGATGCATAGCAAAGCTTGGGTAGGTGACCCAGCACCCAGCATTAGCTGAGAGCTAAGGACAAGATGGATATCAGAATATATGAAATCTGGGTTCTGAGGGATATCAGAGCAAGAGAAACCTGGGTGCTGAGGGAAAGAGCCTCTTTCCCTCAGCACCCAGCTTTCCCATCCCATTCTTGTGTATTTGTCCCCCTTCCTGGTATATAGCCCTAGCCATCTTTTTTTTTTGTTTGCTGGACATTATATTTGTGCTATAAATAAAATTATAAATTTATTCATGTTGCATGTAAAAATGGTAGTTGATTTTTTAATGATACATGAGTTTTGGTATTTTTAAAAGGGTTTTTTGGCCCTTTTAGTATTAATTCTGCTTTTTTAGTATCTGAATTTTAAAAATGTCACACATGTATACATTCACACAAATGCAGCCATATACACTAGATTTTTATATACTGTATATTTGAGCATTTTGTACACACTGTGTATACAAAGAAATAAGAAAGTTGGATGTCTGACAGCAAACCATGAAGATGAGGAGACCCGGCCACCATCACAGGACAGCGGTGACGCATATCATCAGCTACAGGGCAGTGGGGGAGAGGGCAGGAAAGTTCAGCTGTGGGGGAGGGAGCAGGAGAGTGCAGCAGTGGGGGAAAGGGCAAGAGAGTGCAGCTGTGGGTGAGGAGGGCAGGAGAGTGCAGCTGTGTGGGAGGGGGGCGGGAGACTGCATCTGTGAGAGGTAAATAGGAGGACAGAAGAGGGAAGTGGGGGAGGGGGGCAAGAGAGTGCAGCTGTGAGGGCAAATAGGTGAATATACGACGGTATGGGGGCTAGAGCCATGATTCAGGGAGCTAGAGTACTCACTTCAGGTTGCATTGTGTTCCTCTGGTGCCTCCCCTCTGTCACGCTCCCCGGCTCCCCTGCTAGGCTCCCCGGCTCCCCTGCCATGCTCCCCGGCTCCTCTGCCATGCTCCCCGGCTCCCTTGCCTTGCTTACCGGCTCCCCTGCCACGCTTCCCCGCTCTCAGGTCGCACTCCGCCGCTCCCGTGCCAGGCTTCCCGGTCCCCCGCTCCACAGCCTTCCTGCTCCATCGCCTGCGGTCCCCAGGCAGCCCGGTCCCCGCTCCCGGCGCCCGTCGGCAACTCGGCCCCAGCCCGGCTCTCCTTCCTCCTGTTCACCGCTCCCTGCTCTGGCTTCTGGCACCCGGGCCTCGCGCATGCGCATTAGGGCGCGCGCGCGGTCATTGACGCTCTCTTAAAGGGCCAGTGTCCTCCAACAGGATATTGAAGAATCAGGTACAGGGTATATAGGGGGATCCTTTCCAAGTGGGCGGGGCCTGTTCTTCGTGCTTTGCTAAGCTAGGAGTCAGGTCTCCTTGTGTCTTGCGGTATACTTACCTATCTCTCTCCTAGAGCCGCTCCTGCCTCGCCATCCGGTCCTGACGATTCCCGAACCCCGAACGGTGACTGTCCGCCATCCCGTCAGTCCATACCATCTCTGATCCCTGTGGTGACCCGTCTTCTCGCTCCGTCGGTTCCGGACTCTGCCTGACAACATCTCGGCCTCCGAACCTGAGCTCCGTCACCCGGACTACCTTCGGTGACTCCATGGTCCCAGGGACTTCTACACTCCACTCCTTTGAACGGACTGTCCTGCTACCTGTAGTGCTCTGGCTACCGGACCCCTTGCCTTCAGTGAGGTGTTCGGCCCAGTGGATCCACCTCCTGGGTCTGCCTGTCCACCTGGCCCTAACACCCTCCCACTACTAATGACTAAAAAGCAACGTCAGTGCAGGGGAGAGGGATACAATCCCCTCAGAAGTCTCTCATTTCTGCAGCACTCACTGCACAGGCCTGAGACTCCACAGTAGCTCTGTGCCGGTGGGCGGGGCTTACTACCAGTGGGCGGAACTTACACCTGTGAAGCTCCGAAGCAGTGAGGGCAGAGGATGGCTGTGCTGCAGAGGAGGCAATGATCAGCATTTGTCCCCTCTTTTGATGGATGGAATATGCAGCATATGTGCTGTATGCTGGAGGAGAGACTGTCAGAGTTAGGGGCCCAGTAGGGAATCCACCGATTTCCAGGTGGGCTACACCATCGCCCAGCAGATGCACAAAACCAGCGGCCGGGTGATCACTGTGCCCATAAGCCCGTACACTTCAGCATCGGCCTTAGTGGAAAAAGGAGGGCGGTATTATGGGTGTGGAGAGCAGTGAATATACAATTGCTTAAGTAGGCGGGACATTTGTTAGCTCCAGAGCCGGCTGCAGCCTCTGTGACGCCGCAATGTGCAGGGATCAGACGATCAGTGCTGCAATATATTTCAGCTGGATCTACGCACTTGCATGCTGATGCAAGTGCTGAGTTACCCGGGAACCCCTGAACCCCGGGCCCAGTCACAATGGCAACCCCTGCGACCGCGATTGTTCCACCCCTGGTTGTATGCAAAAGCCAGGAGTGAAACCTATAGAGAAAAACTATAATTGAAAGCTGCACACTTGTTCTGTGTTTTGAACAAACTTCTGATTTTAGCATCCAAATGCTGATGAAATACTGATAAAAAATACTGATGTGTGAATGAGGCTTAAAAGCAGTGTGACTGTAGAGTCTGCAGAGGGGTGACATCGCTGAGAAGCCGTGCAGAACAGCGCTTTTTCCTGGAGAGAGCAGCGGTCGGGGAGTATATTAATATAATCACATATTATACAAACATTTACTAAAAAATATAGAAATGGGAGTGCTATAAAACAGCCCGTGTGATTGAACATATCCAGTTAGATGTTGATTTACATTTTTCTTATAAGAAGATATCTTGTTACATTTTGGTACATGCATCATGTTAGATAATGTTAGATCTGTAGTTGACCAGTTTTGCTAATCTGTTGAACTGCTTAAATTTAAAACTATTTATTTGTATCCTTTAGGAAATCTATGAGTGATTCCACCAGGCTCCTGCAAAACTATGAATGCAGCTATTGACTATAATATAGATGTTTATCTCGGGGCTGCTACAAGATAAAAAAAAGCATTTAAATACAATATTTATAAAGTTTCTATGTGGATTATTATCTGTATTTTACATAAACTATATGATTGCTTTATTGAACCTAAGACTCATCAGTAAATATTCACTTTTATCTGATAATACAGCAAGTAATAATTAACCGTCCTGCAACTTCTCTGTGAGCATCTCAGCAGACAAAGGCTGTTATATGACAAAGGTAAAATACAGACTACCATAAACAACAGCCTGTATTCTACGGCAGTCTGCTGCCAGCGCTGAGTTATTTCAGTTTTCCAAGGCTTTTATATTCTATTATAAGGTTGTATATCACCTACCTTGCAATTTTCCCTTACAAAGTCTTCTGTATGGAGATGAGCAGATCTTTAAAACTTCTATTCCATTTTCATAACATGGGAGTTAATGATTTTCAGCAATTTTTAACAAGGCAAACAGATATCACTTCTACTGCTGAGGCTTTGCATGATAATAAATGGGGAATATATCAATTTAACTCCTATATGTACCAGTGCACTTTGCTAAATTTATGGATTTTTGTAGAGTTATGTATCATTGGTTGTGTAATAATATGTCAGGACCAGGGAGGACTGGTAGGCCCAGGAGGTGGATCCACTGGACCATGCACCCCACCGGAGGGCAGGGTACACGGCAGCCGGAGCACTGGCGTGGCAGGGACAGGTATAACCAGGTCACCAGGGTCACGGAGTTCTTTAAGACGGTACATAATGCTGGTACAGGTAACAGGACACGGTACAATGGGACCTGAGCACCTAGCTCACAAGACAAGGCTTCAAGACACGTTGATCAGGCCCCGCCCACATGGAAAGGCAAGTCTTATATACCCAGCACAGCCCTATGTCATTTCCTGCTTCAGGTGTGCTGGGCCTATAAGACCAGGAGAGTGGGCGCGGCCTGGTCCTATACAGAGGCATTAGTCAGAGTCAGACTCCTGAGACCAGGAACAGAACACAGGAGAGCACGAGCGGGGGCGGTAGCCGTGACCGATGGACACATGGACGGGATCAGTGGTCACGGAGCGGTGCCGGGATGGTGCGACCGGGTCAGTGGGTAAGGAGCGGTGCTGAGGTATCGGGAGTGTGACATAATACAATCCCCTTTTAGACTGAAACCACTAGCTTTTTCTTTGTTTGGAAAGCAGTTGGTTTTGGCTGCTGCAGAATTATAACTCAAATTAATGGCACTTCAGTCTATATAATGCAGGAATGCCTCAAGTGAGAGATGCAGTTTGCTACTGGCTGTGGTCTACCTAAGACCGCTTTCACATTGCATTGCTCTCCAGGTTCCTTGGTCCCATTAGGACTTATGTCCAAAGCCCTTCCAAAATGGGATTCAGATGTATAAATTGGCAGGGTCATAGACTGTAATGGTGCAGATGGAGTCAGCATGTGCTCTGTCATGCAGTATTTTCAGGCATATACGCCTACTAGACATCCGATATTGTTTACTGCTAACGGACAACACTTGGATAGTATACTGATGCCATCCAATTTTCACAAACCCATTGACTTGTATTAGGACTTTTCATCTATGCTGCCCATTAAAGAAATAAGGTCTGGGAAAAGCATGTGCAAAGAAACAAATATCCAGTTGACCCCAAGAGGTCCGCACTTTTGGCGGTGTTGAAGCACAAGATCCCGCTGCTGTTCAGTGTCTGAGGCACAGGTGAACAAAGGAATGATCCAGCTTCACGTTTCCATAAAAACACAGCTTTAATGAAAAACTTTTTTAAAATGCAAAGAATATTTTTCTTATAATAAAGATTATCAAGGTTTAAGAGCCATGTGCTCGAAACGCATCTGGTGTGCGGTTTAAAGAACCTTTGGATTTTTCCTGACTCAGAGATGGTATACTTTTGTGGCTTATCTTATTCTTTGTATTTTAAAAAAGTTTTTCCTTAAAGCTGTGTTTTTATGGAAACGTGAAGGGGGATCATTCCTTTGTTCACCGGGGAAAAGCATGGACGTGTGAATGGCAGCATTTTAATAGTTATGGCTGCTATCTGTGAAAAACCCCTTTATGATATTCATATTCCATAATTAGACATGTTGGTTGTAACTGCAAGGCAACCTCTTGAACCATTTTAGGCCCTGCACATTGCACTTTCCTTTTTTTTTCATTTCTATTGAAATAACTGTATGAGCACTTGTTTTTTGAAGGACAATTTGCAGAATTGAATGACACCATCCATTTTAACACATAATGTAGTGAAAAAGTGAACAAAATTTCCATGTTGGTTTATAATGGTACACAAAATGCAATTCCAAGTTAACCCTGTATTATGATTTTCCAAGTCAGTACAATTATGGTGATACCAAACTTACACATTTTTGTTTCTATTTTTTTAGTTAAAAAAAACAAAACAGTCTGAAAAAATTGTTTTAGACACAACTTATGCAACCTGTAACTTAACTTTTTTTTATTTTTTTCATTCATAATGCTGGTTAAGGGCAGGATTTTTGACATTTACTATATATTGATACTATTATGCATACATATGATATTGGAAGTGTGGCAATCAAAAATGCGGTTCTGGAGTTTTAACTTTTTTTTCATTGTGGCACTTAACGGCATCATTTTATATTTTGATAGATTGAACACAACAGTAATAAAATATGACTATTCAAAAAATATTTTATTTTGTTAAGGATGAAAAAGTGGTGGGATTTAAACTTTTACATTATTTTTCATATTTTAGATTGAAAAAAATATTTTTCATTTTTTCCTAGTCTCCATAGGGAATGTAATATTTAATACTGTTAATATTTAATGGTTAAACTGCAGAAATCTGAGCTACCTCCAGTTGCTGCAGTTACAGGCAGATGCCAACTATGTAACACAGCTGGTATCTGACTTGCATCAAACAGGTTCAGCTTCTGAGCCTGCTACGCATAGCTTTTAGTGTCCTGTTATGAAATATGTTCATCATAGGTCTTTAAGGGTTTAAGACAATATGATAGATATTAACACCATTGATTTATGCCTCCAAAACCTTTGTAACAAACTGCTTCTTCCAAGTAAGTAGCAATGAATGATTTCTATTTCTCATTAATTCTGGAAAATATAGCTGTAATGCAATAAATTTTAGGGTATGGTATACTTATCTGGTATTTAATAGTATATAGCATGTAGAAACTAAAATCTAACTTTTAATAAATACCTTAAAATAGCTGTAACATATGTTTACACAATGAAGTGAATAAAGTGCACGTGCTAAATAAAAAGTGCATTAATAGTGAATATGAAAAAGTTGATCTCACTCATATCTTTTGTTGAGGATAGTGATGAGCAAGCACCAAAAATGCGGAAGTGCTCAAATCAAACAAGTTAGTCGCGTGGAAAGGCTCAACTCAAGTAACAAGTATAAGGGAAATCAATGGGCAACTCAAGCATTTTTCCAGCAGACTCCCAGGATGTCTAAAGGGGGCTTGTAAATCACAGAAATGGATGCTAGCCCCACTGAAATGAAATGGGGAAGTATGGGGAAGATACCTGGATGCATCTATGAGTTCTAGGTCACTGCTGGGAACAATGTTGTTAGAATATTACATTACCTTTTTGGACTGATAATAAAATATATCAAACTAAAGATAAAATGGATTTTGCAGGAAAAAATGTTGGGAAACATTATTATCTGTATAACGATGTATATATATAAGGCAAATTAAAAAAGAGCCAAGATAAACAGAATGGTTAGAGCTCGGTTTCACTTGCGAGTTTCACGGACGAGTGCAATCCGATAAAACATCGGATTTCCCTTGCACCAGTGTTAATCAATCAGGCAGTGTTCATCTGCTATTTTTTCCTCAGCTCTAATCATGCTGAGGATCAAATCACAGCATGCTGCATATGACTGCGTAGATCGAACCAGACTTGTTAATACAAATCTATTGGTCCGAGAAAAATATTGCATGGCATTACATACGCATATCATACAGATGGCTTACGCATTCCACTTGGATGGCTTAACCATGTTACACGGATGCTAGGTAAGAAAAACTCAACTTAAATTTAACTTAAGAAAAACCTTAAGAAAAACCTTAACTTAACTTGAAAAAACTTAACCTTTCCAAAACTGAACTATTTATATTCCCTCCATCTTCTAACCTCCCTAAACCTGACATCTCCCTCTGTGTGTGCGGCACCACAATAACTGCTAGGCAGCAGGCTCGCTGTCTGGGTGTTATGCTTGACACCGATCTCTCCTTCACTTCCTATATACAATCTCTTGCCCACTCTTGTTGCTTGCACCTGAAGAACATCTCTAGAATCTGCCCCTTTATCACCATGGAAACAACAAAAACCCTCAAAGAGAATTAGCATTTGATGAATAGGTAAGTACTACCATGCTATCATTAAAAAAAGAATGAGAGTATATTGTACGTGTACAAAATAAATTTTGGGGTAAATACCTCAAAAATGGAGAATATTGTAGGTGAATGGTGCCCAAAAAAGAGACTGGGTGGATCCAGCAATGGATTTGTAGGGTGGCAGCAATGTATTAGAAGGGGGACAAGTGAATAGTTTTGCGTAAATTGAAAAATAATTGTTAATCTTCTAAACTTATGAACAATGAGTAAATCTAAAGTGCAAACCCTGTCTAGTGAATCAAATCGAAGGCAAATCCAGCAACTGCTTCATAAGTTAAAACATGTTTTTTTTCAAAAATTCTTATAAACATAGCAAAACCATGATAACAGTTAGGGGTAGACCAGATGCCGATGATGTCATGGTTAATGTTGGTTGCGAGAGTTACCTCTTTTTTTGTGTACTTGTCTAATTAAGCATTTAATATTTAATTCCTTCCAATATGTACAGATATGTCACGATTGAGAGTGGTTTTCCACTCGAAACTTGTAGACCACTGTCTACACTGCTGTTTTAATATTTTTGATTTTTTAAGTATTTGGAATAAAGTTTTGCTTTTCAATATACTCTATATGCGGATGCTGGTAAGACTTTCTTCAATTTATCACTAACTAACAATACCTACAAATGTTATTGACTGCGTAATTTTGAGCAGGCTATAAAAACTAAGAAGACCTTTTTACCTAGGTCACTAGCAAATTGACAGCAGGCAGTACTAACTAACAATATTTAGAAATGTGATTCAATGCATAATTGTAATGCCTGCCTGGATCCACAGACTCAGACGGGCTGCAATGGACAGGCTAGAGGGGAGCCACTCGCCAAGCAGGACCCCCAGAACCCTGAAATCCTTTAACCCCTATACAGGGATTTGGAATTACACAGGGCCCTGGAGATCACTACCTGTGGAAGGCTGCAGTCTAAGAGAGTAGTCGTCAGGCAGGCTCAAACCAGGAATTGCGGAACAGGGACAGAATTGGCAGGCAAAGACGTAATGAAAAACAAGCAGAGGTCAAAACCGGATTGGGCAGCGAGGTACAAAAACAGCAGGCAGGAGGGTAGTCAGGAAACAAGCGGTAATCAGCACACGAAATCACAGGACAAAACAGGAGCCAGAATTCTCAGAACTATCTCTGGCAGAGGTCAGCAGACAGCAGGGGAATTAAAAAGGGTGTGGTGTCTTCCCATAGACTGTAGCTGAATGATGGTACCTCAGCTGGGAGACACCTGCCACCTACAGTCAGCCAGTGGCACTGCAGATCCCAAGGAAACCCAGACCAGTGGATGAACGGAGCCTGCGCCCACCGGCGCCACTGGCATCGACTCCTCTCCCATCACCAGCACCATCCATGGCAGGAACACGGCGTCGCCTGGCGATCGAAGCAGAAGTCGATGGAGCGGACTCCGGTGGTGACGTAACAATAATGTTGAGCAGGCTATGAAAACTGACAAGACCTTTTTAAAGCGTTCACTAGCAAATTTACAGCAGGCAGTAATAACAATACCTAGAAATGTGATTGACTGACTAATTGGGAGCAGGCTGTAATAAGTAGCAATAGCTATTTAGCTCATTGAACAAAGAGAGACAGGGCAGCACTCACCGATAAACTAGGACTATTTTATTTTTTAATGCTGACAGGTGAGACGGACATGAGGGAATGCAGGGAGGGGAGCACGAGGACGACGGTACCGTTTCGCACCACTAGGGGTGCTTTCACAGGTCCATACCGTGGTGCGAAACGGTACCGTCGTCCTCGTGCTCCCCTCCCTGCATTCCCTCATGTCCGTCTCACCTGTCAGCATTAAAAAATAAAATAGTCCTAGTTTATCGGTGAGTGCTGCCCTGTCTCTCTTTGTTCTATGGATATACTTGTTTAAACTGGACAATAGCACCTCGGTAATGGACTTTGTTGGATCCATCAAGATGAGAAAAAATGTTTTTCTGTGACATCTGAAAATCTTATGGATATTATCAAGGCAACTCCACACTGAACTGTGTTTGGGACAGACATACCACACTACCTCCAGTATAGGTAAGCAGTGCGGTGCACAATCTCTTCTTATTTTTCAAAGTGCTATTTAGCTCATTCACTGGCAACTCTTTACCAGACACTGACAAGTACTTCTCCCTATTTTTGTAATGAACTGCTGAATTGTGGCACACAGCTTTCCCTACACTACACGTCCTTATTCTACACTATCACTCTACTATCTATCTCAACTACCCATCAGGAAACTCCTAGCTAAGTTAACTATCTGCCAGCAGTGGCAGCAGCACTGGCAGCAGCACCAGTGGCAGCACCTTCTCTAACGTTTAACATTCACAAGATGGCGCCAATGCTACATGTCCGTATTTTATATGCTGATTAACATGTGACTTATTCAGCCATTGACACAAGCCCTTGTGTCCTGAACCTTGTCAATATTTGCTGCGCCATGATTGGCTGCAGGAACATTCGCAAAAAAAGTTAAGAAAAAAATGGCGCCTCACGCTTCTGGCTTCTCCTGAGTCCCCACCCCCTCCACTCATTGAACATATCCCCCCATTCATCATACAGCACCACAATCCTATCCAAAAGCATAACATGTTATTAAAAAAAAAAAAAACGTTATCAGTGATCAAACAAAACCGAACATTACCGACTTCTGGGGAAAGGAGCCTGAACAAACAAGCTAAGGCTCGTATTGAATTTGAAATTGACAAACCTTTATCAAACAGGTTCTCTCATCTCTAAAGGTCAATTCTACTTCACTGCTGCTTCATTCATTCTAATGGGAGTGCCAAATCAGCGCTCCCTTTGAAATGAATGGAATGGAATTGAACACATGATCATATTGGTCTATTCAGAGTTACGGCCCATTTACACACAACGATATCGCTAACGATATGTTGTCGGGGTCACGGAATTCGTGACACAAATTCGGCATCATTAGCGACGTCGTTGCGTGTAACAGCTCCGAACGAGTGGTAACGATCAAAAATAGTCACCTAATCGTTGACACGTCGTTCATTTTCAAAATCTCGTTGGTCGTTGTGGATGTAGGTTGTTCGTCGTTCCTGAGGCAGCACACATCGCTACTTGTGACACCCCGGGAATGACGAACAACAGCTTACCTGCGTCCTCCGGCAACGAGGTGGGCATGTTGTTAATGCAGCTGGTCTCCACCCCTCCGCTTCTATTGGTTGGCCGCTGTGTGATGTCGCTGTAACGGCAAACGAACCTCCCCCTTAACAAAGAGGTTGTTCGCCATGCACAGCGACGTCGCTAGGAAGGTAAGTATGTGTGAAGGGTGTTAGCGATATTGTGTGCCACGGGTAGCGATTTGCCCGTGACGCACAAACGACAGGCGCAGGTACGCTCGCTAGCAATATCGCTAGCGGTATCGCAGCATGTAAATGGGCCTTTAAAGTTTGATATGCGCAACATAAATGATGTTTTGAGCTATATTCCAGATCTTTTTTAATATGGCTGGTTCAGATTTGCACATTGCATCTCAAAAAATGTAAAAGGGGCATTTTTTTTACATGGGTGCATGTAATTAGGGTGAAATCTTTTTTAAAATTGGGTTTCTATAAAAATGTTGCACCAATTGCCTTTTATAGCTTCTGTGTTGCATTGTGTATTGCTAAATGCAGAATTAGTTTGCTAAAAATCTTTCAGGTGGTATGACATGATGGAGTTTGTAACTCTTATATGTCTCCATCACAAACCACAGCAAGGTTGAATGTTTAGGGAAAGAAAATAATAATAATATTTATTCACTTATATACCCCTACTGATTCCATAGCACTTTGCATACATTGGCAACTCTGTCCCTATTGGGGCTCACAATCTAAAGTCCCTATCAGTATGTTTTTGGAGTGAGTTTGAGAGGAAACTGGAGCACCTGGAAGAAACCTACACAAACACGGGGAGAACATACAAACTTCTTGCAGATGTTGTTTTTGGTGAGATTTTAACACAGGACCCTAGTACTGCTAGACTACAGTGCTAACCACTGAGCCACCGTGCAACCCAGGACTGTAAAAGCAAAACCGTGCAATATATTTTATTGAAACCCAAGTGTAAATACAACTCTTTAACCCCAACTACACACATTTATGTAAAAAAAAAAAAATGTCCAATGTGCCCAAAAATGGACAACACCTTTAACATGTAGGATCAGCCAGATTGATAAATGGCTGAACTATAGCTCAAAATATCACCTATAAGGTTCACATACATCAATCTATTACTATTATACACTACAAACAATATATTTACAATATATCTTCTAATTGCTTGCATTGGAAATTTGTAACAATTCAAAATATTTGAATCATTCATATTTTGAACATTTAGGAATAATTCCCATTATATTAGGTAAATCTTACATTTTTAGATATCTTTTATGATCATACTAGTATTCCCTTCTGGAAATGCAAAGATTATCCATTAATTTCTTTTTCAGGAAAGGTCACAGGGCGTTTGAATACAATTTAGCCTGCACAATCCAATATATATATGTGTAAAGATGTGATTTCTGTAATATTCTGTGTGCTATACTGAATCCGGCTATTGCCTGCTATGTTTTCTGAAGCTAAATGAACCTGAATCTATCTCCCTTTCTTTTTATAGCCCTCCTACGTAACAGATTTCAACATATTTCCTGCGTCTGTTAGGCTTACAATTTGGGTATCATCCACAGCCCATCTTTCCCCCCTCTGTATTTGACTTTGCATTTATATGACTTAGTGCGTAGTACTTCTTTTCTTTCTGTCAGTCATCTGGTGCTTTAGCAATCCAGCAATATGTGCAAAACATATGCCATGGTACTAAACTTTGCTTAGATTTTGCTTTTTTTTCTCTGTAGAGCAACGTTATCTCTGTCTAGTTTGTAATGGAAGCATTCTGTTTGGGAATATATTTGTGCTGTTTGCTTTTCATCCTTATAAAATACAAGATATTATTTATTATATGTTACTAAATGATGCCATTAAATAATTAATTAAAAAATTGAGAATTTTAGTAAAAACACACTATTTTGTGAAATGATATATCTCAAACGACTGTTTTTATTTTGTTTTAGTATTTAATAGTTCTATGTAAGACACAATTAAAATTCATGGTGCTTATATTTTTTGCAAGAGGGTGAAAATAGGATATTATTCAGTGAAAAACCAACTCATGATTATTTACTTCTACAAATGAATGGCATGATATATTATGCTGGTTCGCTGAGAACGAGACAAAATCTCCTCCTTCGTATGATTCAAACTGTAACCCTTTCTAGTGATGTGTCAGTATGGCCTGCAGACTGAATATGTATAGCTCCCCAGACCTGTGAATCAACGGATGAGCTCTATCACACATACCTCAGTTCATTCTCCTCAATCTTTATTTTCTTTCGAGTAGGGTGCAGTTAGTGTTCTTGAAATAGTATACAGTTGTCAGACTGACAGAGGAGGGGATGAAGCTTGAGATGTCATCATCAAGCACAATAAGGGTTAAAATAATTTTAACACATAACAGACGGCAGCTAACTGAGGTATGTGATACAGCTCTTGTGAGGTCTCAGGAGTTGTATATCTTGAAATCTGAATTATATCAGGGATGTAATTTTGTCACATTATTGAACAACCCTTTCAGGTTAACAAAATCTATTCATACATTACTTATTTTACCCTTACTGGTTTAACATTGGCTGTTGACTTCTTATATAAATTTCCCCTGTGATCCTGTGTTGACCCTCCTTTTGTAGTTGTGTATTTTTTTTAAATTATTTGTTCTATTAATGGGGTGTCTGATAGACACCTCTCCATTACCAACACCAGGGCTTGATGTAAGCTGTGTTTTTGGACACTTCACAAGTGACATGAACTCCAAAAACCATTACCCCATTTTCCAACGCACCAGAGCTGAGGTGGAGCACCGGGATTCCTCTTCTGAAGCTGCTGCGGGCTGGTATTTTTAGGCTGGGAAGGGCCAAATAACCATAGACTTTCCTGGCCTAATAATATCAACTTATAATTGTCTGCTTTACCTTTGCTGGTTATCAAAATTGGGGGGTCCCCATGTTGTTTTTTCATTTAATTATTTATTTAATTGAAACCTTTACAAACTATCTATCTATCTTTAACACAAAAAAAATGTAATATCAGTGTTGTGTGTTTTTTCTCCCTGTACTTGTCACAGAGACGCCACTCACAGATATCTAACAAATAACAAATGGATGACACACATGTACAAACAGAGGGGCACAGGGATGGTCATATGTGTGATGTTGGTTTTAGAGATGGTACACTTGCTAGACACAAGCAACTATACTTAGTTTTTTACTTTCTCGCGAAATCCTTTTGTGATGGACAGAATAAAGAATATTCCACAAAATCCAGACATTTTGCTGCAACAGTTTACCTCAACAAGTGTGCATGTCTCAAGCAATTTTATTTTGCAAATCAATTCTATTGGTCAAATTTTTCATCTGTACACACCACACCATTACAGCTAGCTAGTGTTGCACATGCTGAACGTTTGTACATTTATTCATTGTTCATTTGTTATGTTGAATTTTTTAAAAACATTTAAAAAAAAGCTTAAAAATGTAGACATTTATTATTTTTACTAGTCCAATTTGACATGCATACACGCCACACCTATACTATCGTCTGCTGCCACATTTTACCTTCTGTAAGGCTATGTGCATACATTGACTATTTGGTGAGCTTTTTCTCTCAGTACTTGTAAACCAAAACCAGAAGTGGGTGAAAAAGGATGATTTTTGTGTATTCACCATACAATCTCTTTCTTGGAGCCTTTATTGGAGGACCATGGGATATGCTGTTAGATCTAGGAGGCTGACTCTAGGCAAATAAGAAAGTTAGCTTCTCCCCAGCAGTGTATATCCACCAGCTGACAGGAAACCCACTCAACTTAGTAGACAAGAAGTAGTTCAATCAAAAAGAAAGGCACAAAACTAGGGAGGGAACTGTGTCCTACACTGAAGGCTCTGAGAAAAAGATTTTAAGGTGAGTACACAAAAATCTTCATTTTTCTCTCACCTCATTGCAGAAAACAGGACCATAGAATGTTCCATAGCAGTCTTAAGGGAGTGACAAAAAGCCCAGGAGGCCCCCCTGCCCGAGTGGAACATGCATTAAGGCAAGGAGGAGGAGATCTACCCTTTACCTGGTATGCCTTCAATATTGCAGAACGAATTCAGTGCACATTAGTGAATTTAGAGGCCAAAACTACAACTATTCACTACCTTCTAAAAATAGTATACTTTTATTAACAATTATGCCCCAATACCTTAACAAACAACACTTATTAAAATTAAAAATTGCATTTGAGGAGGAACAAAGGGGGGAATTACAGGTTCTAACCCTCAGAAAATTTCTTTCAAAAGAGTAATAATATACATAAATTTCAAGAATCTCCTTACTAGAGTTGAGCACGGTTCGCGGTTCTCGGTTCTCCAGTTCTAGGCTCGAGTGATTTTGGGGGCTGTTCGAGATCGAGAGATCGAGATCGAGAGATTTTTGCAAAAGCTCGATAGTTCTAGATACGTTCGAGAACGGTTCTAGCAGCAAAAAGCAGGGCTTTTTACAGCTACAGTGTGCAGGAGCCATCGCTGGCAGCCTGCCAGAAGCTGGTAACCAAGATAAACATCAGGTATCCAACTAAAAGCGCTTTGGTTAGTAACCCGATGTTTATCCTAGTTACGTGCAGGAAGCCCACACTTCCCCGCTCAGCTCGCTCCGCCCCCTCCTACCCGCGGCATTTACACATACATACATACACACACACACACACACACACACACACACACATGGTCCCGCTCGGCTTACCTGCGGTGATGAAGTCCCGCCATCCCGACCTCAGCGCTGTCCCTGTCCTCCATGGCCGCCGCTTGTCACATCACCTCTCGCTTCCGACCCGAGACTGACTAGCGGTGACGTCACGGGCCTCTCGCGATACTTGGTGTGAAGGCGCCTGTCATTGAACTCAGTGACAGGGGCTGTCAGTGTGCTGGAGATCAGCGCAGGTAATGTACCTCGCTGACAGCAGCACTTGTCATGCCCTGCAGTGACCTGGGCTGACCCATTGATGTTAGCTCAGGTCACTGCACTGCTCTCCCAGCCAATGGGGAACATCCTGCTCTTCATTGACTGGGACAGTGTGGATTGTCATGGCAACCCCTTGGATTACACCAGACCTGGATTTGTTTTTCTTTCTAATAAATTGGTTAAAGAGGGAATGTTTTGGGGAGTGTTTTTTCAAATAAAAATGTGTTTGTCGTCTATTTTTTTTTATTACTGACTGGGTTGGTGATGTCGGGTATCTGATAGACGCCTGACCTCACCAACCCCAGGGCTTGATGCCAGGTGACATTACACATCTGGTATTAACCCCATATATTACCCCGTTTGCCACCGCACCAGGGCACGGGATGAGCTGGGGCGAAGCACCAGGATTGGCGCATCTAATGGATGCGCCACTTCTGGGGAGGCTGCGGCCTGCTATTTTTAGGCTGGGGAGAGTCCAATAACCATGAACCTCCTTAGTCTGAGAATATCAGACCCCAGCTGTCTGCTTTACCTTGGCTGGTGATCCAATTTTGGGGGGACCCCTATGTGTTTTGTTTTTTTTATTATTTATTTAATTTAAAAAAACAGCGTGGGGTGCCCTTCGTTTTGGATTACCAGCCAAGGTGAGGTTGCCAGCTGTGGTCTGCAGGCTTCAGCCGTCTGCTTTACCCTAGCTGGCTACAAAAATAGGGGGAACCCTACGTCATTTTTTTTTTCAATATTTTTTGGCTAAATACAAAGCTAAGCACCCCTTAGTGCCACATGAAAGGCACCAAAGGGTGCTCCACTTTTTCTCCACTTTTTCTCCATTTTTTCTCCACTTTTTCTCCACTTTTTCTCCACTTTTTCTCCACTTTTTCTCCGTTTTTTCTCCACTTTTTATCCACTTTTTATCCACTTCTATCCACTTTTTATCCATTTTTTCTCCACTTTTTCTCCACTTTTTCTCCACTTTTTCTCCATTTTTTCTCCACTTTTTCTCCATTTTTTCTCCATTTTTTCTCCACTTTTTCTCCACTTTTTCTCCACCTTTTCTCCACTTTTTCTCCATTTTTTCTCCACTTTTTATCCACTTTTTTCTCCACTTTTTCCTCCACTTTTTATCCACTTTTTCTACATTTTTTCTCCACTTTTTCTCCACTTTTTCTACATTTTTTCTCCATTTTTTCTCCATTTTTTCTCCACTTTTTCTCCACCTTTTCTCCACTTTTTCTCCATTTTTTCTCCACTTTTTCCCCACTTTTTCTCCACTTTTTCTACATTTTTTCTCCACTTTTTCTCCACTTTTTCTGCACTTTTTCTCCATTTTTTCTCCACGTTTTCTCCACTTTTTCTCCATTTTTTTCTCCATTTTTTCTCAACTTTTTCTCCACTTTTTCTCCACTTTTTCTCCGTTTTTTCTCCGTTTTTTCTCCGTTTTTTCTCCACTTTTTATCCACTTTTTATCCATTTTTTCTCCACTTTTTCTCCACTTTTTCTCCACTTTTTCTCCACTTTTTCTCCACTTTTTCTCCACTTTTTCTCTATTTTTTTCTCCATTTTTTCTCCATTTTTTCTCCACTTTTTCTCCATTTTTTCTCCACTTTTTCTCCACTTTTTCTCCATTTTTTCTCCATTTTATCTCCACTTTTTCTCCACTTTTTCTCCTCTTTTTCTCCACTTTTTCTACATTTTTTCTCTACTTTTTCTCCATTTTTTCTCCACTTTTTCTCCACTTTTTCTCCACTTTTTCTCCACTTTTTCTCCACTTTTTCTCCGTTTTTTCTCCGTTTTTTCTCCGTTTTTTCTCCACTTTTTATCCACTTTTTATCCATTTTTTCTCCACTTTTTCTCCACTTTTTCTCCACTTTTTCTCCACTTTTTCTCTATTTTTTTCTCCATTTTTTCTCCATTTTTTCTCCACTTTTTCTCCATTTTTTCTCCACTTTTTCTCCACTTTTTCTCCATTTTTTTCTCCATTTTATCTCCACTTTTTCTCCACTTTTTCTCCACTTTTTCTCCACTTTTTCTACATTTTTTCTCTACTTTTTCTACATTTTTTCTCCACTTTTTCTCCACTTTTTCTCCACTTTTTCTCCACTTTTTCTCCACTTCTTCTCCATTTTTTCTCCACTTTTTCTCAACTTTTTCTACATTTTTTTCTACATTTTTTCTCCACTTTTTCTCCACTTTTTCTCCACTTTTTCTCCATTTTTTCTCCACTTTTTCTCCACTTTTTCTCCATTTTTTCTCCACTTTTTCTCCACTTTTTCTCCATTTTTTTCTCCATTTTATCTCCACTTTTTCTCCACTTTTTCTCCACTTCTTCTCCACTTCTTCTCCACTTTTTCTCAACTTTTTCTACATTTTTTTTTACATTTTTTCTCCACTTTTTCTACATTTTATTCTCCATTTTTTCTCAACTTTTTCTCCACTTTTTCTACACCTTTTCTCCACTTTTTCTACATTTTTTCTCCTTTTTTTCTACATTTTTTCTCTACTTTTTCTCCATTTTTTCTCCACTTTTTCTCCACTTTTTCTCCACTTCTTCTCCATTTTTTCTCCACTTTTTCTCAACTTTTTCTACATTTTTTTCTACATTTTTTCTCCACTTTTTCTCCACTTTTTCTCCTTTTTTTCTCCACTTTTTCTCCACTTCTCCACTTCTTCTCCACTTTTTCTCAACTTTTTCTAAATTTTTTTTTACATTTTTTCTCCACTTTTTCTACATTTTTTTCTCCATTTTTTCTCCACTTTTTCTCCACTTTTTCTCCACCTTTTCTCCACTTTTTCTCCATTTTTTCTCCACTTTTTCTACATTTTTTCTCCACTTTTTCTCCATTTTTTCTCCACTTTTTCTCCACTTTTTCTCCACTTCTCCATTTTTTCTCCACTTTTTCTCAACTTTTTCTACATTTTTTTCTACATTTTTTCTCCATTTTTTCTCCACTTTTTCTCCACTTTTTCTCCACTTTTTCTCCACTTTTTTCTCCACTTTTTCTCCACTTCTCCACTTCTTCTCCACTTCTCCACTTTTTCTCCACTTTTTCTCCACTTTTTCTCCGTTCTTTTTCTATGGTCAGTTTACCCATTAGCTCTGCCATGCATAGTGTAGCTCTACACCTACTGCACATGTTACTTCATGATTGACATCTCTTTCATACCAGAGCTGTCTAAGCCTACTCTGACCCCATATTTTTCATTACTATATTGTCCTTGTACTGTATTATGACATTTGTATCATGTGTTTCATTTCTTGCTGTGTTGCAATTTTTTTGCTGCATCCCAATTGTACCTCTACATTGTTCGAGTTTTTGTTATTGTTCTCTCACTCTTATGTGATACTGATTATTGTCATTTTTCAGGATTACATGCAGATAAGTCCAATCTGACGAAGGCTCAGGCCGAAACGTCATTTGTAACTTGTTTTGGACAAAAACATATATGCTTATGAAAAAAATTTTTTCTTAATACGGACCAATAAAGAGTGATTTTGCATTACTATCCGTTGTGACTTACTGACTTAGTCTGGGAGATTTAGAGTGCCGAGGTTACTCACTAATTTTATCTATTATTATCTCTGAGCACCTATATACCAGTGAGCAGAGCTTCCTCTACAGTAGTTCTCCTGATTAGGCATGCGCTTGCCTCATGAGAAGGGCATTGCAGCTTTGGTAGCAACCATTACGACATGGACTCTGCTGCTGTGGACCCGAGAAGAGTGAGTGCAGATTCATTGCACTCAAACTCCTCACATGAAGGGTCCGCACTCCTAGAAAATGGGGGATATGTTCCCTGAGTGTCTCCCCCCCATATTCTAGACGGTCCAGAGTCGTCGTGGGACCCCTTTATTTTTTTTCTTACAATAAATTGGTGAAAGAGGAAATGTTTTGGGGACTGTTTTTTCAAATAAATTTCTTTTGTCGATTATTTTTTTTTGTTAGTACTGACAGTTTATGATGTTGGGTATCTAATAGACGCCATGACATCACAAACTGCTGGGCTTGATCTCAGGTGACTTTACAGCTAGTATCAACCCGATTTATTACCCCGTTTGCCACTGCACCAGGGCACGGGATGAGCTGGGGTGAAGCGCCAGGATTGGTGCATCTAGTGGATGCGCCACGTCTGGGGTGCCTGCGGCCTGCTATTTTTGGCTGTGAAGGCCCAATAACTATGGACCTTCCCACCCTGAGAATACCAGACCACAGCTGTCCGCTTTACCTTGGCTGGTGATCCAATTTGGGGGGGACCCTACTTTTATTGTGTAATTATTAATATTTATAAAATAATTATAAAAAAGAGCCTGAGGGGACCTCCACATTGGATCCCCAACCACGGTAAAGCTGCCAGCTGTGGTTTCAAGGCTACAGCCGTCTGCTTTACCCTAGCTGGCTATCAAAAATAGGGGGACCCAACGTCATTTTTTTTTTATCTATTTTTGAAATAGAAAAAATTAATGGGCTTCCCTGTATTTTGATTGCCAACCAAGATAACAGCAGGTAGATGGGGGTGGCAACCCATAGCTGTCTGCTTTATCTGCGCTGAGAATCAAAAATACCGCGGAGCGCTACGTCATTTTTTTAAAGATTTATTTTTACAGCACTGTGATGTCCAGCAATCAAAATACAGGGAAGCTCATTTTATTTTTAGTTATTTAAATAAATAATTAAAAAAAATATATATGGGCTCCCGCTGCATTTTTTGTATTGCTAGCTAAGGGTAATCCAAGCAGCTACTGGCTGCTAACCCCCACTGCTTGGTGTTACCTTCACTGGCAATGGAAAATCCAAGGAAGCATTTTTTATTTTTTTTGCCAAAAAACTACAAAAAAAGGACGTGAGCTTCGCCATATTTTTGTATGCTAGCCAGGTATAGCAGGCAGGTGGTGGAAGAGTTGGATACAGCGCCAGAAGATGGCGCTTCTATGAAAATGCCATTTTCTGAGGCGGCTGCAGACTGCAATTCTCAGCAGTGGGGCCCAGAAAGCTCAGGCCAACCTGTGCTGCGGATTCCAATCCCCAGCTGCCTAGTTGTACCTGGCTGGACACAAAAATGGGGCGAAGCCTACGTCATTTGTTTTCTAATTATTTCATGAAATTCATGAAATAATAAAAAAAGGGCTTCCCTTTATTTTTGGTTCCCAGCCGGGTACAAATAGGCAACTGGGGGTTGGGTGCAGCCGTACCTGCCTGCTGTACCCGGCTAGCATACAAAAATATGGCGAAGCCCACATAATCTTTTCAGGGGGCAAAAAACTTCTGCATACAGTCCTGGATGGAGGTAGAAAGAGGTTTTTTGCCCAGCTCACCTGTGTGATGGAAGCCAGTGATCCTGGGCTGTGCACGGAGAAGAGGTTTGGAAAGCCAGTCCATGTGCATTGAAATTGGTTAAAGGATTTCACCAGCACAAAACTCCAGGCATTTTGTTCTTTAAAATAAAACTTCCTTTATTTTCTTATCATTAAAAAGTCCATGCTATGGTGGTCAAGCCCATGTCAGAGAGGACGCGTTTCGAACATCCAGTTCTTATTCAGTCTCTAAACCATCTAGTCACAGAACTGTTTAAAAAGGGCTGAACCCAAACATGTGATCAAATGCAAGGAGAGAGCAAGACAATTACAAAAACATTAACCCCTTGAGTTATATCACTCCATATAATGCTTATAACACTTATATATATACAAAGTATTTTTTTAGCCAGATTAATATGCAAACATCAATTCATTTCTTTTATTTAAACCTTTCGGAAATCTTGTGCCCATTAAAAACATCCATTTTATTTCTCTCTGAAAGAGGATATCTTTCAAATTTCCACCCCTTCTAGGTAGTTGAATTTTTTCAATGGCATTGACTTTCATGCCTGTTAAATTACCTGCATGTGCGTCGCGAAAATGTTGAGACGCTCCTGATAATTTTCTGGTGGTGGCATTATTAACATCATAAATGTGTTCAGATATCCTCTTTCTGAGAGAACGACAAGTGCTGCCTATATATTGTCATGCAAATCTTGTAAAGCCATTTGTTCTTTAAATGACATAGGAGAGAAAAAAATGTCAGCTGATGCATTTGAAACATTAGGAACATTAACCTCATTTTCATCGTGAAAGAAGTGTTTTTTTACTGTTAATTTTCGGATAAACTTATTAACATCTACTATTGTTTTAAAAAGATCAAACCTCTTGTTGGGAACAAAATTTAAACCCCTTTTCAAAACACTAATTTCATTGCTGTTTAAAATGCATGCTGACATATTTATAACAGAAAAATTATTATTATCAATATTCATTTCCTTTTCCCCCTCGTGAAATGATTGTGTTGGTACACATGACTTTCTATGTTTGCGGCCGCTCCTCCTTGTTTTTTTCGATTTTTTTGAAAAAACGGCTGGTTTTTCAAGTTTTTTGACACACTTGAAGAAGTGGATGGGGTGTCAAAATTATTATCGGACGTGTCAGTATTATAGTCTGTAGAGTCCACATCAGTCATTTCAAAGTCCGTAGAAGAAAAATTGACACGGGTAGAATTGTTGCGTCTTTTATGATTTTTCAATATGGATCTGGGACCAGCTTGGAAAAATCTCCTGGAATTATGCCAATTGTAGATTTTATTATCCTCATAGTCCCTTAAATCACGAACAAACTTTTTTTCTTTGAATGCAGTGATTGTATCCTCAAGGGCAATGATTTTGGTGTTGATCTGGTCTTTCGTGGTCTTATAAGCATCCAGACCTGAATATTGTGCAAGGGAAACTTCAATTTCTTTAATCTTATTCTCCAACACACCTATTTTATTTCGTTCTTGTTCTATAATTAATTGAATAAGTTTTTTGGAGCATTCAGATAAGATAGTGTCCCATTTTGCAACAAATTCTTGATTAAATTCAACTGTGGGTCTTTTGTTCAGCCGAAGTCCCCTGGGAACCATATTTTTGTCAAGATATGCTTGCAAGGTCTCACTGTCCCACCAGGTACGAATTCTCGCTGACATCACTTTTTCTAATTCCCACATAATTTGATTCATTTCTGTGTGCGTTTCCAAGGGGGTATTTTGCTTATTCAATGAAAACATTTTTGCTGCTCTCTCCATACGTAGTCTATCTGAAGTAACAAAAATCTGATTGCTATTAGCTTCATTCCTCTGGTCTTCCATTTTATGACACAATTTTTTATATAAGGAACTATAAGTCATGCAATTTCATCATATATAGTATACAATGTCTCTTATTGAAAAGATCCAAAACAATGATAATTGACTTACTGACAGTTCCTATTCATGAATCACAGGGAGCACGGGTATAGCAGCTCAAGGTGAAGGTAGAAAGAGGTTTTTTGCCCAGCTCACCTGTGTGATGGAAGCCAGTGATCCTGGGCTGTGCACGGAGAAGAGGTTTGGAAAGCCAGTCCATGTGCATTGAAATTGGTTAAAGGATTTCACCAGCACAAAACTCCAGGCATTTTGTTCTTTAAAATAAAACTTCCTTTATTTTCTTATCATTAAAAAGTCCATGCTATGGTGGTCAAGCCCATGTCAGAGAGGACGCGTTTCGAACATCCAGTTCTTATTCAGTCTCTAAACCATCTAGTCACAGAACTGTTTAAAAAGGGCTGAACCCAAACATGTGATCAAATGCAAGGAGAGAGCAAGACAATTACAAAAACATTAACCCCTTGAGTTATATCACTCCATATAATGCTTATAACACTTATATATATACAAAGTATTTTTTTAGCCAGATTAATATGCAAACATCAATTCATTTCTTTTATTTAAACCTTTCGGAAATCTTGTGCCCATTAAAAACATCCATTTTATTTCTCTCTGAAAGAGGATATCTTTCAAATTTCCACCCCTTCTAGGTAGTTGAATTTTTTCAATGGCATTGACTTTCATGCCTGTTAAATTACCTGCATGTGCGTCGCGAAAATGTTGAGACGCTCCTGATAATTTTCTGGTGGTGGCATTATTAACATCATAAATGTGTTCAGATATCCTCTTTCTGAGAGAACGACAAGTGCTGCCTATATATTGTCATGCAAATCTTGTAAAGCCATTTGTTCTTTAAATGACATAGGAGAGAAAAAAAAAAAAAAAAATCATCATGGGCTGGGGCATCTCATCCTCACTACAATCCTCACTACAATCGGGAAGCAGCGTGCAGCCTTCACTCCGTGAGTGATCAGTGCTGCTAGCGGTAACAGCGGTAACGCTGACAGACGCGTTACCATAGCAACGGTGCTCCCGGAGCCGCGGTTAGCGGTGGCGTCACCGCTAACTGCGTTGCTATGGCAACGGTGATCTCCATTAATGACCGGCTGTGTCCAACGGAACGGAACAGGGAGTCGACTAACGGAACGGGGAGTCGACCGTGTGCTAGAGCATATCGCCGGTACACGGCGATACCCAAATGTGCACCGTGTACCGGAGAGATGCACTCGCAGGTCCTACATGACGTGTCATAGTCATGTGACCAGTCTGTAGCCAATGAGATAATAGCCATGTGACTGGTCACATGGCTATTTTGACGTCACGATAGGTCCTGCTTCTCTGCTGGCAGTGCCGGTCACCGGGAGGATTCAGCGATCATCGGATGGAATAGCGGCAGGAGACAGAGTGCAGGAGGGATCGCGGGGACCGGTAAGTGTTATGGCAATGTTTATTAACTGTTTGTGTACATTTATCATGCATTTTTATGTGTTTGTGATTGCCTCCCATTATAGCCTATTGGTTCGAGTTCGATCCGTCGATTGTTTGACGAACCGAACTCGAACGGGACCCCCGTTCGGCGAACCGACCTCGAGCCAAACCGCGACCGGTTCGCTCATCTCTACTCCTTACACGTTTCGCCCTCTTTCTGAGATATGAGGCTCACCAAGGGATTTCCAAACTGGATTCTTGAAAGCCACCTTCTGTCACACGGACCAACGGATCGATATATTAATGAGCTTGCCCCTATTCCCTTGTCATTATATAGATTCTCAGAGACATATTATTTGGACTGTGCACATATACTCTTGGGGATCTTTCTATGGTGCAAACACGTTTCACACTGTATGCTAGGAGCTCTGGAATCTAGAGAGGAAGCAGGGAGTAGGTGGTAATCAGCCATCGAAGAACGGGGGCATCATTACTATTAGGACGCCGACCTCCAATGTGTAGGAAGGGAAAGGAGAGGGTTAGAACCTGTAATCCCCCTTTTTTCCTCCTCAAGTGCAATTTTTAATTTTAATAAGTGTTGTTTGTAATGTATTGTGGCATAATTGTTAATAAAAGTATACTATTTTTAGAAGGTAGTGAATAGTTGTAGTTTTGGCCAATTGATATCTACCTTAGAAAACTGATTAGTGGTATGTTTAATTTAGAGGCCAGAAGACTCTTGTTCAAACCAGTGGGAATAATAAACAAATAATCCATCTTTCCAAAAGGAAACTGTATGAGAGAGATATATATGTAAGGCTCTAACAAGATCTAACTTATGTAATGCACGCTCGCGCAAATTAGAGGGTTTTGGAAAGAAAGATGGATAATGATATCCTCATTCTTGTGGAAATATATTTAGGTGGGCTCTAGCCCTTCTTTGTGGTGCTCATATCAGAGGATGGACTCCAGATATAATGAATTGGCAGATATCGGCACTTTCATCTTGTTTTTGTTTATTTATTTTCTTCAATTCATCATATACAATAGTGACTCAGCATTTCAATCTAATACAGAGATCTTCCTCAACCTGTTTATATACCAAATACATGCAAGAATTGGACTTCTTTGTCTTTAAAAAACATAATAGTGGTTGGGAAGTGGAGTACATTCTGGAATTTATGCATAAATATTTACTTACTAGCTATAGTACCCGGGCGTTGGCCGGGATAGTAACTGTCTCTCTATCTCTCTCCCAGTCTCTGTCTGTGTGTCGCTGTCTGTGTGTCTTTCTGGCTGCCTCTTTCCTTGTTTGTCTCTGTCTCTGTCTGTCTGTTTCTATCTCTCTGTCTGTCTTTGTATCAGTCTATTTGTCTCTATCTCTCTCTCTCTCTCTGTGTCTGTCTGTCTCTCTCTATCTCTGTGTCTATGTCTGTGTCTGTCTGTCTCTCTCTTTCCTCATCTGTCTCTTTTCAGGTCTGTCTTTCAAGGTCTGTCTCTTTCTCCGTCTGTCTCTTTCCCCGTCTGTCTCTTTCCCCTCTGTCTCTTTCCCCGTCTGCCTGTCTCTGTCTGTCTGTTTCTTTCTTTGTCTGTCACTATCTCTCTGTTTCTTTGCCCATCTGTCTCTTTCCAGGTCTGTCTCTTTCTCAGATCTGTCTCTTTCCCCATCTGTCTCTGTGTCACCCAGAGAAGGGGCTACTCGGTCCCGGGCAGTACTTGTTATAGGGAATGTCACTTCGGCTGGCCGTTGCCCAGTTCCTTGCCCTGGGCCCCTTTTGTAATGGGAGTATTTACAGGGGAGATAATAGTTTTTGTCATGTGATGCCATCTGCGGGTTGCGGTTAAGGAGGGAGAACCGCCGCTACTGAATGTGGGTACTCCCAGGGCTGGTGGTGATTGCAGCAATGGTGTTAGGCCCTCCGCAGGTAGGACCATGCCTGGGAGATGTAACGGGGGTAATAACGGAGACCACACCGGGTTGTCCTTAACAGTCCCTACTCACTGTGGACCCAGAGGTTGCTAGTTCAGGTTCCTTGGAGGACCAGTGCCAATGTAGTGACCCAGGCTGCTCTGTCCCCGGCACTCTCAGTTGATTGGGTCCCCGTAGCGTGGAGTGTTTGGGGGCCCCGACTGTCCCTTTTGGCATACAGTCTCCTTCTCTCTACGGCGGGCAGTATGGACCCTGTGGGGAGGTAAGTGTCCGAACCCCAATCCTAGTTTACTGCAGATGCCCCAGATTATTTGGTTCAGTGAAGTCCATGAAGGTGTCCTCACTGGCAGGTATTTATGAAACCGTGTGAAACTGATGCTTGACCTAGGACCCTGTGCCCTGTGCGTGCTACTGTCCCAGCGGTCACCATTACACGGACCCAGCTCAGGCACATCCGTACCCCTCTTCTGTGTGCCACGTGACTCTCAATTGGCTACTGACTGAGTGCTTACTCCTCCCACCAGGC
Source organism: Anomaloglossus baeobatrachus (assembly GCF_048569485.1). Taxonomy (NCBI): domain Eukaryota; kingdom Metazoa; phylum Chordata; class Amphibia; order Anura; family Aromobatidae; genus Anomaloglossus; species Anomaloglossus baeobatrachus. Next base: position 482,115,783 of record NC_134355.1, read on the forward strand.
TGGCTATACCCAGGGACTCGTTCCCATGGCGACCATCCCCTTACATGGTTAACCATCTATGCCCAGCGTGGAGTGGACAACTAGGATTTTGGTCGTGTTTTGGTGGGATCGGCACTGGTACTCCAGGTCCCAGGAGGGTAGATCCTGGATCCCCAAGAGGATGCAGTTCCCTGTAGTGCCCTGAGGGTCTCAGGGGTGCTACATCTCCCCATCTCTTTTCAGTCTCTTTCACTGTCTGTCTTTGTCCATCTCTTTGTCTGTATCTTTTCCTGTCTGTCTCTTTCCCTTTCTGCATGTCTCTGTCTGTCTGTCTCTTTCCTTGTCTGTCTCTATTTCTCTGTCTCTTTCCCATCTGTCTCTATCAAGGTCTGTCTCTTTTACCATCTGTCTTTGTCTCTCTGTCTGTCTTCTTCCCTGTCTCCCTGTCTCTGTCCCTGTCTGCCTCTCTCTGTCTGTCTCTTTCCCTCTATGTCTCTTTCCCTGTCTGTCTCTTCCCCGTCTGTTTCTTTCCCTGTCTGTCTCAGTCTGTCTCTTTCCCCATCTGTCTCTGTCTGTCTCTCTGTCTGTTTCTATCTTTCTGCCTCTTTCCCTGTCTGTCTGTCTCTCTCTCTGTCTGTCTGTCTCTCTCTGTCTATCTCTATCCGTCTCCCCACCGACATCATATCCCCTCACACATAAGTTTCTTATACTAACAATGTACTTTGTTCCTATAGCAACCAATCACAGCTCCTATTAATGACCTGTAGTTCTAGGCTCCATTCACTTTAATGGAAGCAGCTTTTTGGAGAGTAACTGTAAAGCGCGGGGTTAAATTTTCCCGTCAAAACATAGTCTACGACGTTCCCTGAGTCACATGAGGCGTCCCCAGACCTGAATATCATTGAAAATCTGTGGGATGATTTGAATCGGGCTGTCCATGCTCGACGACCATCAAACTTAACTGAACTGGAATTGTTTTTTACACAGGAATGGTCAAATATACCTTCATCCAGGATCCAGGAACTCATTAAAAGCTACAGGAAGCGACTAGAGGCTGTTATTTTTGCAAAAGGAGGATTTACAAAATATTAATGTCACTTTTATGTTGAGGTGTCCATACTTTTGCAGCGGTCAAATTTTGTTTAAATGCAGATTGCACATTTTCTGTTAATACAATAAACCTAATTTCAATCCAGAAATATTACTCAGTCCATCAGTTGTTAGATATATGAAACTGAAATAGCTGTTGCAAAAATCCAAATTGTTATAAAGAAAAAAGGTTAACATTAATAGGGGTGCCCAAACTTTTTCATATGACTGTAAGATCAAATGTCAAGACTGGGCCACGAAATATCTTAAGAATGAATTTTCAAAGGTTTTATGGACTGATGAATGAGAGAGAATTTTGATGGGCCAGAGGCTGATCAGTAAAGGGCAGAGAGCTCCACTCCGACTCAGACGCCAGCAAGGTGGATGTGGGTTACTGGTATGGGCTGGTATCATCAAAGATGACCTTTTCGGGTTGAGGATGGAGTGAAGCTCAACTTCCAGACTTACCTCTAGTTTCTGGAAGACAACTTCTTCAAGCAATGGTACAGGAAAAAGTTAGTATCGTTAAAAAAAACCCATGATTTTCATGCAGGACAATGCTCCATCACATGCATCCAACTACTCCACAGCATGGCTGGCCAGTCAAGGTCTAATAGATGAAAAAATAATGACATGGCCCCCTTGTTCGCCTGATCTGAATCCCATAGAGAACCTGTGGTCCCTCATAAAATGTAAGATCTAAACGGAGGGAAAACAGTACACCTCTCGAAACAGTGTCTGAAAGGCTGTGGTGGCGACTGCATGCAATGTTGATCGTAAACTGATCAAGCAACTGACAGAATCTATGGATGGTAGGCTGTTGAGTGTCATCATAAAGAAAGGTGGCTATATTGGTCACTAATTTTTGGGGTTTTGTTTTTGCATGTCAGAAATGTTTATTTCTAAATTTTGTGCAGCTACAGTCATATGAAAAAGTTTGGGTACCCCTATTAATGTTAACCTATTTTCTTTATAACAATTTGGGTTTTTGCAACAGCTATTTCAGTTTCATATATCTAATAACTGATGGAATGAGTAATATTTCTTGATTGAAATGAGGTTTATTGTACTAACAGAAAATGTGCAATCCGCATTTAAACAAAATTTGACCAGTGCAAAAGTATGGGCACCCTTATGAATTTCTTGATTTGAACCCTCCTAACTACTTTTTACTGACTTACTAAAGCACTAAATTGGTTTTGTAACCTCATTGAGCTTTGAACTTCATAGGCAGGTGTATCCAATCATGAGAAAAGGTATTTAAGGTGGCCACTTGCAAGTTGTTCTCCTATTTGAATCTCCTATGAAAAGTGGCATCATGGGCTCCCCAAAACAACTCTCAAATAGAGATGAGCGAGCCGGTCCCGGTTCGGCTCCAGGTCGGTTCGCCGAACGGAGCTCCCGTTCGAGTTCGGTTCGTCGAACGTTCGACGAACCGAACTCGATCCGCATAGGAAACAATGGCAGGCATTCACAAACACATAAAAAACACCTAGAAAACACCCTCAAAGGTGTCCAAAAGGTGACAAACAACTCACAACACAACACAAACACATGGGAAAGTGACAAGGACATATACTCATGCGAAAACAAAAGAGCAGGACAAGGAAAAAGAGGAGACACAGATATAGGCATGGCACGCCCTTCTAAAATCATGTAAAACCCCGCAAGGTGACTCCAAGCGGAGTCTCCCTTTTTTCCAAAAATTGGGCCACACAGACACTCACCCCTTCAGTGGCAGCACTTGTGCCCCAGTTGTACACTTTACAGCTAGATTTGCATCAAGCACATTCAAAAATACGCCATACTTAACCGTCCCCAGGATGACTCCAGGGTAAGTAGCAAAGTCTTTCCTGATCCCAGCTCTGTTCATCTTGGATCATTTTTAAAAACAATGTAAGTAAGGGTTACACCAAGCGGAGTCTCCCTTTTTTTCCAAAAATTGTGCCCCACACACACCCACCCCTTCAGTGGCAGCAGTTGTGCCCCAGTTGTACACTTCACAGCTAGATTTGCATCAAGCACATTCAAAAATACGCCATACTTAACCGTCCCCAGGATGACACCGGGGTAGGTAGCAAAGTCTTTCCTGATCCCAGCTCTGTTCATCTTGGCTCATTTTTAAAAAACACAGCAAGCAAGGGTTACTCCAAGTGGAGTCTCCCTTTTTTTCCAAAAATTGTGCCCCACACACACCCACCCATTCAGTGGCAGCACTTGTGTCCTAGTTGTACACTTCACAGCTAGATTTGCATCAAGCACATTCAAAAATACGCCATACTTAACCGTCCCCAGGATGACACCGGGGTAGGTAGCAAAGTCTTTCCTGATCCCAGCTCTGTTCATCTTGGCTCCTTTTAATAAAACACAGCAAGCAAGGGTTACTCCAAGCGGAGTCTCCCTTTTTTCCAAAAATTGGGCCCCACACACACCCACCCCTTCAGTGGCAGCAGTTGTGCCCCAGTTGTACACTTCACAGCTAGATTTGCATCAAGCACATTCAAAAATACGCCATACTTAACTGTCCCCAGGATGACACCGGGGTAGGTAGCAAAGTCTTTCCTGATCCCAGCTCTGTTCATCTTGGCTCATTTTTAAAAAACACAGCAATCAAGGGTTACTCCAAGTGGAGTCTCCCTTTTTTTCCAAAAATTGTGCCCCACACACACCCACCCATTCAGTGGCAGCACTTGTGCCCTAGTTGCACACTTCACAGCTAGATTTGCATCAAGCACATTCAAAAATACGCCATACTTAACCGTCCCCAGGATGACACCGGGGTAGGTAGCAAAGTCTTTCCTGATCCCAGTTCTGTTCATCTTGACTCCTTTTAAAAAACACAGCAAGCAAGGGTTACTCCAAGCGGAGTCTCCCTTTTTTCCAAAAATTGGGCCCCACACACACCCACCCCTTCAGTGGCAGCAGTTGTGCCCCAGTTGTACACTTCACAGCTAGATTTGCATCAAGCACATTCAAAAATACGCCATACTTAACCGTCCCCAGGATGACACCGGGGTAGGTAGCAAAGTCTTTCCTGATCCCAGCTCTGTTCATCTTGGCTCATTTTTAAAAAACACAGCAAGCAAGGGTTACTCTAAGTGGAGTCTCCCTTTTTTTCCAAAAATTGTGCCCCACACACACCCACCCATTCAGTGGCAGCACTTGTGCCCTAGTTGTACACTTCACAGCTAGATTTGCATCAAGCACATTCAAAAATACGCCATACTTAACCGTCCCCAGGATGACACCGGGGTAGGTAGCAAAGTCTTTCCTGATCCCAGCTCTGTTCATCTTGGCTCATTTTTAAAAAACACAGCAAGCAAGGGCTCCAAGTGGAGTCTCCCTTTTTTTCCAAAAATTGTGCCCCACACACACCCACCCATTCAGTGGCAGCACTTGTGCCCTAGTTGTACACTTCACAGCTAGATTTGCATCAAGCACATTCAAAAATACGCCATACTTAACTGTCCCCAGGATGACACCGGGGTAGGTAGCAAAGTCTATCCTGATCCCAGCTCTGTTCATCTTGGCTCCTTTTAAAAAACACAGCAAGCAAGGGTTACTCCAAGCGGAGTCTCCCTATTTTCCAAAAATTGGGCCCCACACACACCCACCCCTTCAGTGACAGCAGTTGTGCCCCAGTTGTACACTTCACAGCTAGATTTGCATCAAGCACATTCAAAAATACGCCATACTAAACCGTCCCCAGGATGACACCGGGGTAGGTAGCAAAGTCTTTCCTGATCCCAGCTCTGTTCATCTTGGCTCATTTTTAAAAAACACAGCAAGCAAGGGTTACTCCAAGTGGAGTCTCCCTTTTTTTCCAAAAATTGTGCCTTAGACACACCCACCCATTCAGTGGCAGCACTTGTGCCCTAGTTGTACACTTCACAGCTAGATTTGCATCAAGCACATTCAAAAATACGCCATACTTAACCGTCCCCAGGATGACACCGGGGTAGGTAGCAAAGTCTTTCCTGATCCCAGCTCTGTTCATCTTGGCTCATTTTTAAAAAACACAGCAAGCAAGGGTTACTCCAAGTGGAGTCTCCCTTTTTTTCCAAAAATTGTGCCCCACACACACCCACCAATTCAGTGGCAGCACTTGTGCCCTAGTTGTACACTTCACAGCTAGATTTGCATCAAGCACATTCAAAAATACGCCATACTTAACCGTCCCCAGGATGACTCCAGGGTAGGTAAAAGTCTTTGCTGAACCATGACTTGTTCATCTTGGCTCCTTTTAAAAAACACAGCAAGCAAGGGTTACTCCAAGCGGAGTCTCCTTTTTTTCCAAAAATTGGGCCCCACACACACCCACCAATTCAGTGGCAGCACTTGTGCCCTAGTTGTACACTTCACAGCTAGATTTGCATCAAGCACATTCAAAAATACGCCATAATTAACCGTCCCCAGCATGACACCAGGGTAGGTAGCTAAGTCTTTCCTGATCCCAGCTCTGTTCATCTTGGATCATTTTTAAAAACACTGTAAGCAAGGGTTACTCCAAACTCCCTTCAGTGGCAGCACTTGTGCCTCAGTTGTACACTTCACAGGTAGATTTGCATCATGCACATTCAAAATCCACAAGCATTTACTCTCCCCAGGATGACACAGGGGTAGTAAATTCCTTTTGGATCCATGACTTGTTCATTTTGATGAACGTTAGTCTGTCCACATTGTCACTGGACAGACGCGTGCGTTTATCTGTCAGCACACACCCAGCAGCACTGAAGACACGTTCAGAGACAACGCTGGCAGCTGGACACGACAAAATCTTCAAGGCGTAAGTGGAGAGCTCTGGCCATTTTTCAAAATTTGAAGCCCAAAATGAGCAAGGCTCCATTTGCAAAGTCATGGCATCGATGTTCATTTGGAGATACTCCTGTATCATCCTCTCCAGCCGTTGACTATGTGTCAGACTTGTTGTCTCTGGTGGCCTTGCAAAGGAGGGTCTAAAAAAATTATGAAAAGATTCAATAAAATTGCTGTTACCAGCACCAGATACGGTGCTACTGGTACGGGTAGACTGTTGGAGATGACGAGACCATCCCATGTTTGGCAAGTTACAACTGGGAGATTCACTCCCTGCACCTGCACGGTTGTTTGGTGGAAAAGCCAAGCTAAGATCGAGTAACAGCTTCTGCTGATACTCCTGCATACGTGCGTCCCTTTCTATGGCTGGAATTATGTCACAAAATTTGGACTTGTACCGGGGATCTAATAGTGTGGCAACCCAGTAGTCATTATCACTTCTAATTTTGACAATACGAGGGTCATGTTGGAGGTAGTGCAGCAAGAAGGCGCTCATGTGTCTTGCGCAGCCATGCGGACCAAGTTCACGCTGTTTGTGGCATAGAGGTGCTAACCGTTCTTTGTTCCTCTGACATCTACCCCAACTTCTTTCAACAGAAATTTTACCAAGGTCTCCCTCATCCGCTGAGTCTTCCATGTCCATGGACAGTTCGTCCTCCATTTCTTCATGTTCTCCTGCACCTTCCTCAACATTTCGCCTGCTACAATGCACCCTTGTTGATCCCTGTCCCCCATGGTCTCATGCCTGCCGCGTTGGTGATGATGAACGTCTGGACCTTGGTGATGTTGTTGTGTCTTGCGCATATGAATCCTCCTGTAGTTCCTCCCCTTCCTGTTGTCCCATCCCCTGACTTCGAATAGTGTTTAGCGTGTGCTCCAGCATGTAAATGACTGGAATTGTCATGCTGAAAATGGCATTGTCAGCGCTAAACATATTCGTCGCCATGTCGAAACTGTGCAGAAGGGTGCATAGGTCTTTGATCTGAGACAACTCTATCAGGGTGATCTTCCCACCTCTGCATCTCATTGGCCCAAGCTATACGTCATGACGTATTGCATCAGGGCTCGATGGTGCTGCCACAGTCGCTGTAACATGTGGAGAGTCGAATTCCAGCATGTCGGCACATCGCATTTCAGGCAATGAACCGGCAGGCCGAAAGACTTCGGGAGCGATGCAAGTCGCTCAGCAGCGGTGGTTGAACGGCGGAAGTGAGCAGACAGCTTTCGTGCCCTGTTCAGAAGGCCATCTAGGCCGGGATAGTGTGTTAAAAATTGCTGGACAACAAGGTTCAACACGTGAGCCATACAAGGCACGTGTGTCACCTTGACCAGGCGAAGGGCCGCACCCAGGTTCGCAGCATTGTTGCACACGGCCTTACCAGGCTGCAGGTTGAGTGGAGACAACCATTTATTAAACTCAGTCTCCAGAGCTGCCCACAACTCAGCCGCTGTGTGACTCTTATGTCCAAGACATTTCAAGCTAAATACCGCCTGATGCCGTTGCGCTCTGCTGCCAGCATAGTAATGAGGGGTGCGTGATTCCTTCTGTGCAGTTACAACGCTGGTGGCCTGACCAGGCAGGCTTGGGGCGGAGGTGGAGGACCCAGACAAGATGGAGGAGGCAGAAGCAGTGGCGGAACCTCGACATACAGAGGATTGACACACAAGTCGTGGGGACGGCAAGACTTGGGCAGCAGACCCTTCACCATCTATCAGCATAGTTACCCAGTGCCCAGTCAGCGACATGTAACATCCCTGTCCATGTTTACTGGTCCAAGTATCGGTGGTGAAATGCACCCGTTCACTCACAGAGTTTCTCAAGGAAGCGGTGATGTTGTGTGCGACATGCTGGTGTAGCGCAGGCACACCTTTCTTAGAGAAGTAGTGGCGACTGGGCATCTGGTACTGGGGCACAGCAACAGACATAAGGTCTCTAAAATCCTGTGTGTCCACCAGGCGGAAAGGCAGCATTTCGGTAGCCAAGAGCTTACAGAGGGATAAAGTCAACCTCTTAGCTTTGTCATCGGTCACAGGAAATGGCCTTTTATTTGTCCACATCTGAGTGACAGAGATCTGGCTGCTGTGTGTAGATGGTGGTGAGTAGGGTGTCCGTGAAAAAATGCAGGTTTGTGAGGAAAGTGCAGGCATAGACATGATGTTGCCTTCATCCAACGTTGATGCTATCGATGTCTGAGAGAGCTGTACACACGCACTTGTTTCCCCTTCCAAACTAAATGATGACCTACCAAGCAAACTGCCTGTAGCGGGTACAGTGGTGAAAGTTGTGCGTGGAAAACCGGGTGTGACAGCTGTACCCACAGTCCTAGAAGATGAAGAGTGCGCGGATGCACTTGAAGGGGCAGGCGGTGGATGGTTCGCTCCGCTAAACCGCATTGCAGCACGGTGAGCTTCCCACTGGGACATATGATATTTATTCGTGTGACGATTCATGGAAGAAATTGTCAAACTCCTGAGGTTTTGCCCTCTACTAACAGAATCATGACAAATTTTACATATCACTTGATTTGGGCGATCTTTTGCTATGTCAAAAAAGGACCAGGATAGGCAAGGCTTAGAGGGCATGAAACCTGCTGAGCCCCCCCGACTAGTGCTCAGAGGCAGAGTGGTGGCTGAGGATGCAGTTGTAGACGTGCTACCAGTACTACTCCTCTGTCCAGGAAGGCGCAAGGTAACTTCGTCGTCAGTTGCATCCTCCTCCACCGCCTCTGGTGACCTCCTCGAGTGCCTGACTGTGGGTTGAGAGTAGGTGGGATCTAGAACTTCCTCATCAATTGTTGTGTTTGCACTCCTTCACCCTCAGACCGAGCCTCTGCTTGCCCCGACCGAATATTTAAGTTGTCATCCCAATCTCGTATCTGCGTCTCATCGTCATCAGTATGTTCCTCATTGTCTATTACAACAGGTGTTACAGTTTGTGAATAAGGGTCAACATTATGCTCAGAAACTTGGTCCTCATGGCCTGAATCAGAGTCACAAAGGTTCTGGGCATCACTGCAGACCATTTCCTGGTCTGTACTCACTGTAGCTTGGGAGCAGACCTCTGATTCCCAGGCTATAGTGTGACTGAACAGCTCTGCAGACTCCGTCATCTCAGTTCCACCATACTGTGCAGGGCAGATGGAGACTTCAGAGCTGGGAGAAAGCAAGTGTGATTGGGATGACAACTCAGAGGACTGTTGTTTTTTGGATGCGGTAGTTGAGGTGGCGGAGAGGGCACTTGTTGGACCACTTGAGATCCATTCAAGCATTTTTGTTTTTTTGGCCATCATCTACCTTTGTGCCAGTTGTTCGTGTCCGTAAAAAAGGGAGCACATCGGATTGTCCATGGTAAGTAGTAGACATCTTACTTTTGCTGGAAGATGGTCTATCTTCAGCAGATGTTAATGGAGCTTTGCCACCTTCGCCATGGACAAACCCTTTTTTTCCTTTTCCAAGACGCCTCTTCCCCTTTCCACCAGCATCTGTCATTTTGCCACTCATTTTGATTGCGACAAGATTGTGCACTTAAAATGTGGTAGTAAAAATTGAGAGGTGGTGTAGATTGCAGCGGTGGTCTATCTTTATTAACAGCAGAATAAACAACAATAACTATCCCTGACAATGCAAATACGGCCCTTAAACTGGCAGCATAGTTTGCTAGTGTAATGGCTTGGTAACAATGAGTTTGAGTGTGCAATGCAGTGGTGCTGCAAATAGCTTTGCACCAGTGGGACACTAATGGAAGTCCAAAAGCCACTTTTAGGATGCCACTAAGTATACTCAGTGTTTGCTAGTAATATGGCTTAGTAACAATTAGCTTGAGTGTGCAATGCAAAGGTGCGGCAAATAGCTTTGCACCAGTGGGAAACTAATGGAAGTCCAACAGCCACTTTTAGGATGCCACTAAGTTTACTCAGTGTTTGCTAGTATAATAGCTTGGTAACAATGAGCTTGAGTGTGCAATGCAGTGCTGCTGCAAATAGCTTTGCACTAGTGGGACAATAATGGAAGTCCAACAGCCACTTTTAGGATGCCACTAAGTTTACTCAGTGTTTGCTAGTATGATGGCTTAGTAACAATGAGTTTGAGTGTGCAATGCAGAGGTGCTGCAAATAGATTTGCACCAGTGGGACACTAATGGAAGGGCAACAGCCACTTTTAGGATGCCACTAAGTTTACTCAGTGTTTGCTAGTATAATGGCTTAGTAACAGTGAGCTTGAGTGTGCAATGCAGTGGTGCTGTAAATAGCTTTGCTCCAGTGGGACAATAATGGAAGTCCAACAGCCAATTTTAGGATGCCACTAAGTTTACTCAGTGTTTGCTAGTATAATGGCTTAGTAACAATGAGCTTGAGTGTGCAATGCAGTGGTGCTGCAAATAGCTTTGCACCAGTGGGACACTAATGGAAGTCTAACAGCCACTTTTAGGATGTCACTAAGTTTACTCAGTGTTTGCTAGTATAATGGCTTAGTAACAATGAGCTTGAGTGTGCAATGCAGTGGTGCTGCAAAGAGCTTTGCACCAGTGGGACACTAATGGAAGTCTAACAGCCACTTTTAGGATGCCACTAAGTTTACTCAGTGTTTGCTAGTATAATGGCTTAGTAACAGTGAGCTTGAGTGTGCAATGCAGTGGTGCTGTAAATAGGTTTGCACCAGTGGGACAATAATGGAAGTCCAACAGCCAATTTTAGGATGCCATTAAGTTTACTCAGTGTTTGCTAGTATAATGGCTTAGTAACAATGAGTTTGAGTGTGCAATGCAGAGTTGCTGCAAATAGATTTGCACTAGTGGGACACTAATGGAAGTCCAACAGCCACTTTTAGTATGCCACTAAGTTTACTTAGTGTATGCTGATATAATGGCTTAGTAACAATGAGTTTGAGTGTGCAATGCAGAGGTGCTGCAAATAGATTTGCACTAGTGGGACACTAATGGAACACTAGTGTTTGCTAGTATAATGGCTTAGTAACAATAAGCTTGATTGTGCAAAGGGCAGGAGGGTACAGTGGCAGGGTTGTGGGTCAGTGTACAGGAAAGGAAGCCTCACTTTCTATCCCTCCTAATGGGGAAATGCAGCGAGGAAGTCCCTGACCTTAGCTACACAGACGCTGTTGTCTGTAGCTGTTAAAATCTGTTTCCACGGATCTGTCTGTAACCTATGGCTCTGAGCCTGCTGTTATTAGCCCTTACAAGGGCTAATAGAAACTTCTATCCCTATTCTGTATAGCGCTGTGTGTAGAGCGTACACAACAGTATCGGAGACAGGAGCTACGCCAGCGGTGACTGACACCCAGACGCAGAAGAGATAATGGCGTCCGGACGGGCAGATACCCGTTTTTATAATGCAGGGACATGTGACATGGACATCCTATCACACATGCCGCTGCTTCTCTGGCTAAAAGTCCACTTAGCTGTGTGTGTGTATGGGATTGGCTGACATGCTGGCCCGCCCCACTACACGCGCGCACTTAGGGAAGGAAAACAAGGAAAAAAAAAACTATACGCTGAAATTTCATAATAGTGTGAGTCACAGAGTGACTTACACTATTACAGCGGAAAGCCAGCTAGTAATTAGCTTGGCTTTTTGCTGCTAGAACTGTTCTCGAACGTAACTAGAAGTATCGAGCTTTAGCAAAAAGCTCGAGTTCTAGTTCGATCTAGAACAGCCCCCAAAATCACTCGAACCGCGAACTGGAGAACCACGAACCGCGAACCACGCTCAACTCTTTTAGTGACATTGCGGTAACGTCAATGTTACGCCGAATGCACCTCCCCCTTGAAGGAGGGATTGTTCGGCGGTCACAGCGACTTTGCCGACCAGGTATGTGCGTGTGAAGCTGCCGTAGCGATAATGTTCATCACGGCAGCAAGCACCAGATATCGCATGTACGACGGGGGTGGGTGCTATCACGCTCGACATCTCTAGCAATTTCCAGCGATGTCGCAGCGTGTAAAGCCCGCCTTAGTCTTTATATCAAGTACACTAACACCTCAGCGTAACTGATATGGGTATGGTACCAATGGTAGGTATAATTATTTTAACAAACTGTTCCAAGGGCAATTTTTCAACACAACAACATCAGTCTGCATGTTGCTCATTATACTTGGATCAGTTTATCCATCTTCATAATCTAAATTTACTACCGTTGTCTCAGTGTCACCAGCCTTGTCTCCCATCAAGGACGTCATTAGTCGGCAATTACAAGAAGGTGTTACCAAGGGAAGATCTTAATAATTTACATGTGCATGTGCTTCAGGGTGGCAGAAAACTCCTCAGAAAATAATTAATAACCTCATTTATAGCATTTATGCCGAGTGTATTTCTGTGCTTGACGTTTATGCTCGATATTGAGTAAGTCAAGATGTTTTGAAAATGTATTTTATATTTTTTCATCATTTGCATATCATTAACATGATGATTTATCCTGCAATTTTTACAAATCCACAACTTTTCTTATCTTGTTGTTGCAGTTTCAATGTTGAGGAATGTTTATGTTTATATAACATCTGCAAAAACAATTAATATAAAATAAAAAAATTTCATGTAAAATAAGTTTTCCTACATTAAGGAATAAGCCTACACATGTTGTGTCCACATGGCTGTAATAATCTGGAAAATTCATTTAACACATTATTTGTTGTGAAATGTGAACAGTAAATAGTATAAACAAAAAACTAAACCAAAAATAGTTTTTTTTCTAGATTTGTGTGGCAAAAATGACATAGTAATTTACATGTACCCCAAAACTGCATTAAAAATAATATGATTAGTCCTGCATAAAACAAAGGCACATACAACCACTAGAGTATTGCGAGTACCTAACTGTTCGTACTCGATATACTCATAATGACTAATGTCAAATACTAACGTATTTCTTCCGAATAGCGTGTGCACTGGGGAAAAAGTCACAATGTAACGAGTAACCCGGAAGTTGTACTATATGTGCGAATAGCGAAAACTGCGGAATTCGGGTTACTCCTTACATTACGAGTATTCCCTATTCACTTGCACTGCACTCGCTATTTGGAACAAATACATGAGTATTAGACAATACTTGCTATGAGCTGGTCGAACTCACAGAAAATCGGGACCGGCAGGTTCCTGATGAATTTTTTAAAAAACTCAGATGCGGCCACGGAATCTGGTACTTATATAAGTCTATGGGAACCAGAAATTAAAAATGTTTATAGAAGGGATATGGGGGTAGGAGTGCACACGGTGTACTCACTGAACCTCGGTCATAGCGGCAAGCTATTTCCAGGTCACACTTTCCCTTCTGGAGCTGACAATTAACCCTTATTGAATGTTTACTGCTTTCTCCACCCACCAGCGCCTGTAACTGGTTGCAGTTAGATGCGCCCCCACCAAGAGTGGCAGTGTATCAGCTGACTGCCACCAATCAAAGGCACCAGTGCGGCCGGTGGGCAGAGAAAGCAGTGCACCTGTCTGCAAGTGAATAATGTGGCATAAAAATAAATGAATAATTAAAACAATTGGCGCAGGGTCTCCCGTGTTCTGATACCAGCACAGATAAAGCCCACAGCTACAGCACCCAGCTCTCTGGCTTTATCATGGCTGTGTATCAAAATAAGACCGGAGTCAAACAATCGCAAGAGTCTCGCATCGCATCACCTGGCAGCCGCACACTCTCCTGACATGAGCGTGCATCTGCATATAGTTCTATGTCCGGAGAGTCTGCGGCTGCCAGGTGATGCGATGCAAGACTTGTGGGAGTGCACCCTATGGCCAGAGTCACACACTTGCGCAAGTCTCGCATCGCATCATCCGGTAGCAGCACAGTCTCCTGATAGGAGCGTGGATCTATTTTCTATGCAGCTGCACATTCATTTCCTCAGAGAGTGCGGCTGCCTGGTGATGCGCTGTGAGACTCGTGCGAGTCATATGGTTCTTGTGAGTGCACTATAAGGCTGGAGTCACACTTGCGCAAGTCTTGCATTGCATCCCCCTGCATGACCTGACGCTCTCCAGACACGAGTGTGCAGCTGCATAGAACTACATGCAGCAGACCTGCTTATGTCAGGAGAGTGTGCGGCCGTGCTGGGTGATGCAATGCGAGACTTGTGCAAGTCCCTCGGAAATGTGACTCTGGCCTAAGAGGTACCGCATGTGGCTTTTTTTATTATTTAAATAAGTAATTAAAGAAAACGACGTACGGTCCTCGAAAATTTTCAAACTCAGCCAATATAAAGCCCCACAGCTCGGGCTATATTCTCAGGCTGGGGAGGTCCAGCCTAAAATTATCAGCCTCCAGCTGCCCGGGAATTGACGCATCCATTAGATGTGACAATCCCAGAGCTTTACCTCGCTCTCTCGAATGCCCTGATGTGGTGGCAATCGGGGTAATAAGGGGTCAATAACAGCCCACAGCTGCTACTAAACCCTTGATTAATAATGGCACAGATGTTTATGAGACACTCGCATCATTAATCTGTAAATGAAAGTAAACAAACACAAATACCGAAAAAATCCTTTATTTGGAATAAAATACAAAACCCACCCTCTGTCACCACTTTATTAACCCCAACAAATTACTGCAGGTCCGATGTAATCTACACGAGTATATGAAGTGAGAGGCACAGGGAAGCCACAGGAGTAGCATACAGCAGCATGAGAGCAGCGTACCAGCTGGGCAGGAGCTTGGGTAAGTATGAAATGCTTACTTCATTCTTATTTTCTTTATTTTTCCTTTATTTTTTTATTTTCTCAAGTGCCGGATCTGGATTAAACACTTGGAATCCCAGGTCCGGATCTGGCACCCGGGGACACTTTGAAACTGCGTGGATGCAGCCCTAGTTATGAATATAGCGAGTACAAATAGTTAGGTGCTCTTTCAACTCTAACAACCACTTCATTGTAGAAGTAAAAAAATGAGGGCTAATAAGATAGACAAAAAAAAAATAAAAATGTTTGGTCATTAAAACCCATTCAGACTTTGTAATTAATGAGTCAAGGGAAATTAACCGGCATATATGTTATATTTCCAGATTGTTTATTACTGAGAAATAAAAAACAGAAGGTGGTAGCACAGGTCCTGTATATGCTTTTAATCTTCATTTTTCCTTCATTTGACAGAAAAGTGACATGTTTATAAATCAATTTTTAAATGAACAAGTTGTGAAGAAGAAGGGCACCTTTGTTTATACTCTTCCCTTTATTCGTTTTGTTATGCTGACATTTATGTGTGTATAATAGTTATCTTTTTTTAAGTATTTATTCTTCTTATTCCTTTGATAATTAAATATGGAACCTGATCTTATTATATGAATTACATTGCAACAAATCAGTGGCTGTGTAACAATATTCACAAGACTCTGCTGGAAACGGCAGCGCTCATGCACTTACTGACTAAGGTCAGAATCACACTTGCTAGTGCCTCGCGTGTAACTCGCACGAGTCTCTCATGGTAGAACCCGGCATGGCCGCACACTATGCATACAGGAGCGTCTGAGCTGCATAGAGATACATGCAATCGACCCGCTCCTGTCAGGAGAGTGTGCGGCCAAGCCGGGTTCTACCATGAGAGACTCGTGCGAGTTACACGCGACGCACTAGCAAGTGTGATTCTGGCCTAAAATGGGGTGTGGAACTGCAATTGGTAAAATAGAGGTCACGTGCACTTGACCTTCTGGGGACATAATTGATAAGGAAAACACAAAACCACTGCGCTACATACACACACAATTCATTGAGAAGTGATCGTGAAGCTGATTGCAAATGACATGAATGATATATATATATATATATATATATAAATATAAAATATTAAATTGAGGTATAATTGTACTGTAAGAGATAATATGGATAATTTAACAAATGAAATTGATGTAATTGGGCTCTTACCTGAGCTGTTGGGTAGGTCTGTAGACACCTATATGGTCGGCCCTGAACGGCTGGCTAATAAGCGGATTGATGTCTATGAGGGTTTTCAGAAATATATAACTGAATGAGGTCAATAATAAAATGCTGTAGTATGGATGGCATACAAAATCCAATTTAAAGGGTACAAAATTCACATGTCTTGGTCATGATGTATATAGATAGTTGCTGATAGTTAGAGTGGATGAGGGGTCAGAATGAATTCTGCTGATGTTCGCTTCTGAAAGAGGTTGAAATCGTGGGTTGCACATAAGGGTTGTGTAGTGATGTATGTTACTACAGATGTACATCTTAAGCAAAGAAATCAGATATATATAATGAGTAGAAAACTGGGTAGAACCCACAAGGGATTGAATAGCAATTAGGTTGTTGTAACACAAACAATGAATGGTGACTGATTGCTGCGGGCAAAAATATGAAAAAAAATGGGAAAAAACACTGCTCATAATGCGACTTATGCCGGCGTCACACGGTACGATATATTGTGCGATCGCACGAGCGATCGTACCTGCCCCCGTCGTTTGTGCATCACGGGCAATTAGTTGCTCATGGCGCACAAAGTCGTAACCCCCCGTCACACGCACTTACCTCCCGGACGACGTCGCTGTGGGCGGCGAATATCTTCTTCCTGAAGGGGGAGGGACGTTCGGTGTCACAGCGACGTCACACAGAGGCCAGCCAATAGAAGAGGAGGGACGGAGATGAGCGGAACGTAGACATCCCGCCCACCTCCTTACTTCCTCATTGCCGGTGGGAAGCAGGTAAGCTGTGTTCGTCGTTCCTGAGGTGTCACACGGAGTGACATGTGCTGCCTTGGGAACGATGAACAACCGGCGCAGAAAAGGTGGGATGATATTATGGAAATGAACGACGTGTCAACGAGCCACGATAAGGTGAGTATTTTTGCTCGTTCCCAGTCGTTTGGAGGTGTCACACGGTACGATATATCTAACGATGCCGGATTTGCGTCACTAATGATGTGACCCCGATGACATATCGCCCGATATATCGTACCGTGTGACACCGGCATTACTGCATATCTTGGTAGGAGGTGTTCACACTTGGGGTGTCCTCTTCTGTTTATATGGATGGCTGCTCTATATAGTAATATTCCCAGACCTGCTACAGTTGGTAAGTTGCTTGCAAGGAATGCCTGGATTGATGTTACTTTGATTCTGCAGCCTAAAAACAGTAACCAGGTTCAGTGGGAATCTAGGAGTACCTTGACTTGCTAGAGACAAACCAGATATGTTGATTCTGGAGGCTAATTAGCGTGCCACTTGATGGCAGAATGTGGCACACTAACAGCCTAATGTTTTGTATAATATTGTTTTAAATGAATGACTCACTGTTTGTTGTGGTTGGGAGAGCAGATATCCGGATGTCAGCTGTGGTATGCGGGTGGTCGCTCCGTCTAATGCTGTCCCCAATAGGATCTAGATTAATAGGCTACTGGCTATGTCCGGACACACCGGCCGGATGCAAGTCCGGACATTAGCTTCGCGCGCGATCAAACTGACCGGGTGAAGTCACACGCTACCTGAAGGCAGCGAGCTACGGAAGCTCAGTTGGGGCAAAAAACTGTCCTACGCGTTTCGGAAGGAAACGTACCTCCTTCCTCAGGGAGTAAGCAAAGCCTGTATCTGGGGATATTTTTATAGTGGACGGAGTGCGACTAGATTGGTATAATTAGTATAATTGGTGCATAGTGCTTTCTGCTGGTCCTGTAGCCACTTTCAATTGATATTATAGGTGGATCGTATATTTAACTAAATATATATGAAGGGAAAGGTATACAGAGATATAGACAATAGATGGAGAGGTGTATGTTAAAAACGAAAAAATAAGGGAAAATCTTTTTAATGTAATTTTAATAAACAATACTGTAAACATGAATATATACTAATAAATGGATAAAATGTGTGGAAGTAAAAACGAGAATAAAAATTGAGATAAACCGTCTTGTGTGTTTAGATAATCAATAATCAGAAATAGAAATAAAAATATCTATTTAAGAGGTATATAAGGTGTATGCAAATGAATAGGTGTGCACATGTCCATGTGATTGTATGTGCAACAATGTGAGTTGAAAAACTAAATATAAATGCAGATATAAATGCAGAGATTTAAATGCACAATAGGATAAATGCATAAAAATATATATATCTATACTGTATATATATATATATATATATATATACAGTCATATGAAAAAGTTTGGGCACCCCTATTAATGTTAACCTTTTTTCTTTAAACCAATTTAAGATTTTGCAACAGCTATTTCAGTTTCATATATCTAATAACTGATGGACTGAGTAATATTTCTGGATTGAAATGAGGTTTATTGTGCTAACAGAAAATGTGCAATCCGCATTTAAACAAAATTTGACCGGTGCAAAAGTGTGGGCACCTCAACATAAAAGTGACATTAATATTTTGTAAATCCTCCTTTTGCAAAAATAACAGCCTCTAGTCGCTTCCTGTAGCTTTTAATAAGTTCCTGGATCCTGGATGAAGGTATATTTGACCATTCCTGTTTACAAAACATTTCCAGTTCAGTTCAGTTTGATGGTCGCCGAGCATGGACAGCACGCTTCAAATCATCCCACAGATTTTCAATGATATTCAGGTCTGGGGACTAGGATGGCCATTCCAGAACATTGTAATTGTTCCTCTGCATTAATGCCTGAGTAGATTTGGAGCGGTGATTTGGATCATTGTCTTGCTGAAATATCCATCCCCTGCGTAACTTCAACTTCATCACTGATTCTTGCACATTATTGTCAAGAATCTGCTGATACTGAGTTTAATCCATGCGACCCTCAACTTTAACAAGATTCCCAGTGCCAGCATTGGCCACACAGCCCCAAAGCATGATGGAACCTCCACCAAATTTTACTGTGGGTAGCAAGTGCTTTTCTTGGAATGCCGTGTTTTTTTGCCTCCATGCATAATGCCTTTTTGTATGACCAAACAACTCAAACTTTGTTTCATCAGTCCACAGGACCATCTTACAAAATGTAACTAGCTTGTCCAAATGTGCTTTTGCATACCTCAGGCGACTCCGTTTGTGGCGTGCTTGCAGAAACGGCTTCTTTCGCATCACTCTCCCATACAGCTTCTCCTTGTGCAAAGTGTGCTGTATTGTTGACCGATGCACATTGACACCATCTGCAGCAAGATGATGCTGCAGGTCTTTGGAGGTGGTCTGTGGATTGTCCTTGACTGTTCTAACCATTCTTCTTCTCTGCCTTTCTGATATTTTTCTTGGCCTGCCACTTCTGGACTTAACAAGAACTGTACCTGTTTTCTTCCATTTCCTTACTATGTTCCTCACAGTGGAAACTGACAGTTTAAATCTCTGAGACAACTTTTTGTATCCTTCCCCTGAACAACTGTGTTGATTAATCTTTGTTTTCAGATCATTTGAGAGTTGTTTTGAGGAGCCCATGATGCCACTCTTCATAGGAGATTCAAATAGGAGAACAACTTGCAAGTGGCCACCTTAAATACCTTTTCTCAGGATTGGATACACCTGCCTATGAAGTTCAAATCTCTATGAGGTTACAAAACCAATTTAGTGTTTTAGTAAGTCAGTAAAAAGTAGTTAGGAGTTTTCAAATCCAGAAATTGATAAGGGTGGCCATACTTTTGCACCGTCAAATTTTGTTTAAATGCGGATTGCACATTTTCTGTTAGTACAGTAAACCTCATTTCAATCTAGAAATATTACTGAGTCCATCAGTTATTAGATATATGAAACTGAAATAGCTGTTGCAAAAACCCAAATTGTTATAAAGAAAAAAGGTTAACATTAATAGGGGTGCCGAAACTTGTTCATATGACTGTATCTGGTTTGTCTCTAGCACGTTAAGGTACTCCTAGATTCCCACTGAACCTGGTTACTGTTTTTAGGCTGCAAAATCAAAGTAACATCAATCCAGGCATTCCTTGCAAGCAACTTACCAACTGTAGCAGATCTGGGAATATTACTATATAGAGCAGCCATCCATATAAACTGAAGAGGACACCCCAAGTGTGAACACCTCCTACCAAGACGTGCAGTAAGTCGCATTATCAGCAGCGTTTTTTTCAATTTTTTTCCATATTTTTGCCCGCAGCAATCAGTCACCATTCATTGTTTGTGTTACAACAACCTAATTGCTATTCAACCCCTTGTGGGTTCTACCCAGTGTCTACTCATTATATATATCTGATTTCTTTGCTTAAGGTGTACATCTGTAGTAACATACATCACTGCACAACCCTTTTGTGCAACCCATGATTTCAACCTCTTTCAGAAGTGAACATCAGCAGAATTCATTCTGACCACTCATCCACTCATGACTATCAACAACTATCTATATACATCATGACCAAGACATGTGAATTTTGTATCCTTTAAATCGGATTTTGTATGCCATCCATACTACAGCATTTATTATTGACCTCATTCAGTTATATATTTCTAAAAACCCTCATCAGAGATTAATCCGCTTATTAGCCAGCCGTTAAGGGCCGATCATATAGTAGGTGTCTGTAAACCTACCCAACAGCTCAGTTAAGAGCCTAATTACATCAATTTCTATTTGTTAAATTATCCATATTATCTCTTACAGTACAATTATACCTCTATTTAATATTTTATATTTATACATTTATTTCTGTGAATCCCCCTGACTGTGTGTGTCCTGTTGGGACCCGGTCGCTCTCAGCCCTTAGCCACATTGAGGCCTATTTTAGACCCATGGTAAGGTTTCAATATTAAAGAGTGTAGGTACTATCCCAACTTGGTACACCTTGACGTTTGGTGGGATAGCTTTATGCTTTTTTTGATCAAAAACAGTGTTTACTAGGTACCCTATGTTTATATGCACTATGCTTTTATTTAGTTACAGCAGGGTATGTTTTCACAATTTTTTTCCTTGGTTTCTCTTTGTCTCATGGCCAGTGTGAACATGGTCTCACAAGTTCCATGTATACCATCTCATACTCCGGCTCACTTTTTTTTTTTTGTTTTTATATATATATATATATATATATATATATATATCTTTCATGTTATTTGCAATCAGCTTCACGATCAATTCTCAATGAATTGCGTGTGTGTGCAGCGCAGTGGTTTTGTGTTTTCCTTATCAATATTCTCAAGACATACAATATATAATATATCCCTCTACATAGATATTGGACTAGAAACAGATATTCGACACCCCCTTGATAAAACATATGCAAAACACATGTTGGAGATTATCACTATGGGTAAGCTTCTTCATTGATTTATTGTATTTGCATTTATATTCTCCAACTATTGTAAACTATGGAAACTTTTTCCTACCTTAATATGCACTTATACATTACCATTGATCTTTCCCATAGCTTGTCATTATATTCCACTATTTATAAGGCCTTTTTTACACGTCCGTGAAAATCACGCACGTTTTTCACGGATGTGTCAAAGGTACGTATTGCCCTCGGTGTGCCGTGTGTATGGCACACGTGTGTTCTCCGTGTATTATCCGTAATAACACACGGAGAACGAGCACTTTCCACTCACCTGTCCCTGGCGTCGCTGTCCGTGGTGCTGATCTTTGGTCTCCGATCCTCAGTGAAGTGAATATTCAATGAGCATAATGAGCGGCAGTCGGCAGCAAGTGACAGCAGCGGCAGAGACTGCAATGCTAAAGAAGGTGAGTAAAGTTTTGGGTTTTTTTCTCACAGACACATGTCTTCTCTCCGGTGCGTGTCACACGGAACACATCCGTGTGGTCCATTTGCATTACATGTGATACTTTTGCGCTCTGTGTGACACCCGTGATGCCGGAGAGAAAACGGACATGTCGGTGTGAGAAACACACGTAAGTACGGAACGGACACATGTTCCGTGCGCAAATACTTACTTGTGTCAAAAACCATAGGAAAACCTAGGTCTATGTGTGTACGTGTCTCTGGTACGTGAGAAAACTTCCAAACACGTATCGGAGGCACGTATGTGTGAAAGAGGCCTAAGAGACAGAGATCCTGATTGCAGTGAAGTGTCACTTACTGGGCTGCTTTCTATAGGTTTGGTAAAATCACTGATTTACCAGCAGGAGATTTTCAGTAGAGGACTAATAAATCTACTTCCTGTTAGTCCAACATATTGATGAGCTCTGTATAAAACCGCCCCACTACTGATTGACAGCTTTCTGAATACTCTACATGGGCAGAAAGCTGCCAATAAGTTGTGGGAGAGGGTTATACAGAGCTCAACATTCAAAGAACTGCTAGATCTGCACAAATTAGAAGAGTGATTTTATCAATGTGACGTTTAGTAGGACAGTGAGTACCACATTACTGGAATCAAGGTATATTCCCCTACAATATGTTGCTTACTGATGGGGCAAGAAAAACTGGTGATAGATTCCTTTTAGTGCTCAGCGTGTCAAGCCTAAATATTTATCTTGACAATACAGAAGTGGGGAAACATTATCTCTCTGACATGTCCACACGATCACATTTCTTAAAAGATTACTCCCATTATAAAAAGTTATTGGTGTCGCATATAAAAAGATTTAAAATGCCCTCTCGGAAAAGAGCATATGCACCATTCCATTAATTTTTTTAATTCAGCTGCCATAAAAAGTCAAGCTCTGTTCTTGCATGCACTATCACCGCTCTATTCCTACTTTTTATGAACCATTTCAAAGAACCGTTTTAGGCGATGTATGCACGCTGCGGATTTACCACAGATTATACAGCGGATTTGCTGCAGAAAATGTGTCTAACATTTCTGCAGTAATTCCCCAGCAAAATCTATGGGTATAAAAAAATGTGCGCACTCTGCGGACTTTACCCGCGGAATTTCCGCTGCGGAATTAATGTGCATGTCACTTTTTTTCTGCAGGTACGTGCGGCTTTTGCAATAGACACTGGTAAAAATCTGCAGGGACCAATCTGCGGAAAATCGATGGCAAATCCGCGGCAAAACCTCATGCGTATTTCGTTGCAGTTTTGGTGCGTTTTTTTACCGCAGGTGCGGGATTCTTTAAGAGGGTCCCAATTTTCCTTGATAAAAAGTCAATTTCTAGTGTGCATATGGTCTTAAGCGGGCTTTAGACACTATGACATCGCTCAAGTGATCTCGTTGGGGTCACGGAATTTGTGACGCACATCCGGTCGCTTTAGCGATGCCGTTGCGTGTGACACCTATGAGCGATTTTCATGCGGCAGCACACATCGCTCCGTGTGACACCGCAGGAACAAGGAATCTCACCTTACCTGCATCCCGGCCACAATGCGGAAGGAAGGAGGTGGGCGGGATGTTACGTCCCGCTCATCTCCGCCCCTCCACTTCTATTGGGCGGCGGTTCAGTGACGCTGCTGTGACGTCGCTGTGACGCTGAACGAACCGCCCCCTTCGAAAGGAGGTGGTTTGCCCTTCACAGCGACGTCGCAGGGAAGGTAAGTCCGTGTGACAGGTCTGGGCGATGTTGTGCGACACGGGCAGCAATTTGCCCGTGTCGCACAACCGATGGGGGCGGGTACGCATGCTGGCGATATCGGTACCGATATCACAGTGTGTAAAGCGGCCTTAAGGCTGTGTCCGCACTTTGCGTCATCGTAGTTGCAGTTCTAAACGCATCCTCTGGCAGAAATTGCTTTTGCCAAAGTTGCTTTTGAGCACAGAAATGCGATAAATACGCATGCGTTTTTACCGCATTTTAGCCGCGTTTTAGCGCTTTTTACATGCTTTTCCATTGCATTTAGACAGATGCATTTTGAACATTAAGACACTGCTAAATTAAATTGTAAACAAAAAGTACATGGCTAAATTAATACTCTGGGGGAAACACTCCAAAGGTTCCCACAGGAGGGGTGCCAACTTCAAGACAAAACATGTTACACAATGAGAACAAAGAAGGAACTGGCACTTAAGCAATTGCAAACAAAGATAAAGTTTATTAGAAATTATTATCAAAATATTTAATCATTAGTATCAAAACAATTAATAAATTTGCAAGAATAAAATCAAGGTCAAAAGAGATGTAGATGGATAGCAGTGATGGGTACAATAGAAAACACAATTGTAATAAAACCATAACACCACCTCTATCAACCCTGCAAGAGTAGAAAAAAGGTTTTTTTTTTAAAAAAAAACCCCGGTGGGTGGCTCTTGTAATGGCTGCAGTAAGACAAACACCTCAAAAATGGTTCAAGGCCAGTAAAAAGGCCCCGTAGTCGTGTAAAAGGAAAAAAGAGGGAGGATAAGTGTGTAGTAGTCGTGGGTCACAGAGGTGAGGCTGCAACATAAATATGCAGCCCGCCAGTTATTAAAGACAAAAACCCAGTAGTTATGAAACACAATTGTAGTCGTAGGTTACAGGAGGTAAGGCTGTAGGAGTTAAAAAATGCAGGATATCACAGATGGAATATCAATCAGTATGATCTTGAAGTCTTACCACCGGACAATATAATAATCAAGAAGGCTAGAAAATGGTAGTCATGGGTCACAAGGGTAAGGCAAGAAAATCACTATGTGTGCAGCCCACCAGTCATTGAAGGCAAATACCCAGTGATAATGGTACACAAAAATATAGCCGTAGGTCACAGGGGGTAAGGCTGTAGAGTTTGGAAATAACAGACCATCTCAGATGGAAGATCAATCAATATGATTAAAAAGGGACCATCAATACAAGGGTAAAGCCAAGAGGTATACAGCCCCCTACGTATGGAAATGAGGAGGGGACAAGAAGGATGGTGCGGTAAACGGATCCACCAATGTCAACCAAGGTAACAAAATAGTAAGTTAAATGTAGAAAGCCCAGATACATAAACCTGTATAAAACAGGGAATGCCAAAGGGTAGACAAAGGTGAATATATATGTCCATATGGTGGCCAGTGGCAGAACCGCAAACCGGACCATCCAACAGTGATGGAATAAAGGAGGGGACAAGAAAGGATGGTGCGGTAAACGGATCTGCCGATGTCAACCAAGGTAACAAAATAATAAATTAAATGTAGAAAGCCCAGATACATAAACCTGTATGGAACAGGGAATGCCAAAGGGTAGACAAAAATGAATATAAATGTCCATGTGGTGGACAGTGGCAGAACCGCAAACCGGACCATCCAAAAGTAAAGGAGGGAGAACCAGTAGTAAAAGAAATAGAGGGGTGAGTGTACTGTAGTCGAAGTACAGGGAGAGAGAAAATGTGTCAGCACATAGAGAGTGTAAATGGAAATCCAAGATATCGCTGACACATGTAATCAAGAGCCAACTATTTACCTAGTGGAGTGGCAGAACGAGGTGGTGGAGGGATGGCTTCAACGTCCGTTTCACATAGGCGCTTTTTCAAGAAGATGAACTGTTTGCGAGCGCTGGCAGCATATGAAGGGTCAGCGCAGGTGTCACGGATCATGGCATAAGTGGCCGCTACTGCACGTGCGCAGGGGGCGGAGGCCGGAGGGCGGAACAGACAGAGGACCACTGTCAGTAGAGCGCACTGCTAAATTAAAGTTTAAAGTTTTAGCAGTTTTATACTATTTAGCGCTAAAATAACAATAAATTAATATTTTTCATTAATTTAATTGTCAGACTGTGTGTGTGTAAAGGGACTTATCATTCCATTATTTTGATGTTAGAAACGCATGCTTTCTGCAGCTAAAAAGCATGTAAAGCACTGGAATTTTGATATTTCTTGCTTTTTACAACTTCTCATTGACTTCAATGTTAGCAAAACGCAGCCCAAATGACAAAAACAATTGACATGCTGCTTCTTTGAATGCTGAGTTTTTGTCCAAACTTATGCAAATTAAACACAGCATTTTGGACTGCAAAGTGTGGACAAGAATTCCCCATTTCCCATAGACTTTTCTGAAAAATCAAAACGCATGCATTTTGGCATGAAAACGCTGCAGTTCAAAACGCTGCTGAAAAGCAGGTAAAAACGCAAAGTGCGTACACAGCCATAGGGATCATTTAGGATCACAGCATTCCCCAACTTTTCCTTGGAAGGGTCATGATAAAATTTAAGGATAAGCATAGCTTTATAATCTTACAACCAAAGCATTCAACGTTTCTCATTCTGTTCCATAAATTCCTTCACAACGGGACCAATTTCCATGTTTACTTTTTTGCTTTTTCCTCCCCTTCTTCCCAGAGCCATAGCTTTCTTATTTTTATGTCCACGAATACATGTGAGGGCTGTTTTTGCGGCATGCGATGTATTTTTGAATGACACAATTCATTTTACCACATAGTGCACTGTACAACAAGGAAAAAAAGTCAAGTTTGGAGAAATTGTGGAAAAGAACAGAATTCTAAAATGTGTTTTGGGAATTGTTTTTACGGTGTACATTTTGTGGTAAAATTGACCTCTCAATATGGTTTTCCTCATCAGTACAATTGCAACGATTCCAAAAATGTCCAATTTTATTATTATTATTTTAGTAGTGAAAAAAAATCAGAAGTTTCTCCAAATATTTGGGGGACCCATAAAGTTTTCATTTTTCAGTTGATGGAGCCATATTCTGGCTTTTTGTTGTGGGGTGATGCAATGTTTTCTCTATACCATTTTATGATTTATAAAAAAAATTGATCTCGTGTTACAGCATATTTCTTTTTGGTGTTGTAGAGAACGAAAAAATTAACTTTAGTGTTTGTGAATTTTTTTGGTTTACCGTATTTACTGATTGTGCTAATTATTTTTATATTTCGATAGATTGGACTTTTATGTATGCGATATCAATGGCTGTGTGCCCATGCTGCGATTTTTGCAGCAGTTGTCATGCATTTTTTTCTTGCAGATTTTAATCAATACTGCAAGGAAAAATGCATCCCAGCAAACTCTATTAGAATCCTGAATTGTTGTGCACATGTTGCAGACGTTTTCCTTGCAGATTTTATTGCAGGAAAAAATCTACAGCATGTCAGTTCTTTCTGCGTTTTTCCCTGCATTTGATCACTGGTATAATCCACTGCAGTGCTCGATCACTTCAGTGGATTATATCAGTCAGTGTTGCACTCACAGCACTGACACTTCGCCTCACACACCATGCATCCGGCATGGTCTTTGAGGCGATCCATAGCTCACTAACCTGGGTCATCATGATGACGACCGAGGGTTGCCATGACAATGAACGGGTTCCTTTGTTCACATTATAGGGACCCGATTGTCAGGGAGAGGTAAAATATTCTTCTCTGTGCTTCCTGAATGCTGCGATCATGATTGATAGTGGGTTAAACTGCATGGAGCAGCGCGAGCACCACTCCTGGCAGTAAGAATCTGGTCTCAACTGTTAGATTAGCCAGAGACCCGGTGAAGATCATGGGGGTACATCACAGGAACCCCCGCGATCACCATGACGTAAAGAAAAATGCATGAAAAAAATGCATAAAAATGCACAAACACAATAAAAAAACGCACATTTTTTCTGCTGCATTTTTTCTGACAAAACATAGAATTTTATGTGCAGAAAATCTACACACAAATCTGCTACGTTGTCACATACCCTATATGTGTATTTTTTTATTTTTTTTGTTTATTTTTAATGGTGGTTTCTTCATATTTTTTTTTAAACTTTCTTTTTTTACTTTTCACTGTTTGTAATACTCAGCTTAGTGAACTGTAACCTGCAGTCATCTAATCGCTTGTGCTATGTACAGCAATGTCAAAGCATTTCTGTATTTATCAAAAAAAAATCACAATTTCCTTTGAAGCCCGGTCACAGGCAGGTTTCAAAGGAGCGCTGCTAGAATGAGCACGGAGGTCTTCAGCAGACCACCTGCTGTCAAAACAACCTATCGTCAACCTGCAATAGCATCATGGGTGCGCTGATGGGTACTTAAAATGGCATTCCCCTATGTTGGCCTGTGTTAAAACTCTGAAAGTGAAATATAACAGGTTAACAATCACAGGTGGTACTCCATTCCACCCACATTTCTTAGCAGCAGGTCTTGGCTGTAACACCCAGCCATTACCTGCTGTGTATGAACACAGGAGACAAACTGAGTGCTCCTGTATAAGGAATTTGTGAGAGATACCCGGCCAAATGATCATTAGTCTGACAGCGATCTAGTGTGTAAGGGTGCATAATGCATTATATATGTTAATACAAATCTGAAGTCATACAATATGCTTTGCATGTTAAGTGATGTCTTGTATATCCTCTTCGAATCTCCAGAGCTAAGGTATTTGTATCTAATAATAGTTCTTAAACAAGATGGTATATAAATCATGTCCCTTGTAACCTTTGCTTACAGCAGATACATTCCTGTTTTTCTGCTAGATAGCAAATATGTTGTTTTCTATATTTCTTTATTGAAGCCTGCGACAGTTTGCAAAGTATGGTGTGAAAGTCACCTTTTATCCAGTAAGTGATTTTTGAATATTTGAATAGTTGTCTATCAGTACATCTACTGCAAAACTAAACATTAGCAAATCTCAATGTCAGAAATATTTCACCTTTTTCTGACCAAGCCATTTTTCATATTTCATCTCGGCATTCCAGAAAGTATCTTTTTAGAACAAAATTCAATGTTTTTACATCTATTCAGTTATTCTGTGTTTCATATTTATTTGTTTAAAGGAGTATTTTAAATTTTAGAGATTATCACCTTTCTGAGGGAAAGGGGATAATTTCAGAATCTCTCGGGTCCAATTGCTGGAACCCCACCAATTCCAATAAATTAGGCTCTGAATAGTAGAATGTGGATGCATGTCACAAAGTTTTCTATGATCCCAGCCAAAGTCGCAGATTGAGGTTCAGCTCAGGGGGTGAAACTTCTAAGTGAGCCCTTACCAGATGACCAGGTTTTCAATTATGGTGTTGACTCCCTAATAGTGGGTATAGGATAATCAGAAGACAGTCACACTGTTACTGAGAATATATCACTAAAGAAAGGCTAACACCAATATTACAACTATAGTAGTACATACTGGAGATGAGCAGACTTGTGGAAGTTCAGGTTTGCCGGGTTCGGCCGGACTTTAGTTAAAAGTCTAGTTTGCAACCCGGACTGGACCCAAACTTGACTCTAGACTCTAAACCCCATATAAGGCAGTGGACACCCGAATGTCTGACCTATTAATTGGCTAAAAAATGGTCATAAAAAGGGCTAGGGGGCTGCAAAAGGAAGCAAAATGGCAGCAATTGCCCTGCAAACAAATAAGGATAGGAAATAAATAAAAATAAGAAATTAAGTGGGTCCTTCCTATTTTTGATAACCAGCACAGGTAAAGCAGACAACTGTAGGCTACATCTTTCAGCTGTCAGCTTTACCTTGGTTGGTTATCAAAAATAGAGGGGATCCCCTGCCCTATTTTTGATAACCAAACAAGGTAACGTAGACACCTGAAGGCTGGTATTATCAGACGGCGAGCACTTACATAAACACTCCCTGACACTCCCTTTTTCACTAATTTATTGAATAAAAAAGAAATCATGGTGTGTGTCCTTGCGCAATGGAAATGAGAGAGCAGGGTGAAGGGTATGTATCAAAAAAAGGGTAGTATGGCGTTATATTTTGTGCAGGGAGCACAATGAGGGGCAATCCTTTATTAAATGCAACAGCATAGGGAAGATAATATTTTTATTCAGGCCTAACTGTAGTACCCGACGTTGCCAAGGATAGCAACTAAGTCTCTCTCTCTTTCTCTCCCTCTCTTTCTCTCCCTCTCTCCCACTCACCCTCATTCTCCATCTGTCCCACTCTCCAACACTCCCTCTTTGCCACTCTTCCATTCTGCCACTCTCCGTCTCTCCCTCTTTCTCCCTCTTCCTCGCACCCTATTTTCCACTCTCATTCTATCTCTCTCACTCCCACTCTCCCAGTCTCCTCTCTCCCACTCTCAACACCGAAATCATATTAACTGATACTTAACCTTTTCCTATCCAATAAAATTTCCTGTTCTGCCAATTGAAATCCTATTATAATTGGGAAAAACGTCAAAACAGAATTTTGCAATATGAATGAATTTTGTAAAATAAATCAACAGGAAATAAATGTATTCACATGTGAATTATAAACAAAGCAGTGGCCCAACAAAGTAGCGTAACGGAATTTTTGGAATGTCCCCCCCAGGGGGACTTAGGATAGGAAAAGGTTAAGCTGCTTATACTAAGAATGTCCTTCATTGCCTATAGCATCCAATCAGAGCTCCTATTAATGACCTGTAGGAAGAAATAGAATGAGAGCTGTAATTGGTTGCTATAGGCCACATGATAAATATCCGGGCTAACTGTCATAACAGCGATATATTACCTTACACATCCAAACAGTAAGTAAGCCGGGGTTTTTTCGAATAACTGTAAAGTGCTCAGTTAATATCTCTCCTCAAGACCCGCAACACACAACCGTTTTTTTTGTACATGTGCGGTACGTATTTGCACGTACCGGAGACACGTACACACGGAGACACATGTTATTCAATGGTAGATGGCACACACACATAAAATGAGTAAACCACACCCAAAATAAACTGTCGAGGTAAGATTCATAAAAACCACCTAAGACAAACCTCTAAAACATTATTATTTATTGATATTAAATATTAAAAACAATAAGACACCAAGTGTCTAGTCAACATAGAGGACAAAAGACAATGTGCTCGTGAAGGGCCAGATGGAAGACAGAGAAAGCGTGCAGGAATATACTAATATATAGATAGTTAGATGAGTTCTCAACAGTCTAAGGCCCGTTTCACACATCAGTGAAAAACACAGACGTTTTTCACTGGCGTGTAAAACACGCACATGTCCCTGCGTGTGCCGAAAATCACGACACACGTGGGTTGTCTAAGTGCAATCCGGGCTCCGTTCTCCGTGGCCCGTGATTGCACTTAGAGATTCACTCACCTGCGCCCGCTCCCGCTGTCCGTGGTGCTGAATCCTCCGGCGACGCAGCATCCGGCCGGCGGTGACCCCTGCAGCAGCTGCTTCCGGGTCGGCTGTGTGGCGCATAATGAATATGCACAACAGTAATCAGCCGGCACAGAAGGAGCAGGGAGAATGGGCTGCAGAGGACATCGCTGGACGCCGGGTGAGTTAAAATGTTTATTATTTTAAAAGCACATTTTTTTCTGGTACGTGTTTCACGGACCACACCACTGCGTGGTCCGTGGAACATCAGTGATGCCAGAAAAAAATAGACATGTCTCCGTGCAGCAATCACGCACACGCGGGTACGCTGCACGGAGACACGTGCAGTGACAAATCACTGACGTGTGAGCAGACCCATTCATTAGAATGGGTCTGCGTATGTCAGTGATTCTGGTACGTTTAAAAAAAAGCACAAACGTACCAGAATCACTGACGTGTGAAAGGGGCCTTAGAGGGACTGAGTAGATCCTCCACTTACCCTTCCTACCTGCGGAGAGTGTTATAATGTACTGAACACCCCCCGCGCCGGGTGGCTATCCCTGGCTGTCCCTACTCTTCCCTGGCCTATGCCCACCACCAAACCAGGTGAATTGTGTACAAAATCAGGACAAACATAAAACAATTAATTTTGTTGGTTCCTGAACTGGACTGAATCCTATGTTCCAGTCGAAATACTGTATAAACAGCAGTTAGGATCAAGCTCCTGGATCCACCAAGTAGGCCGGTACCCTAAGCTTCCCCTGATGCGTTTCCCCCCCT